>NC_090922.1:1013914623-1014223198 GCF_040938575.1 Ambystoma mexicanum
GAAACGTTACTTTCAGCCATACTGAGTAGCGCTTGACTTTTGGCTACAAAGTGTCAAAAATAAACCCTTCAAAAAGAAACCCTAGCTCTCTGTGCAAATGTCAATTACAAGGGACCGTTGTCTTGTACAGACTGGTGTGCAAGAGAAACTGGCTAGGGCTACCAACAATGTTTGAAGTCCAGATTGGAGAGAAACCGAATTTGAAAGGGAAATCCCAGCAGCATTCACCACATGTCAAAATGTGTTTTTGCAAAACAAGAAAAATGCCTTTTTTTAAAGTACAATGTTGGATAAAGCCTATTCCTTGCCTAGGAATGTCAGAGGGGTGTTGTGTGAAAACATATAGGGGATGTTTTATTTCCACAGACATGATTCTGATGCAGAAAAATAAAATACCTAAGGTATTGGCTGCATTGTGGAACTAGCCAAACAGGTTTTCTGCTTGGGGGGTTGCTAGCAACACGAGAGGCCTTCCCCCAAAAGAAGCAACAATAGATTCTGGGACACTTACACGTTAATTGTGCCCTTGGAAACTCTGAATAGGCCAGGAGAAAGAAATATCACACGCTCGTCAGACTTGTGTCTGTGCTCCAGCTTGAGACAATAGATTCTGGGACACCTACGTGTGACTTCTGGAAGTGACAACAATCATCCACTCAAACCAAGGAGCTCCAAAGAAAAACTCCATGACAACTCTGGGCTAAGCTGACATTTGCTGGTAGCCTGAAAGAAATGGTCCCAGTTGAAGCACAAAGGCCAGCCCCATTTTGCTCAAAATACTATTTAATGAATACACTTTTAAGACTGTTAATTCTGTAACCGGACAGTGCAGTAATGTAAAAGTTGTACAGTTTAAATGTGATTTTCGTGGCTTCTTAAACAAGATATTGTGGCCGTCCATAGCACATATGGGATGCAAACCCCAGGAAAATTTGAATCATGGTAAAAGTACACATGGTGGAACGTTAAAAATTAATAGAAATATGCCCTATGATAATATGCACACATACACCTAAAATTGTGAAGCAGTTCTCACTAAAATCGCGAAGAACTATTAGAAGGGTGAACCAATGGCGTACAAACCTGGGAGTGGGAACACCATGCTCTGTATAAAATATGTCATTTGCCTAGGTAATTTGCCAATGTACCACAACTGTCCAAATGTGTCATTTATGTTAAGATTGATTTTGGCAAAAAGGACTGTGGGAAGGCGTTGCACCTCATAAAAACACAACCCCATAAACTGAGTCCCTTCCTAGAGGAGGCAACCAACATTGGATGACTTATCCGGTTCTTGCGGGTAGGTCTAGCTCAGTTCTGCCCATCAATAAACCCGGTGATCTTACCCGCTTTTATATAAAGGGTGGGAGCTCACAGGGACAGGACAGACTCTCCTGAATTCCAGTGTCTGCGTATCCAGACATTCCAGATCCACCTTTGCAAGAGTCCAAACTCTACTGCCAGGCCAAAGCATAGCTGACCCTATCCCAGCAAGACCACTGATCCAGAAACCCCACTAAAATCCCAATAACAAGGCGGAAAAGCTGTGTTACCCTTATGGGAGCATCCTGTGACCAGACCGGCTTTTTGCCCACTACCTGCATGCCCGCTGTACCCTTGCCATCCAGTGATCAGACTTGCCCAGCTGTTTGCTGAGAGGGGCGCCCGCCGTATGGTGAACAGAGTTTTGAGTCCAGAACCCGGGTGACTGTCCCAAATGCCAACTAAAGTGTGGATTGTGAGTATTTCCCCATCCCATAGCAACCCATAGCCTATCCCATCTTGACTCTTTTTCTTTGTCCTACTCGCAAAGTAATTCTATTCATATGCTCGTAACTTGTTTAAGACTGTTAGAATTCTCTGGGCATCTGTCCTTGAATTCCTAGTGTTAGCACCATTCTTTCATTCACCCGATCTTGTAATTCCTTAGCAATATTTTGATTAAATTAATTAATTTTCCCTAAAGAAAAGGGGCATGCTGCGTGAAGGGTTACAGCTGCAGCGTAACTTTGACATTCACGGGGGCGTTCCTCTGATGTAGCCATTAAATCTAGTGTAAGTGAAACTCATCCTTTCTCTTTCCAAACCGATTTTCTCTTTTTAACTGTTTTATTTTACCAAAACTGAATTCCTTTCACCTTTAAAATCTCATCCAGTTCTTCAGCTATAGACACTCTTTGACTATATTGTCACTGTGATATGCATCTATCACCGGGCCTAAAAAATGCATTCCGATTCTATGTATTTCACCAGTTTCTTTAAAAACCTGTTTTGACATTTAAAACTGCAAATGTGTAAATTGCAACTTTTCAACGTGTGAATTTGGCTGTACTAAGATTTTATTTCAAGTTCTTTTTTTTAACTGTATGCCTTTTGTGATACCTTACTTTATAGTTGCTAGTGATATTACATTTGTATTTACATTTTTAAAGCACTCACACAGCCCGCGGGCATCGAGGCGCTATTTCATCCCTGATACTGTGAGAAAACATATGTACCTCATTATTTAACCAGACATATAATTAATTATTTGTCAAAATCCGAGTGTCACTTTAAGCAATTGCAAAGGGTTTTGAAAACTTGTTGCCTCTTATTTTGTGAGGGAAGGTTGGATTTTGATTCTGTTTGCTGCATAATATCCCTGACTCCTTGCTGCTTCTTTCTATCCACTGAGAATTCGATTAATTGTGGGTTGAGGGAACATTGCAGGGGAAAACCTTTACTCAGGTGCTATCTATCCTAATTGAAAAGGTGCTCCTATTCATTTGCGCTTTGGATATGTTCTTGTAGAAGTTTACCCAAGTGTATTGCAGTGGTTTTCATTGTAATTATCACCCCATTGGTGATTGCTGCCTAATATAAAAAGTGTGTGATTTTCTTTGAATTTAAAATAAATAAATATTGTGTTACCACATACAGGCCAGGTTCATGGTCCATTGTGACCCGGGGTATTTGTAAAAGGGGGTGTGAGATGGGTCGGGTATCCACTCAATTCAAATTCGTAGAAAATAAAGAGAAAGTATTCGAATTGAGCGCTACATCCTAGGCTAAGGGCAAGAGTCCTGATCCGGTGTGTGACGCCCGGTAAGAAACCTTCACATGAAGCACACACGAAGAGATGAAGAGATCATAGAATGCAGATATTCTATACGCATCGAGAAAGCAACAAGGGTAAGTGACATCTTGGGCTCAGGGTGAAGAAGCTTATGCTGCAGAAACAGATGAAGATATCAAGTTATTTTACACGTGTACAGACGCAATTGAAATGCAAGCAGCAAAGTAATCTTGAAAGCTAGCCTCAAGCTTTATAGTAAATAGTTTGCGGCAAGCACCAATATAGACACATTTATATATATATACCTCTGAAATTAATAAAAGGTGGATGTTTCCACTTCACGTTATAAAGCAGTACTGAACATAAACATGGGCAAAGAAGGCCTCACTTCTTGTGTGTGTGTCGCAGTTAAAAGCAATTTTAATTACAAATGAATCTCAGCAGAATGAGTTGAATGAGTCAGGATGCCAAAAGTCTTATCAAACAGGAATTGGCTGACATTGGATGGAAATTGTGTGAAGGAACAAGAGGCTCCTGTTCAGGAGGCTTGAGCAAAACAAAATACATCAGAGGGCTATTAAAAATAATATTAAATACACGAAAAGCTTGATTTCATTGTGTCCAGTCATGTGGAAGGAAGAAACTGGAAGGACAAGGTGGTCACACCTACACACGAGGGCAGGTTGTGCCTTCATTCCTTAACATTTCTCAGCGCCCAGTACATACTCAAGGCCAAACTTAAAAGCAGTAATAGACACTGGACCATTGAGGTGATGATGGATTGACCTAATAATTGGTGGGAAGCTATTTTTGTAGATGAGCCCACTAACACCTGGATCTGCAGTCTGCATGCTGCTAAACATAGGTGGGAAAGTACTGATGGGGGTTAGAAGGCAACCAATTGTAGAGGGCCGTGTAATGAAGGGTCCTATAGTTTGCGTAGCCAATGGAACGTTGTGTATTTAGTGACGTTCATAGTGGCCATTTTGAGGGGATGACTTAGTTACCCCACCTGATGTTAAGCACCCTATCACTTTCTTTCACAGTTCTATACTGATATAGAACTTATACTTAGCTATTCACATAGAGCCAATCACTTCCCTCGATAGGTTTTTGTAGTTTGCCACGTAGGTAGTGACGCAGATCAACGTCAATGATGATGATTTTATGCAATATAACCTCAGTTTCTACTAAAATAAGTTGAGTAAGAGGATTGAACGACTGCTGATGTTCGTTGTACTCCCTGTTTTATATACTTGTTAATAAAACAGACTCCCCTTTAGCCATACTACCTGAGTCATTTTCATTATTGATGTATGAATCAAATCTGCATCCCCATCCATCTCCAAGGTATTGCTACTCATCTTAAAGGGCTGGGAAACCCAGATCAACTATATAACAGGTAGTATCCATATTAAGGATCATCAATTCAGTATGTTATTGGGCAGCCACTGCCATTTTGATGGTTTCTCGGCACTTAAGGAGAGTGTCAATCAACCACCATAATCTACTAATCAAATTAGGAAAATGTTAATGAAACCATAAATGAGAATCTAGTAGGTTCATGACTGAAGGATCCAGCAGGTTATAAATGAGAGTCCAGAAGTCAAACACTTTTTGCAATAGCCTTTGGCTTCCTACATACAGCAAACACCTTTCTTTAAGGCCGCGCCATATGCAAACATATGGGAATGCCAGTAGAGGATTCTGAAATCGAAATAAATAAATCACCATTTGTTTTGCCTTGACTATGTTCATCTTGGCAAAATTTTGATTTTTGTTTAAATACATCACAAGTACATCACTAAAAGCATCACAAAATATATGTTTCTTAACTATTATTTTAGATTCCAGAAAATTGAGTAGTACCAATAATTTGTTAGCTCACCTCTGCCCTGATCATAATTGTCCCCAGGTGCAGTCCAGGATAAATAAAGATTGACATTGTCTCTTTCCACTCTCAGTTCCACAATTTTGCAGGGTGGGAAGACATCTGGCCAGGGTATGGTTGGCACCTCATTAACCATGAAAATGTGACCTGTGGCTATTCTGCTAAAGCCTCCAATGATGGCGTGCATCTCATCGTCATTGAACGTTGGCCGTGGTGGGTTCATTTGGATTTTACCTGTGAGAAGAAAAGAGTTTAAACATTTTGGTTGTCTCTTAAGTTTCATATCAGCAGGTTGATACTCGTATTTGGGCCATAACATGCTATACTAATCGACATAGCTTGCCTGTCTACATAAGGGAGATTTTTTTGTCATTCTCACTCCCATTTTCAAAAATCTCACATCACATAATAAGTCCCAAATCAACCATTGCTTCGGAATATTTGGATTAAGTGCCGGGAAAACCATTTTGAAGTGATTGTTCAGCATAAAACATCCAAAGAACACTCCATCTACACAATACAAAGACACTTGTATTTAAGATGTTTGCAACAATGGCCGAAGAATTGTTCACATAAAAATTGGGAATGTTCATAAAACATCACGCCAACATTGTAAAGTGTTCAGACCAAGTTATGCAAAAAAAAAGACTAACAGAAATATTAATACTCCAATCATACCTGCCCGAAATATTTATTCTGCAACAAACTGAAGAAAAGTCTGGATAACGACAGAACACATCATTTTAAAGTTCTAGCTTTTGGAAGCTTTATGTCTTTTTGGAGAGATTTTGGGACTGAGAAAGAGGCTTCTGTTGAATGTAAATGGAATGCAGTTTCTATGTATACGTTCTATGATGAGTAACTCATGACATATGCTCATTGACCTGTGTCTTTGAAATTGGTCAATTTAGCCCAGTGTTTTACTGGTTTTTCTTCCACACCATGTTTTCTTTGATGGTTAGTCTGCATTCACCGTAGACTTGGAGTGTTGATTGGTGGTTTACAGTAACACTTTAAGAGGGGTTTCCCTGCCTCAACAAAACCAACTAGTGTCTGCGTCAGAATGTCCAAAGTAAAATTGTCCGTCCTGTGTCCAAATACTAAATTGACCCTCACAGCTAAACACAATATAAACTCAAAAAGGGAATTGTCTCTCAGTTGATCACTCACAGCTGTCTCCAAAGTCCCAGCATAAAGGAACAAAAACATGGTTTCAAAAAGAACTGGGTTCCAGAAGATTAAGACCAAGAAAATGGTTTTCTTTCCCTGGTCATACTCTAGTCTCTGGCTATGTTAATAGCATGTACTCCTTCTCTTAGCACGTTTTCAACTGTCTGCAGTATGGGTCCGAGACCCTGGTTTTCTCTTCTTCTCTTTGCCTTCTTTTCTTTTATAGTTTGGTTAGGCTATTTTCCCAGTTTTCAGTTGTTGCCTTCATAGTATACTTGGTTTACTTGCCTGCCAAGTATCCCTTGTCAATTCCCCTTTTCATTGTGACAAAGAAGAGGGGTGAGGGATGTTGCTGACATCTCTATGTTGCTGGGGTGTCACTTTAATCATTCATCACCTTTCGGTAGTTGGGGTTCACTCTCCTGCACTAGGATACCGGTAAGTTTTCACATAGCCAGATAGGTGCTTCATAAAAAAAGTTTATTTTATTTCTGGCAGCAGATAAGCGCTGTTCCCTCTGGTCCCTGGAGCCTTCCTCTGCAGGTAAAGATCTGTTTAGCACTTTGCCTGCATTATATGTGGTATTTGTTCTTGGCTACGTGTTCATCGGAACCAGAATGCCTCGCTGCACTTCTGCACACCGGCGTCAGCAAAACTTCCTTTGTGAATGCCTTCTGTAATCAGGTATTAGTGTTTTGCCTTCTTCGGGGTCGTGGTCCATTCTGACTGTAAAAGCTTTCCGGGTACCGGTCTCCCACCTTCGCTGGAGGTTGCAGATAGATAACGGTCTCCTTGATTTTTCTTCTGGCATTCATTCTCTTGTGTTGTATTCGGCTCCCCCTTTGCAGTCTACTGTCACTGCTTCTCCAGCTCCAACTACGGTTCTCCACGTCTGTCTACTAATGCAGTGGCTAATTAAGCAATATGACCCGAGCGGCTGCAGCATTACCGACTCAGGTAATGCCCCAGGACCAATAGTTATAGGCCCGAGTGAAGCGAGGGCCTTAACGAAGGCCCAGGGGCATTACCTCAGTCGGTAATGCCCCCGCCGTGAGGGTCATATTGCTATTAGTACGCCGGCCCGCATTATATGCGTGACCGGGGCACTAAAAGCATTTTTTTCTGTCCCGAAAAGCCGCTGCGTTTCGGGACAGAAAAAAAAAAGAAGACCAAGAAAATGGCTGCCGGGAAAGGGAAAACGGGAGTCCGTTTTCTCTTTCCATGGCGGCCTTCGGGAGCGGACGCGCTGGGAACACAAGTGTTCCCAGCGCGTCCGCTCCCGAAAAAAACAGAAGCAGAAGATAAGTGGGGTTGGGAGGGCGGGAGGGAGGGGAAGGGGGGAGAAAAAAAAAACGTACCTTCGTCCCTGCCAGGGACGATGGAAGCCTCCAGATGTGTGGAGGCGCGGAGTCTCTACACTGCTGGAGGCTGCCATCGTCCACCAGCAGGGGCATGCAGGAGCAAGAAGGTAAGTGGGGTGGGGTGGGGAGGAGGGAGGGAAGAAAAAAAAAAAAAGCTTACCCGAGTCCCCAGCGGGGGGCGGAGGCAGCCTCTCAGCAGTGGGAAGGCTCGGAGCGGGGATGGCCCCGCTTCAAGCCTCCTCTTTGGCTGAGGGGCTGCCACGTCCCCCCCCGCCCAGGGCAAGGCAGCTGGAGTCCTGGCCGAGAATCGAAGGATTCTCGGCCGGGTAAGGACCCGGCGAGAGCCAATCAGAATGCGTGTTGCATTCTGCTTGACTCTCACCGGGTACTAATACTGCTTAGCCTTTTGCGTTGTCATCCAATATATATATTCCCTATGACCAATATGGGGTGTCTGACAACTAGACCGTTCAGCATATTTTGAAGAGGTAGTCTTCACCTCCCTACCCCTCTTCTTCATCACATTATTTAGCCACACAGATCTTCTTAGACAGGTCGACTTCTTTCATATTCACAGTCTGGTTTATAGGGACAACTCTTTTCATCCTACAGAGGTCTACTGTGGAGTATTGCATATAAGGGGGCTAAGGAGGGGTGTGTGCATAGAACTAGATGGAAGTAGCAGAACACACTGGTTTCTCTGAAGAAAGTCATCTCCTATCCCATTTGGAGGGACTTCCCCCTAGGGAAAAAGTGGTGTTGCCTAGCAATTTGTCACAATATGCGCAAGTTAAGGAGGAAAAAGAACGGTAATCTCAACCCTGAGGAAGAACCAAATCTGTATTAAGTGCTCTACTAATGAGATACAAGCATTATGTAATGTACTAAAGATCTGTTTTCTTCAAAGTTGTATTCACGCGGGTCCTCCTGTGCATGGGACCTGCATGAACCATCAAACATTCTGTGAGTGACAGTTTTGGCGAGACAGAGGATCAAAGGCTTTATGGATGCTGACTGCCTCTCTCCCTGGCTCCATAAAACATAATAAGGTTATTATTTACTTTACCTTGGAAGTATATTCATTCCAGAAAAACGGTAGTTTAATTTGTATTAAAACTTCCTGCATGTCAAAGCCTGTTGTGGTATCCTGATGCTCTTGTGCAGCTGCTCCAAGAGCCACCCTGTTGTAGAACAGTGGTGCAGAGGAGTGACACAAGAACCGGGACAGTTGGGTAGAGAGCCTGGGAGGAAGGAGTGCTCAGGTGTACTTCTGGCAATTAAATTTATATCTTGAACCTACCTGGTCCGCCTCCTCCTTTATGGCTCACATGCAGCAGAATAACATTGGAGACAAGATCCTACTCCGATCCCGGACCCTGTGCATTGAAGCAGGCCAGAGTACACCCGAGCCAAGCGAACCCCGCTGGTGATTCAACCGACGGTCTGGCTTTTCCATGGCAACTGGCACCTCCAACCCTGTGCCCCCCAACCTGCCTTCCCCCCTAGTGAGTGAAAGAGAGGGAATGCATTTGTCCATTGAGCACTGTGTGGGGTGTGTGTACCAACTCATCGTGCCAAGCACAGTGGTTGCTGCTGAAGTGTGCCATATCTTAGGAGGGCACCCTGTGAAGTCCCAGGGCCGCAGTTGCAGCCGACGTGTTCTGCATATGAAGACGGCACCCTGGGATCTGCTGCATGACAAAGCCCAATCATGCAATCATGTATTCTGAGCCGTGACGACTAAGGCATCCCTTGGCAACAGAGGCGCCGGTGCTACAAGGCAATATGTTATTGAATGAAGGAACTGGAAAAGGATAGCAAATCTGTCTGGAAGTAATAGTAATAATAAAAACAAGAAAATATATACCTACAAAGCACTACATGTGAAGAATCACGAAGCACAAAGAGTGAACAATGGCCACACCACAGAGATTACCCACACCTGGAAGACAGGTCAGCCGGTGATTGATCACAGTTATCCACCCCCATACTCTCATGCTTCAACATGTGGCACCATGAAAAAGAATGTCTGAAAGCCCCAGGTAAGCCTACAATCCCGCAACAGATATGGAAACAAGATTTTCCGAAAAACCTATAGGCCTCAGACAGTTCCCAGCAGCAAAAATAAGTCTATCTTTTGAACTCTTTAGGATCAGAAACGCAAAAGCTGTGCCAGCACCTACCCCCTATACAAACACCACCAGAAGCTCCTCCCATCTATCCTTTTGTGGAAACCCTGAACATGCTGGACAAGTACAAATAACGAAGTAAGCACAGCTATAGAGAGACATCTGTTTTATACATGGGAACAACAACCCGGTGCAACAATACATCGAAGCTTTGCGAATGGTGGCTGCCACTTGCACATGCAAGCTAATAAAAGACAATGGGCCGAATTACAAATTTGCTGGTTCCGGTAACAACGGTACTGGTAAGCTTGCCGGTAGCATTGTAATCAGACTGGCAAACTACGAGTTCTGCTCGCGGATGCCTTCCCGCCCGCCTGGTCTGACCTGGCGGGCGTACCGACACCATTCTGAATGGTGCCGGTGCAACCGGCCTCCCCATTCCCACTGAGCCCTATTGTGCTCAAATGGGAATGAGGAGTAAACATTTCCGGCCCCTGGCAATGAGAAATACAGGGTCCGCCAGGGTTGTAATGGCCCTGTATTTCCCCATTGCTACGGGCCGGAAAAACTTGCAAGTTTGGCAGCAGCTGGAGTATAAAAAGGAAACAAAAAGGAATCCTCAGTCATTATGAGCAATCGGGGATTCTAATTCTCTTATGAAGGTGAGGTGAATCTGGTTCCTAGTCTGTAGTTCGTCCATTTAGTAGAGCAAGGCTGGTTAGGCATGGGTTTGCTAGCGAATCGTAGGATGCATTGGCAAGGTGTCAGTACAGGTGTGTGTGGTAGGTAATCATTAGTGGCGTTCCATTCCTTTTGTGTCAGAACTAGGGGCGGCAGGAAAAAGTGTGGCTTGATAAGGTTAGATGGGGTAGTCTTTTTCTTAAGGAAGAGGAGTTGAGGGTGGTGGGCATCAGGGTAGTGTTGGCTTTCAATGCTAAGGATGGCATGGTGCAGATGAGAGCCTTGGGTGTTAGGAGAAGGAAGGAGGGAGATAAGGATAGCAGTGGGCACTATGAGGATGACAATTTCTGGCAGGGCATGGATCATGGCTACACAGGAAGCATGCTGTAGGTGATACAACAGTAGTGAGAGTTAAAGTTTAACAATTCAACGAGTGGTCAGATTAGTGCTAGCAATTTCGTAGGTACAGAGTGAGTGCACAGGATACAGTTTTTAAGAATTTACTGATAAGCAGGAGAGTACTTGCTAATGATGTGTGTGGAATGAATGTCGTTAGCGGGGGTAGCAATGCGCGCTAAGTAACTTGGTATTACTTGCAGGTACTTATATACTATTAAGCAAAGATAGCTGCACTAGACTGGTTGTAGATGTCTGAAAGGGGCACATTAGCTAACACAATTAAGGCATTATTATGCCACCGTTAAACATAACAAGAATTGAAACATTACTGAGGCACAGATAGGCGTAGTGTTGCCAAATGGATCGAATACGTCAAGGGCAGTAACAGAGGCAGATGTATTCTCGTATCACATCGTACATATCAAATCATGACATTAATCACAGGCAGGTATGCATACAGGTAGTAATCAGCAGCAGAGCGTTGAAGGCACTAGATAGGAGCAGTGACACAATCGGATTGAGTTCGGACTATATGGCTATAGGTGTATGGGGGGATATATTGGGAATACACAGTTTGGAGTATAGAGTCAGTACAGTTACCACATGCAGTTGTTAGATACAGGCACATATTATAGGAGGACTCGTACAATATGTGATAACATGGCAATGGTGGTTGGTGGTTGGTAATGGTTCGCTAGTCGGGAGGCAGATCGCCGTCTGGGGGTAACGCGGACTGCAGTTCCGGTCATGTTTAAGCCAAGATCAAGTTTATAAGTTGGCGTAGGGTGGGTGTGCAGGATCAGCACGCGTTTGACCGCTGTTGATGCGCTAGGTATGTGGGGTAGGCAGCGCGCATCAGGGTTTTTTACGCGCCTAACGCCCCTAGCGCACACATAGATGCAGGGGAGACAGATGGGTGCAAGATTAGCAGAGGGAGCAGTGCTTTCAGCTGTGAAGGGGTAGGTGGAGCAGCATGGCTGGCCCCTCAGCCCCGGGAGACCACGACAGGCCAAGACAGGTGCACAGCCTTAAGTACCTGGCCTTAGGTGTAGCTGGCCGGCTCGCGCCTTCCGGCGCTCTTTGATAACAAATAAAGGCTGCAAGGACCAATCTGTGGTCACGGTGTCAAGTTGCTCGGCAACGGCATCAAAACATATTGGCGGCAGTCATCTTAGGAGCGTCGCACGTGGTTTTCTATGAAATTCAGCTGATCTGAGTGTCGGTGTAGCTGAAGAGCGAAGCGGCACTGGAGAAAGGGCACAAACACGTGGATTAGCAGGGTCGGAACCACTGCTGCTGCATATGGCTATGCCTGTGTGCCGGATTCGTTGCTCGTATTGCAGGCAAGATGGGTGGGGGCAAGGAAGGGCTCCTGCCCTCCCCCTCTGCCCGGATGGTGAAAGAAACAGGCCAAAACAGGCACACAGCCTTAACTACCTGGCCTTAGGTGTAGCTGGCTGGCTCGCTCCTTCCGACGCTCTTTGATTACAAATAAAGGTTGCAAGGACCAATCTGTGGTCAAGGCGTCACGTTGCTCGGCAACTGCATCAAAACATATTGACGGCGGCCATCTTAGGAGCGTCACACGTGGTTTTCTACGAAATTCAGCTGATCGGAGTGTCGCTGTAGCTGAAGAGCAAATCAGCACTGGAGAAAGGGCACAAACAGGCGGATTAGCAGGGTCGGAACCGCTGTTGCTGCATATAGCTATGCCCGTGTGCTGGATTCGTCGTTCCTATTGCAGGCAAGATGGGTGGGAGGGTGGTGGGGGCAAGGAAAGGCTCCTGCCCTCCTCCTCGGCCCGGATGGTCAAAAAAACAGGCCAAGACAGGCGCACTGCCTTAAGTACCTGGTCTTAGGTGTAGCTGGCCGGCTCGTGCCTTCTGGCGCTCTTTCATAACAAATAAAGTCTGCGAGGACCAATCTGTGGTCACGGCGTCACATTGCTCGGCAATGGCATCAAAACATATTGGCGGTGGCCATCTTAGAAGTGTCACACGTGGTTTTCGATGAAATTCAGCTAATCTGTTTGTCGCTGTAGCTGAAGAGCAAAGCGGCACTGGAGAAAGGGCACAAAGAGGCGGATTAGCATGGTCGGAACCGCTGCTGCTGCATATGGCTATGCATGTGTGCTGGATTCGTTGTTGGTTATGCAGGCAAGATGGGAGGGAGGGTGGTGGGGGCAAGGAAGGGCTCCTGCCCTCCTCCTTGGCCCGGATGGTGAAAGAAACAGGCCAAGACAGTGGGCCTCATTACACGGATGGCGGAGAACGATGGCACTATTAGCGCCATCGTTCATGCCGGTAAAATACCGGCACCGCCTTGGCGGAAAGGGGAATTACCGCCCCATTCCAAGGTTGGCGGGGCGGTAATTCCCCCTTCCACCATTGCCCTTCCCCATTCCCATTTTTGCCCCATAGGGCATAATGGGAATGGCGAAGGCGCTAATTACGGTACCGCACATTGCGGTACCGTAATTAGCTCCCTGGGTCCCTTTGCGGGTTGGTTTTTAACGCCTGCAAAAAGCAGGTGTTAAATCCCCCAACCCGCAAAGGGACCTCGTAGTAAGGCGGTAAGGAGTTACCGGTACCGATATTTTACCGGTACCGGTAAATCCTTACCGCCATCCGTGTAATGAGGCCCAGTGCCTCTGTGCCTCTGCTGCACTCCACTCAATGTGGCATGTGCATCCATGTAAAAACGAAGGTGGAAATTAAATGGAAGAGGCTCGCCCTACGCTGGTAATCGTAGGGGCTGACCTCTGCACCCCAACCAGTGTGTTTGGTAGGTGAGCGAGGCAAAAGAATATCACTCCCCAAAACAAATAAATCTGGATCCAGATTATTAGGTGGCATGCAGGGGCACCAGATTGACATCAATGGAGAAAAGTTGCAAAAGGAAAACCGTCCTAACAGGAGCCAAAGCCTGAAATCAAAGGACTCTCCTTCCCATTGCCTGAGCTGCAATCTCAAGTCTTTGCTCTTTTGTTTGCAGGTGCGCTATGGTTTCCACCCAGATTGATGGAATTGACCGGTTGTTGCCTGCTGCTCTTCCATGGATGTGCACATTTGGTCCAGATTACTTGTAGTTGTTTTTTTCTTGGTTCTTTGAGATACTCTGAGTTGCCCCCTCCAGGTTGCTCTTCATGTTTGCCACCCTATGTACTACACCTAGTACTTTTTTCATGAACGCCAACCAGTGACTCCTACAGAGTCCTCTCCTGTTGATTAAGGAGTCATTCCCATGCTCTACAAAACATTATGTAAACATGTACATTAATTTAACAGATCTTAAAATGGAAATACTTTTATATTTATACTAGTGTAATTAGTTTATTAGAAACTTTTCAATTTTTTTTATTCCACATTTAAATAAAATAAACTTTTCTCATATCTTCGCTAGTCATTCTGATTACCATTGTCCATCTTAACCATTTTAACTTTAGTCTTTTCACCTTCCTCTCCCAATTTTCTCAACGTGGCCTCTAGAAATTTTACAGTTGCAAAATGTATCCTCTTGTTTCGGCACTCATATATATGTTCCAACATTTCTTGGCCTCAAGACCTCCCAAGTCTATGATTTGAATGTGCAAGTAGATGATCATTAGATCTTTCAATTTTGGACAAAATAGGATCAAGTGTCTTAGTGCTTCACTTTCCAACTTGCAGAGTCAGCAGTCTGTACATTTCTGATGTCTTCCATATCTTTTCAGAGTGGTTTTGTTATGCAGCACATTTAATCTAAATCGTAGCAGCAGATCTCGTTGTTTGTGGTGTGGGAATCTTCTCAGATACTCTGGGGTTATCACTCCCCAGTTTGTTTTCAAAAGAGTATGTGTCTGAGATTTTGTTCTTGCTTCTTCTGATTTTTGACAATCATCTGCCCAGAGAATCCTCTTCATCAACATTGGGTTACTAGCTAAAGTATTTATAGTGATTCCAAGGTTGGTCGTGATAGAATCGCATTCTGTTTTCCATTTGTCTAAAACACACTCTTTGTTTCCGGGTTTGTGCATTCCTAGAACCTCAAATTGCAGAGGGCAATCGCTAAGTGTTGTCTTTCTATAAAGCATTAGCTTGTTCCATGTTATCTGTGCACAGAAAGATATCAGCCCAATTCTTGTCAGATTACCGACATTGGGATGGCTTTTGGTAGATGTAGGATGTGTTTCCAAAAGTAGCCTTCTAGAAAAGTCCAAAATTCATGTTTTATTCTGAGGCAAGTCTCTCATCCAAATAAGAGTGCAAGGGACTGTAGAAGGCGATAATGGGTTGTAACAAACATTTCCCATATGTTCTGTCTATAGCTTTCCCTTGTGCAGTTAGTATTTTTGCTTTTAGTCTCAAAGCATCTGTCCAGGCTTTTTCGCCTTTTGACGCACTTAACTGAACACCTAAGTACGTCATTTCTTTTATCAGTTCCAGTTGGTTTCTGTCCAGTTGCCAACTTTCTTTTTTGTTCTTCTTCCATCTATTATCTCCTAGCACCATGATTTCTGAATTTGCAGCATTTATTTTCAGATCTTTGTTGAGCACATATTTTTCCAACTTATTTAAAGCCCTCTGCAATCCGATCTTAGTCTGGTCTAGAAGGACCAGATCATCAGCGTACAAAAGTCTGCCTACTTCAGTGCCATTTATTTTCGGTGGAAAAGGGAACTTGGCCTGGCGGAATGAAAGGCACCCGAGAATCTCAATTTTACTTGAAAGGTTGCTGCGTTGGTCCAATTTCACTTGCATAGTTGTGCCAGAATAAGCTTTTTTGTGGCTTTTAATAAATCGATCGGGCATCCCTTAGTTTCCAGTTTTTCCAATAAACGACTTTGGTCTATACTGTCTATACTGTCTGTATAAAGCCTTCTGGAGGTCAATGCTAGCCAAATATATTCTTTGCTTAATGTGTAGAGCACTTTTTTTCAGTAGGCCCAGTAAGAATAGACTGAGGCTACACCCTATTTGTTCTATGGAAATACAGTAGGAATGAACAAAATTTCAGCATCCAATGTGATATGCTATACTTAATCTATAGACATTAACATATGCACAAACAGAACATATACATTGGTAAAAGCAGCCATTGGTAACCACTGTCCTTGAAACAACTGCTATAACACTTACCATTTTCTATGTAGCCGGGCACATACATGGCATGACTCCAACTTGGTGAGTAGCCTTCAACATGGTCATCGCTTTTTCGTTGAACTCGAATTTTCAATATGTGCCTTCCATTTCCAGTGGGTGAGAAGAAGTACTTTGAATATACACCATCATGTTTGAATGCATCAGCACCTTGAATCAACAATATTAAACAGTTACAAGCCATAATAATGCTATAGTGCCTATGTCATGGACTATAGGAATTTATCAATTACTTTTATTAAATGAATATGAGAAGGTAGTAATTATGGTACTTTTGAATGACCAATAATAAACAATACATGCCTTCATAATATGATAAGCCAATAATGGGATAAATAAGGAATTTCCCTTGAAGCCTGTAGTAAAATTCCTGAAATCTGAGGTTGAACTCCACCTACAAAAGAGCGGACCAGCTCATGGACCAGAATATTGATATAAGCATTATATGCCTATAGCTGACCAGGTATTGCTAAGCCTAAACTGGGGGATACACTGAATCCAGTAGAAAAAACATGGAGTGCTGCAGAGCAGCAAGTTCAAACTAGGAAAGTGTAAAATGATGTCCTCTCAGTTGCAAGCCATAGGGGGTAAAATCAATACCACCATTGGGCAACACCAAGAATCAATCGTTAAAGAGTTTGATTTTGATTTTTGATTTTAGAATTTGTAACGCGCATACCCCATATGGGTCTGGGCAGAATCCGCATCTGGCCACAGGTGAAAAATCAACACAATTTGTGGGCGGAGTCAGCACTGATTTTAGGCTTAATACCTAGACATTAAGCAGAGGGAGTTTCAGGAAAAGGTAGGTTTTCATTTTTTTCCTGAAAATAGACAGATAGTCAATTAGTCGTAGATCCACTGGGAGAGAGTTACAAGATCAAAGGCCCATGGAGGAAAAACACTTGTTCCCCAGGTTGTGGTCTGAGAAAAAGGGACCTCCAGAAGACCTTATCCCATAGATCGATGGTGGTTGTCGAGGCAGAGAGTAACAATTATTGATGCCAAATATGCGTGGCATGCACAGATGCTGCTCTGTCTGGTATTATTCTGTTGCTGTTTGCTGATATTAATTGACCCAAGTACAGCACTTCCTGCTGGCAATACCACAGTTTGGTCAGGTCAACCTTGTACTCCTTGCGGGCTAAGAGTTGTAGAAGAGTGATAGAGTCTCTTTAGCAGTTGTGCTCACTGACACTACACACAAGCAAGGCGTCTACGTACTGGATAACCATGCTGGGCACTTGGATGTTTCCTAGGTCAGCATGTAATATTCTGTTAAAGGTGCTTGGGCTTTTGCAGTAGCCTTGTGGCAAACAAGTGTGTTTGTAGTGCTTTCTGCTATGGGTAAAGGCATTGAGGTATTGTGAGTCAGGGTGCCAAGGTATCGTGAATGAGTCGTTCTTTAAATAATGGTGGCCAAATTTGGAACCACTGGAATCACTTTCTATGCCACATCATTTAGGGTGCGTAAATCCTGGATCATTCTCCAATTGTCCCCTGTTGCCTTTTTGAAAGGGTAGATCATTGCGTGCACAATGAGGTGGACGGCACTATTATACCATCATTGAGCAGGGCCTATATTATGTCTTTTATTCCTTCCTCTGGCCTCTCTTTATAATGGGTACTGTTTCATCCGGGGTAATACTGCTCCAGCCTTCAGCCCAACGTCATGTGGGCTGGTGGTCCACAACTGTGCGGGCACATACTTCAAGTCTGTCTTAATGAATGCAGGTGATGCCACAACAGCCATCAGGGGGCACTGTACCCTTCTGTACTGCACCATGATCTCACAGGGGATCCAAATCTCTAAGATTATCTCTCCATCACTGTCATTGTTTTAAAAAAGCTCTGAATCTGTTACCTCCTTGAGGGGTATGGTGGCATCAATGCAAAGCACTGTATGCCACTCACAACCTTGCCTGTCTGCTCATAGCACAAGCACTCTTTTCGCAGATACCACCAACCCTTGTAGGTCGAGGTACAGGATTGTACCTACCACCAATTCTGGGGACACCACAGGTCAAAAAAATGAAATCCGTTGGCACTCTGCAACAGCCATTGTCAATTTGTGGCACTACTTCCACAAGTACTGTTATGCTGTAAATAAACACGTCTGCGTCTACAGGTATCCTCGGATTACCACCTCACCTTCCATCACGTAAATTATCTACATCGCTCTCATTGCACAAATCCCAGGCTTGGTGACAATGACAATGCCGTGATCAGTGAATGATATTGTCATGTTCAACTTACTGAGCAGATCGCCGCCAAGCAAGTTGACAGGAGAACTAACCCGGGGAGCCATCGACAGTGAGGAAGAAAGATAGACTCCCAGGTTCTTAACCACTGTCACTAGAATCATCCAGAGTAGCTGGACAGAAGGAATGGACCCATAGAGCAAACTCAGGAGGAAAACCCATCACCCGAACCTCTGTCTTGTCCCCGGTAAGCATGAGAGAGTTGTTGCTCATCCAGGCCTTCAAGGCCACCAGACACTCAACACCTCGCCTGATCAAGATCTAAGCGGGCCAGGATTTGTAGCCTTGAGGGACACCGCAAGAGAGCAAGTGAGGAGAGGACAGAAAAGAAGAAAGAGAAATCAATTTGCCCCTATCAGTAAGGAAGGATGTAAACCAGGACAGGACCAGAGAAGCCAGCCATGGCCAGGCAGTATGTAGCACAATGGACTGGTGTACAGTTTCGAATGCTGCAGATAGATCTAACAATGTCAGGGCTCCTACCCCACCCCAGTCAACCAGTATGGCCTTAGATAAGCCAAGTATATGCCCATTGAAATTGCTGCAAAACTGGAGGAGCTGCAGAAGGAATCAGCAAAGGGGCGATAAATGGGGACTTTTTAAGATTTTATAGTGTCACCATTGGGGGCCATCTGAAAGAACGCAGAGGGGAAATTTTTTACCTCACTTAAGGGACAGTTTTGTGAATTATTTTATTCTGTAGGAGAGTGGTGTGATAAACTATGAAAGCATTGATCAGGAGTTGAAGCTAAAAAAGAAACGGGGGAGAGGGGTATTGCTAGCAAAGTGTTATACAAAGTCAGAAAATGTGCCATGCAGGAAATAGGGATGAATTTGAATTATGCTTCCAAGATGGTGGAGCCATGCCTGACTTTTTGCAGGGATATAGTGAGAGCCATGGTGATAGCTAAAAATCTGCACTGTATGGTAAGATTGTCTTGAGCCATCAGGGAAGATTTAAATGTATGGCTCCTGTCTTTGGAGGGTTACAATGAAGTGTCAATGTAGTTTTTGCCAGTCTGGCAGAATGGGACATACATGCAGATTGTTTGGAGTCGTTCGGAGTCAGCAGGTTTTTGCTTCTACCGACAGGGAAGGTGGTGTGTGTAGAGGTGGCCAGAGGGATGGAGGTTGGGAGGTATCAGCATTGTGTTGCTTAAGTTTTTCCTTTGGTGGCGGTGCAGGGTTTGTGGGGAGGAGAACAACCAAACAGTAAGGTGAATTTCAATGTGGACAACAAAGTGGTGTTGGAGGTGATATCAAGGCAGTCGGCAAGGGATTAAGGGTCCACCCCAGCAGTGGGCATAAAGGAAGTGTGTGTCCTGGGGGGGCTTCGGCTGCTAGGAGGCTGAGAGCCCTAGAGCTAGTATATATGTCCTTGCCAACATTGTTGCATGCAGGATACACGAGATGGCAAGGTGGTGTTTGTGAATGGCGGGCCTATCAAGGATGAAGCGATAAGAAAAAGGAGAGACTGAATGACAAAATACATTTAATCTTAAGGTTAGTAAAGGGAGAGATTTGTCTAGGATGTCCATTGCAGGGAAACTGGCAAAAATATACTTCTATTGTAAGTGGGGGTTTTGAGGCTAATGGTGGTGAGGTTGTCCAAAAGTTGGTCAAGGGAAAATGGGGGGGTGCCGGTGCTAAGAGAGCCAATACTGGAGAATGTGTTAAGGAGATTAGTAGAGATAATGGGGAGGCTGTGTTGGTGTGGGTGGAAGGCAGCTCATGTTATTTCTATGGGCAGTCAGAGTGTCAGAACTAGCAGGTCACAGTGGTTTGGAAGCTGTGCTTCAGGGAGAAAGTGAGGGTAGCTGGAGATGAGCTGTACATTTTTGTGAGGAAGTCTAAAGGGGATCAGAGTGGTTTGGGTCTTACTGTGGGAGTTGAAGAAAGGAACGTTATGCCTGGTCAAGAAAGGGAGGTAGGGGCTTCAGAAGGTTCATGCTTGCTGTTTGCATCCACTCTGTTCATTGAATGTTGAGCATTTACTGAGCTGTCCGGCTAGATGCTGTTAGGTTCATTTTCCAAAGTCTGGTGCATTGTAGCAAGGTGTGATGGTGCAAGAAATGTGAACGGAGGGGGAGTTGCGGGAAATGACGGGGGAAACAAGTTATGAGGTCTTTGGAATGGTTGTCTGGGTCCTGAGATTGTTGGGGGGCAGCCACAGGAGAAGCTGAAGATACAGTGGTTGAACTGATGGAGCATCGTTTACTCTGTTGACACAGATGGGGCAATTGACACTGGTTGGGAAATAGGTAGGGGGGAATGTATGATGGGCTCTATATGGGGGGTGACGGTCTGAAAATTGGGACTTGGAATGCACGAAAGATGGGAAATCAGCTCAAATGTCAGCAAGTAAGTGGATTCCTTAAAAGACACAGGGTTCACACAGAATTACTTTAGGAAAGATCTGGAAGTACTTTTGAGACAGTGGGGGGATGGTAATGGGAACTTCCTAGTCGTCCCAAGCAAGGGGGTATCTTTTAAGGTGGAGAAGGTCCTGGTGGATGCTTTTTGGAGGACCGTGGTACTCACTGGAACGGTGGAAGGGAGAGCTAACTGTGTAGCAAATTCATATGCACCGAATATTGATGATAAAGATTATTTCAGTGCATTGGTGGAGTTGGTGGGTGGGTACAGGGAGGGCTTTATTATATGGGGTGGGATTTTATCTGCCTGTTGGATTATGAATTAGACAGCACTGGGACATCTGGATTGTAGAAGCGACAGGTGGCAGCACTTAGAAAAGTGGTTGGGGGCTTTTACATGGTGGAGTTATGGCGTGAGATGCATGGGCAGGATCTGTGATATTCCTACTTTTAGGGGGTACATGGCTCTGATTCCCACCTTAATTACATATTTGTTGGTAGGGAGGGCATCCTCTCATTTGACACTATGGAGTTCCATGGCATCCTCTGTTGTACCATTCCCCCTTGGTAACAGTGTTGCATGGCTTGTGGCAGAGGCCACCGAGGAGATTGAGGCACCTGCAGGTAGCGGCCATAGAGGAGGAGAAAGAGGATTTTTTTTAAATTCAACAAGGTGTCGGTGGAGACAGCAGGATTCCTGTGGGAGGCACAAAAAGCAATGACAAGAGGGGTCTGCATATCCAATGTAACAGGGGTTAGGTGGGAATTGCAGGAAATGTTGAAGAGAACTGAAGGGGAGATGGTGGATTTAGACAGAGACCTGTCAGAGCGGCTGCAGGCAGGGGAAAAGCTGGCTTGCGCACTGGCTACTCATCGTAAGGCTCTGATCTCGCTATCAAACTTTGAGAGCAGCCAGCTGGATGTACGGGTTCATAGGGAAGTGGATAAGGCAAGGAGGTTATTGGCTTGACTGATACGTCAGGAGCAACAGTGACATAGCATTACTCAAATCCGCTGGGAGATGATGGAACTGACTTGCAACCAGTAAGGGATTAATGGCGCGTTTTGGTCATTTGACCAGAAAATATACACAAGCGAGGGGACATACTCTCTGGGGGAGGCGGACAAGCTGCTGGATCTGGTTCAGTTGCCTGTCCTGGTGGCGGATTTTAAGGAAGAAATGGAGGGGCCGATTGATGAGGCAGATATACAGGGGGGTCTACAATCAATGAAGAAGGATCAGTCACCCGGAAGCAATGGCTTCCCTGTAGAAGTTTATAGTGAGTATGCAGATCTGCTGATCCCACGCTTTAAGAAAGCATATGACGAAGCATTTGAGACAGGGATTCTTCCGACCTCTATGAGGGAGGCTGTTATAACAGTTTTAATAAAAGAGGAGAAATATCCACTTGACTGTGTGTCCTATCATTACTAAAAGGGGAAGTGGAAGATCTTAGCCTATAAGGCATTGCTCTGATACTAGTACATCTGGATCAGTGCAGATTTATTGGGGGTCGAAATACAACAAAGAACATTTGTTGCTTATTTCATGTTATGGACCAGGTTAAGCACCAAGAGGGGGAAATGGCCTTAGCCTCCTTTGACGCGATGAAGGCCTTTCATTCCCTCAAATCGGAATGGTGTTCAGAGTGTTGGGGCCTACGGATTTGGGGCAAATATCTGCAGTTGGCTAAGTTTGCTGTACAATTGACCAGTTGCAGCAGTGAGGTCGAAACATTGGGTATCACAGCAGTGGATGTTGAGCAGGAGCAATTCAAACATCTGGGTGCATATCTTAAAAGTACAAAGGTTGCAGATAAAGTAGGCAGTTGCAGCATATAATACAAAGGTAATAGCAATATTCACAGTGAAGCTCAATTACAATGGAGTCGTGGATATAATAGTCAGTGAAAGCAGTATTAATTACAAGACGGAAAGAAGAGAGAGAGTGAGCAACAGGAAGTACAATAAGTGGAGTAGAAGGTTCAAGGGGTACAAGTTGCAGTTATATGTCATGTTTGCATTATGTGCCTGAAGCATCTAAGTCATGCTCGAAGAGCCATTTTTTAACTTTGCCTTGAAGGAGTGAAAAAAGGGCTTGACTCTGAGTATATTAGGGAGAGTGTTCCATAATTTGGCACAAGGACAGGGAAGCTGGTACCACCTGCTTTTTGTAACTTGAATCTGGATATGGTCAGAGAATGGGCTTGAGTGGATCTCAATGGTCGAGTAGAAGTGTGTGCAGTGAAGCGGTTAGCAAGGTATTCAGGGGCAAGGTTGGCCTGGCACTTGTGAGTCAGTGCCAGGGTTTTTTGAACCACAGGGAGCCAGTGAAGGCTTCGCCTAGATTCAGAGATGTGTAGTTACTTAGGGAAGTTGAGGGCAGCCCTGACGGCATTATTCTGGGTTACCCGTAGCTTGTTGATGTTCCTTTGACTTGTCCCAAGGTAGAGGGCATTGCAATAATTGATATTAGCCATTATGAGGGTTCTGGCCAAGATAATGCAGTTGGAGGCAGTAGGAAAGAGTCTACAAGCTGTTATAAGTTTGCATATATAGGCTGTGGCTGAGACCACAGAATTGGTTTGTCTCTTGAGTGATAAGGTTGAGTCGAGATAGATGCCATGAGTTTTTGTGTCATTGGAAACCTTGATGTTATTCCCATCAATAACAAATGATTTGAATGCTAGGTCGAGTGTGTTGAGTCTGAAGTGCAAACCTAAGTGTAAGTCAGTCTTTTCATCATTTAAGCAAAGCCTATGATGTGCCATCCAAGCCTGGATGACTGAGTAGACATCATTAAGAGCTTTTGAGTCAGTCACTTAGTCACCAGTGATAGGGATGAGTATCTGGGTGTCATCCGCATAATAAGTGTAGGTGACACCCAGAGAATCAAGAATATCGAACAAAGGCTTTGTGAAAACGTTGTACAAAGTGGGGGAAACACAAGACCATGCGGAACCCCACATGGGACTGGCGACGGCTCAGCTGATGCGGATGGGGAGAAGACCCTCATGGTTCTGCTTGCAGGGGAGGATCTGATCCAGGAGGTGGCTTCATCAGAGAAATGGGCAGCCGACTTTGAGGTGATGACAGAAAATTCGGTCGTTGACCAAATCAAAAGCTGCTGAGAGGTCGAGAAGGAGTAAGAGGGCCAGTTTGCCCTTGTCTTTTAGGTCCTCGATTTGCGTTTTTAAGTCAACAAGGGCAGTTTCTGTTCCGTGTCTTGGTTGGAAACCCGATTAATGGAGACCAAGGAGTTTGTTATATTCTAGGTAGACCTGAATTTGTAAATAGACTTCACGGTCCAAAATGTTCAGTAAAGATGGCACTGTGGTAATGGGTCTGTAGTTTGAAGGGTTACTGGGATCAAGGATAGGTTTTTTAATTAAAGTGATGGCCCACGCATGCTTGAGGTTGTCGGGGACAATACCCGATTTGAATGAGGCATTAATGAAGGTGGTAATGAAGGGGGCTAAGTCGTGGGCAGCCGTCTTTATGACAGGTGCAGGGCAGGCATCACCTTGATAGACGGTTTAATCTTTTTGATGATGTTTTTCACTTCCCAGATGGACAAAGGTGAGAAGCTGAATGGTTTGAATGTGTGTGCGGGTGAGGAGATGTTGTTGGCGGAGGAGTTTGATGGTGAGTCTGTGAGTAAGCTACATTTTTTACTGTTGATTTAGTTGGCAGAGTGGACATTTTATCAAGGAGTGCTTTTTGGATATTAGTACATCATGTGGTGTCAGTGTTAGACTTGTTGATATGAGCTATAGGAGATTCAAGTTCTTTGAGAATCTTGAAGAGCTCTTTGGTGTTGGATTCAGCCTGTAGGATGTGCTTATTATAAACGTCTATTTTTGCTGAAAGTATTGCTTCTTTGTAGTTGGATGAGGCAGTAACCAGGGTACTGTCATGACGCAAGCTCCATGGAAGCTATGGAGCCAATGGAAGGGCTGATTCCGTTCCTCCACCAGCGGTCTAGTCCACCACGCACTGCACGTTACCGTCATGACGCATACAAATAGGTGTCACACGTGGTAGTCGACGCGTTGCAACCTTGCTTTCCTCGCCAGGTTCGTACGCTAGTGCTCCTCTCTTGCTCCGCTTGTGAATTCCCGCTTGCTTCCTCTTGTCAGTCCGCAGTGATTGCCCGCTCAGCTCCTAGCCCTTGATCTCTCATGGTGCTTCCTCCTCTCCTCTGTTCCTCCCGCTTGTTAGTCCTTGTTCCTTCTCCCGCTCTAGTGCTTCTCTCTCCCTTTTTGTGCATACCTCTACAATTGTATGCCCCTTCCCACCGCAGCCTTCTGCAGGCCTCTTCCTCATTCCTCGGCTACGGTATCCATCCAAACAGCGCTCAGGATACGCACGCTAGCCCGACTCCAGCAGTGTCTTCTGGGAGTTGAAGTCTTCTCATCTACTTCAACGGAAAGCCTTCAGCCTTGACATCCGTAGTGCTAACTACATCCCAGCACACCAGGGTTTTTCAGCCACGCTTTTCCCTGGTATTGGGGGTGGACTCCCTGAGGGCCCCCTCTGCCTTGCTGTCTGCCAGCAGGCAGGGTGGCTTCCAGTGGAGCTCGTCCCAAACTCAACAGGAAAGGACTGGACCTCTGGAGAGAAAGGAGAGCCATAGACACAGATGGTTCCTCAGAAGAACCCAGTACAGGTGAGGAGGAGGAGGGAACCAAGGAGGGTATTTGTCAAGCAACCAATACTTCATCGCATGACAGGTATGTTTATTATTGTCAGGTGGTTGAGCTTTCCAGTGTGCTTCAGCATTTCTTTTGGCTTTGGGTAAGTCCTGCAAATATGGTGTGAACCACGAATTGAAGTGGGCATGGGGTTTTGGCTTCCGCAGTTTTAGTGGAGCTATGGAATTTAGCACTTTCCATATAGTTTGGTTGTAGGTATCTACTAGGACTGTGTGGTCAGAACTGGATTCCGAAACATTGTTAAGAAGTGGAAGTATTAGAGGGAGAAGTTTCTCCTTAGAGATATCCTTCTTATTGCGGTTGTGGGTAGAATGTGCAATATTGGTTTTAGGGCTTTGAAGATTAGATTTAATGGTAAAGGTTATCTTGTGGTGATCGGACCAGATGCACGGTGTAACACTCACCAGATTAATGGTACAATTAGTGAGTTGGCTAGGCCCAAGGCTTTGAGGTCATTAGGATCTTGGTACCCCAAATTAAAATCTCTAAATAGTATAATTTGGGAGTTGGGTTTGGGTTTGGTGTTGGCAGCTAGAAAGGAAGATATATCCTCAGCAAATGTGCACTGTAGCAGTTTGATTGGGTGATATTGGTAGTTTGACTGATAGTAGCTCAGCGGAGGGGATCTGCAAGTTTGAGATCGGTCTAAGTTCAAGGGATCTTTTGAAGATAAATGGGACGCCTCCACCTTTAGACTGGTTGGAGTCTCTGTCACATGTGATGAAGGCATACTTATCTGGTATCGCCATAGACAGTGTGGATCCAGCTGCTGCATGTAACCAAGTTTCCGTAATGGCTAGGAAGTCAAGGTCTTTGGTTACAATAAAGTCGGCAATGTCAAGCACATTAGCTGGGATAGATCTGGCATTGACAAGGGCATCTTTGATCAAGATGTCTTTTGTGGTGTGAGAGTTGTTGGCGTGGGGGAACAAGGTCTTTTTAGAAGTAGAGGTTGTGATACCTATGTTTTAGGTACTGCTATGGCATTATCCTGGTAAGGGAAGAGTTTTATATTGGATGGGAGGTATGGGCATCTGGTTATTGGCTGAATCTTAAACCAAATCTTAAGTTCCTGAAATTGAAGGTGCAGCGGGTTGGGTTTCGACATGTAGCTTTGTTATATGCAGATGATCTGCTGTTGTATGTGGGGAATCCTTAGGATAATATGTCAATGTTGCTTGATGTGGTGGGGAACGTCTGGAGGTTATCTGGATTCCAGATCAATAACGATAAGTCTCTTTTGTTTCCGTTGCGAGGTCTTAGAAACAGGGATCTCACTGCTCTTCCGGGATGGGGGATATGCTGGGAAAGAGAGTCATTCCGGTATTTGGGAATCCAAATCTTTCATAATATAGAAGAAATGTTTGTATATAAAACAGTAAGGGCAGTGTCTGTGATAGGGGAGTCCATTCAATTTTGGAAGAAGCTGTCGTTTTCATTCATGGTGAGGGTAGCGCTCTGCAAAAGGATGATATTACTGAGGCTACTCTACTATTTCACTAACATCCCATACATGATCGGGAGGGTACTCTTCAAGATGGAAGATGAGAAGATTGGCGAACTGCTGTGGAATTGTGGAATGCAGGGAGGAGGAGGGTGTCAATGGCCACCCTGAGGAGCCCACACTCGGACGGGAATCTCAATCTACCTGACTATGAGGTGTACTTTATGGCGGGCCAGCTTCAGGTGGTGATGGCATGGTAGGACACTAGACGAGAGTTGTTGAGGAGGTGCAGAACTGTTGTGGGTACGGTAGGAGGCAAAGGGGAGACAAATGTGTATCAGAGGTTTGAGCGATATGGAAAAAGCTTCGCGGGGGATCCATGTTACAGGGTTGTGTAGTGGATATGCCATGGAGTGTGGATCTGAAGCTATGGCAGCTAATTGGGAGGGTGGGGATTGTATGGTTAACGGCGAACGGGATGTTGGATGCTGGAGGACTTGTTTGAGGGAAGAAGACTGATGTTGTTTGCAGAATGGAGCATACAACATGGGATTTTGAAGGGATGCTTCGTAACATATGGGGCGGTGACTAAACTGCTAGCAAGAATATGGGGGGAGATACCAGAGAAGCCCGGCGTGAATCCGTTGATGCAGGTGATGCTTTATCAGGGTGGAGGTGGGGCCAGAATCTCCCACATTTACCAGGCAGTGAGGAACGAGCTCCCCCTGAAGTACCTGGAGGTAAAGTGCAAGTGGGAAAGAGATGGGAGTGGACGAAGATTTGGGAGCAAGTCCGTACGGTCTCGAGAAATGCTTGGTTTCAACTTATTCAGTTCAACATATTGCATGGAGTTTAGGTGACCCCAACCAAGCTTCATGCTATGAATGACACCCTCAGTCAGGACTGCCCGCGCAGCAGTATGGGGTCAGCAGGGCAGTGACACATGATATGGGATGCACAATGATTGCATGCTATTGCAGTGCAGTTATCTCTAAGATTAACGAGTTGATAGGCTCCAGTTTTTAATGTGACCTGAGGGTGTGTTTGTTTATGGGGTATGATGCCAGGGGGAAAAAACACAAAACACGAAATAGGCCGGCCATGTTTCTGTTGGTACCTGCTAAACAGCAGATGGTAATTGCTTGGAATAAACCTCTGGGACCATCTGTAGTGCACTGGATGGCGGATGTCCGTAGGTGGGAGATGGCAGAGTTAGAGGTCTTGCAAACAATTAGCAACCCTCAGCAGGAGGAAGGGGTTAAGGTAGACTGGAGTCAAATGCGGAATGAGCTGTGTTCCTCTGCAGATCTGAAACCTCCATGAGGGGAGGCACTAGGAAGGTACATGGCACAGAGGTAGGAGGGGTGGAGGAAGGGGGTTGAGGGAAAAGAGAGTGGGCTGTGAGGAAATGGAAAAGAAAGGGTCACTATAATCTGCATATGGTTGAATGTTATTACTGTGTGTTATGTATTTGGTCTTGGGGTTTGTATACCCGTGAGAACCCGAGTGAATTAATACACCAGAAAAGAAGCCTGAGGGAGGCAGGCGGAGGGAAGATGTTGGAGGCAGAGGGAGGGGTTGTTTTGGTTTGTTATTCATGTAAAATGTCAATGAAAATACTTAAACAAAAATAATAATGCAATATTACAAAAAGAGAGTACAGTTGACTCAGGGGCTCAGCGGCCTCGGAGCTTGGCATAGTCAGCGTGCCCTGTCACAGTTATACCTAGTACACAGACACCTGAGTTGGGAGTAGGCAGTTCACACAACAAAAAGCTCTTTACTAAAATAGCGCAGGACAATGTAAACTTGACAGACCCTGGCCCTCAGTGCGGCCCCTGGAAGATGTGGGAAACTATTTTATCCAACCTTTCCAAAGTCTGGAGTACGAGGTTAGCAGAGTGCCCAAAGAGTGGGCCATGGACTCTCTGTCAGCCACACCAACCCTTTCACGAATTCAACAGTTGAGCGATGTTACAATAAAGGAGGGGAAGGTAGCCAACACAGAAAACATGGCTTTGTCTATTCAAGATCTCTTGCATGCAGGCCAAACCCTTTACCAAACAGTTCCATTGAGGCAGGGCAATCGGGAAATACCTCAGATACCTCAAACTTGGCAATCCATGTTACCTTGCAATCTCTTGGAAACAGGGAATTGCTTGATTTCTTGATGTCTTTCTAGTAAAGACACAGCACCTTTATGCGCTACACAGCAAGATGTTTTATACATAGCTACTGTAACAGGCCACTGTTGTTGCTGGCGATTGTGATAAGCTTAGGAATTCTATAGTGTTCTGGCGTCTTTCCCATGGATGAGGTTGCAAGATACAGATCAGTAACTTTGTATTATCTAATGAGTAATTAGTTGCAGTCCTTATTAACTTTGATACGCCAGTCATTATTTTTGATGGTTGTGAAGAAATACAGGAGTGGTCCATTGATTCTTGTCTTCAGCGGTCGTCTGAAGTTTTTCCGGACACTGGATCATTAGATCAGGATTACAGATGATTGTCTTTTAAGGCGGCTAGGTGCTCTACCACATTAAAGCATACTAGTTACCCTAGATCGCCTTACAACTATTTTCTGGTACCTCTGAGGAAGATCTGACATTTATAATATTGAGGACGGAAACATGTAGAGTCAGGCCATTGAGATGAGGGCATTGTGTTTGAGATCAGGGTTGAAGTTCAGTATAAAAATGATGGATTTATATGCAATTATCCACATTTTGTGGGTTTGAAGGTGCATTTTGTTCGTATTCCCACCATGTCTTTTTCTTTATTTTCTTTTTTTTTCTTTTTTCTTTTATTGATATGGTTATAAAAAAGAATCAACCTTTCAATAAATAACATATACATTTTCATGATTCATCATTGATATTATACATTCGAGCACTAAAAAATGGAACTGCATAAATGACATTTACATTTGTATTTTTACAAGACAGGTAGTTCACAGTGACGCCAAAACAAGTATATATTTCATTAATTAGTTTAGGTTAAGAGAATTTAAAAAATGTATAATGGCAATTCTGATCGATGTTTGTTGGCAATTAAAAAGTCAGCCCCACAAGGATTCACAAGTTAAAATAAGGTAATCACAAAAAAAGTGCTGAAAATACAATTTCGGTCCATAAGCAAAGCAGGACAACAGCCTATGAAATGGTTCATTGTTTCCGTTTGGTCAAGGTTATGGCAAAATCTACATACATCCTTAGCTATGGGATCATTTTTCGTTTTGCTAGAATATCATTTGTTGGCCACAGATTGAGACAGAATCTTAGAAATGGATTTCTGTATTTTGTTGACGGGAACCTGATCAGATAAAATTCTAAAGTATGGAAGCATTTCGGTAAGTACTGTGCTGCCTGGAAATGGTGGTAAATCATGCATGATTCTCTTGTGCAAATTCAGTGGTACTGCCATAGCTTTTGTTTCGCTCTAGTGGGATTTGTCATCAAAAGATCATCTGCTTGCCAGGAACATGAGATTTAACACTTTCTGTCGCCAGGTAGACATGAGTATATGCTCATTGGTTTTGATGTATGTGGATAATATGTTCACCAGGAAGCCAGGATTCGAAGGTAAAAAGCACTTTCTGTATTGGGAAACTAATTTCCATAGATATGAGCTATTCAAGGATAAAAGGCCTAGCTCATGTCTTACAATGCATATCGGCTGACCCTGCGGCAGCACCAAGACATGTTTCTGGAAATGGCCTTCAAGACGTGGCTAAAAGGTTTCAGGTCACTGCGCTCTTAATTCAGCACCATATGTAATGATCGGAACAACTTTTTGATTATAGAATGTTAAAAGGGGGACAATGGAGAATCTGCCATATTTTGCATGTAAGATACGGGCTTGAGCTGCAGCCGTTCGAATTTTACTATCTAATTCAAGCAGATAGGGCTGATCTGATATGTGGTTGTTTGTATTTAGACCTAAATATCGGTACTCATTTACAATTTGCAAGGGTTTATTTTGCAGCAGCCAAGTAGAAGAAAATGTGTTAATATGGTACCTGGTTGCGCAAATTAATATCTTGGATTTGGCAAGATTCACCGTAAGAAAGTTCAGGTCGACATAATCGCCCAGCTTAGTTATAAGTTGCTGCAAGCCCCTGTGAGTTTTCACCAACAGGACGAGATCATCAGCACAGAGTAACCATGGGATTGTTTGTTGACCTAACTTGGGCGAGTCAGAAGTGATTTTGACAAAGTGTTGTCCAATGTCTGAAATAAAGAAGTTGAATAGAGCAGAAGCTACAATGCAGCCTTGTTTAAGGCCTCAGTAGTAGCCGAACATATCTGAATAGTAATATTGGAATGGAATTGCAAGATCCAAGATTGGATGTACATCGGACAGCCAGTATTTTTCAGCTTAATTCCTAGTAACTCTCTAGATACAGAATGAAAGGCTGTTTTAAAGTCTATGAAAGCCATGTGGACTGGCTGCTTCATTTGCTGCTCATGTATTTTAATTGTATTTAGGGTTTGCAGGTTGATCACTGTACCCAAGCCAGACACTAACCCTGTCTGAAAGGCATCATGTAGATTCATAGATCGCATGCACAGGTTAACGTCTCTGAGTGCCAGTCATGCAAACAGTTTGCCAGGAACCTCAAGCAAGGCAATGGGCAATGGGTCTGTAATTTTATGGCAAGTGACGATTTCCTTTCTTATAAATAGGTACAATAATTGACTTAGACCATGAAGGAGGTAATTGACAAGTTTTTAGTACTCTAGTAAAGATACTTTAGAGAATTTTGGCCCAGGCTTGAGGATGCGACTTGGTTAGTATTTCAATTTTAAGTTTTTTGGGTTATGTTAGTATTAAGAATTTCTTGGTTAGTTCTGATAAGGTGAACAGGGTAGCCCATGAAAGTGAAAGATTGAAAAGGATATCGAAATAACAACTTCTACTGTCTAGCGATCCCTAGATTTAAACTGCAAAAAGCAGGGGGTTTAAGCTTCCCTGTCCTAGCCTCCAAGCTATGGAACTCCCTCCCTGCTACCATCAGAGCTGAAGACTCATTTAACACTTTCAAAGCCAATACTAGATCTTGGCTTTTTGACCAGCTTTAAGCCCTGCTCAGCGCCTCTGTCTTACACACTCTGACCTGCTGTCCTCTGTTGTTACCTAGCAGCACCGGCATCACTGTAGTATATGTAGATAGATTCCTTTAGTCACCTACTGTCTTTGTGTAAATTTGTAATATTATGTCTGTACATATGTATATCTGTAACCTGTACAAATTGCGCCCTGATGCCTCCGGGCCTGTTGGTCTGCGCGTTACAAATAAAATAAATACAAAAGGAGACTCATGGCATGGCAGTTTTTGGAGTAGCCAGCTTTAAAGTTCTGCTAGAAGCAGATAAGGGAAGAAGGGATCATTCTGTGCCATAAACAGCGGGGGAGGTATCAGCAAAGAAGGGAACTTGTTCTATCATGTTTTGCATCCAACCTTATTTCAGCTTCAAAGTTCTACCAGAAAAACGAAGGGAGAAAGTGGTCACAAAAGAGAGAAAATCAGTGGGGTGTAAGCAATAGGGCACAGAGAAGAACAGACCATGATGTTGAGTTAGTTGCTGAATAGAGTGGGAGAAGGTGGGCTAGATCAATAGAAAAGCAAAGAGACAGCGACATGAGAGACAATGAGAGAAAGAGAGGAAGAGGGATGGGAAAAGAGAATTACAGCCTCGGCCCAATGGCAGATTATGTATAAAGCCTTGCGTCACTCTGATTCTAGAAACATCTGGCTATCATTAATTTAGACTCTAAACCTCATGCAGGACATAATTATGTTAATCCTATCTGAGAAGCTATATTGAATCAAAGACATTCAGTCTTCATTCTACTGAGCCGCTTATGATTCAGAGCTTTGTATGGTATATGAGTGCATTGTGGAAAGAGATTTCCTTAATTTTACTGTTGGAGATATATTGGATGCAATAAATAGAATGAAGCCCTCTAGGGCCCCAGGCCTTGATAGGTTTGCAAGCATTTTAATCAGGAATTACTCCCTGTGTAAAGCTGTATTATACATACAATTTATATGATCATCATGACCACTGTAGATGTTCCAAAATGCTGAAGGAAATTCATACGTATTCCTATTTTCAAAAGGGGATCTTGTGATGTACCTGAGAACTATCATCTTCTGTCAATGGTTGATAGCATGGCAAAGATGCTCTCTTCTCTTTTGTTATAGAAGGAAACCATTGGCTAGATGACTCTGATATCACTGTGTCAGAGGTAGCCTCAGCGCTGTTGATTGTGGGTGTGGCTTGACACGTTGATACACTTGAGAAGCTTTGAACTTTGGAAGGTCCTTTCCTCTCCCGCTCTCAGGTTTCGGACCACCGGCATTCCTGTTCTGCACAATGCAGTGCTGCAGAGCACCTACGGAGGTTGATGGCGAGGGCTGGTGTCAGCTGTGTCGGCAGGAAATGGCGTGGCACAGCCTTGGCAGCAAGTGGCAAGTGGCAGCAGTAATCAGTAGCAAGCAGGTTTTGCATGGGTTTGCACAGGTCACCATGCTCTTGCTCCTGTGTAACAAAAGATTGAAGTCTTGTATCCTGAGGAAAACCTGCAAAACTAAATGCATTGCCAGATGCATTGTAGATGCATTGCCAGGTGCACTGCTTAATTGAGTGCAGCTGGCAGGTGCTGTTGGGAGTTTCTCTGATAAGTGAAAATGGGAGCTAAATCTAGGTCAAAGTGTCCAAGCATGAAGAGGGGCAAAGTCGCCAGCCAGTATGCTTCACTCCGTTCAGTACACTTGGCCCACTCAGCCAAGATAACTCCAAAGTTTACTCCATCGACTATAAAATGAGTGCTTAGGAGTCGTGTCACTGCAGAACTCGCTTCCGGTCTCAGACAAGGGACCCACTGAAAAAGAGGATGCGGGCGAAGGTTTGGCGCATGCTACCTCGCCAGCGGTTGCACTACAACCTCAAGGGCTCCTACATTTGAAAGCATGCCTGACCCCAACAATGCAAAAACTGCCATCAGTTACATTCCATTCATCTGAGATGTCTAACGCAGTTGAGACTCCTGAGGACCCTGAAGCTGCCGAGGGGGAAAACGAGTGAGGCTGCATATGTGGAAGAGGAAGTGGAAGTTTACCCCGTCCCTTTGCCTAGGGACACGTTTCTTGTCCTCTCTCCCCCATGCGGGACAGGCGGGGCATGTGGGGTCAAGCCTCGGAGACATTGGGCCCTCTTATAGATCATGACTGGAAGCGCATGTGAGATCGATTGACAGACATAAGTTTGACAGCACAGCCTGCAACAAATAACCACGCTGACTCCGAGAGTAAAAATCAAGGGTGTTACATACCTGAATTATGTATAGAATATATATACATATATACATTATTGGAATGGCCTCCATGCCCCTCTCAAATTTTAGGAGGACCACCTCAGGTCCAGGAAGCAGCTCAAGGCCTTCCTTTTCACTTCTGCTTTCTCTCCCTTGTTGACCCACCTGCGCTGACTGGTCGTCTGGCTACCTTCAGAACCCAAAGGGCGCCAGGCTCCTCCATACCCTGTAAGCACCTGCACTGCCTCTGGGCCTCCGCACACTGGGGGAATGTATCTGTAACTCTACAATCCCCTGCCTCCTTGCACTACCCACAGCCGGCTCCCCCAGCTGCACTTACTCAGACCAATGCTGACCTGATCGCACATCCACCCCCACCCCCGCATCTTCTTCTCTCCCTCTCCCCCCTGAATTTATATGATCCGAATGACATAAGGCCTAGTAAGATTGTTTGTTTCGTCCTCCCTATGTCTCCCTTGTCTTGTCGCGCCTAGAAACACTTGCGCACTGGCTCGTTATAAAAGACTCGTCATATCATATCAATGGCATAGCAAATGACTACGGATTCATAATGGGTTGAAAAGACATCACAATGGATGCTCAACAATCCATTGATTAACAGGATTAGGCCGTTGTGGTTGCTATTTGTGTTGCAGATTAACACAACCTCGCAACATTGACCTATATTGCTTCAAAAAGCAGATGTGGGTAATGGCTACTGTTCGAACAGTGCAGAACTTATTAAAAATCCTTCATTTGTTGCTCCACGTTTGTTTCAAGTCACATTTGGAATTGTGAGCATATGCCTGTGGCATAGCGCATCTCAACAATATGCTTCCTATGATGAACTCTCTATTCACCAGACACCGAAGTTCAAGATAGAGCAGAGTGCGACTAGCAGGATGTGCCAATCTTGAGTGTAACAAATCAAAGTCTCGAGGACAGCTCAGGGGCAACGAGCTGCCTTGGAAGCAAGACGACATGACGCACTACATGTTCGATCCCCGGATCAGCGCTTAGAAACCTCTGGGTATTAAGTGCGTTATCAATATCATGACATGAATGAAGAAGCATTGCTCTGCAATGCCTTTCAGGCGGGTTGATAGAATATGTTACCTCTTCTTTAGCTTTATGCCTTTTGGAATTCTCACATCTGTACTTTGAACATGTGGTTTTAGCATATGCTCCTAATTATATTCAAAAGCAAGTAGAATACTACTAACAGTTAAAACATAACTAAACCAAAGCATACTTTGTACATCAACCCAATCATAGAGAAGTGCTTTTACAAAGGAGACTTGCAAGAGGATATTATTCTGGAACAGATAGTTGATGTTACCTGCTCCATTATCAGCAAGTTCCAAGATAAATGGATTCCCAAACTGGTGTTCAATGATGGCTGTGACGCGTGCCCCCAAAACAGGAGTAAACCCTTGGGTGACCTCGGCATACAGAATCATTGGCTCCGGAAAACTCAACGAGCCTTTATTCGTGTGGACCTTTACAGTCACAGGAGGAACGTCACGGTCCAAAGGACGGGATGTCACGGTCAGGCCAAGCACCTGACTGTAATTCATTGTGTTCACAACTTTGTAGGTCCAATTCCCAGCCTGAGGAAGAGATTGCAACATTTAGTAACATGCATTTAATAGACACATTGAGCTCACCTACTCTCATCTGCTTTTCTTGTGATATTATTTACAATGCTTCTGTTTGCACAGGCTCTGTTCTTTTGCCCACTGAGTGAAAAACTATGTCCAATATATTATGTGTTCATCTTTTTAACTTCATTGTCAGCTATTACCACAAGACAAGTTTGATGTTGTGGTGCGTTTGGGCAACCAGGGGCTGAAGAGGCAAGGAAGTCGCCGGAAACATGAAAGAAAGTAAGTCTTTTTTTATTTCCGCCTCACACTTCAATCACCGCTGCTCGCTGCCTGACAACTGTATGCTCGCCCCCGATCTCCACACCAACCTCATGACGGAAAGATTTGAGCCCCGCACTGCGCTCTGAACAGTACGGGGAGGTGTGCAGCCAGAAGGGCAGCGACGTACTGCCTGTGATGCTCTTGGTCCCACTACAAATGACTTAGGGCCCCATTACCAGTTTGGCGGTGCAGTAAAAAAGTGGCAGTAAATCTGGTAGCAAATATACAATTAGGAAATGGGGTGGGCACTGCTTTGTTGCTACTTGTTCACTTTTCTACAATCAATTGTGGGGGCTCACCCTTGAGCCTAGGCACTAGGTTCTGAAACAATATCCATACAATAGGGCTGAATAACTTCCAACCCTGGCTGAGCTCGCTCTTTCTCCCCTCGACGGGTTTCAATTCATTTTCATTAGTAATTTATATTTCTTCGTTAAGTAATCCACCACTTTTGTTATAATATTTCCAATATTTCAATTGTTTATTTATTCCTAACCAATCAGTGTTTCAAAATTGTTGCCAATGCATTTCGGACATCCGTCCATCATCAGGGCTATCAACACTATTTGTTATCAATCAATGATATTCACAACACCATGACCCATTGGTTCACCCAAACGTGAAATCGTAAAGTAAATGCATGCACATACCAGGTTAAAGTTGTGTTCCATCATGGCGTTCACATCAATATAACAAGTCAAAAAAATACAAAAAAATACAAAAACATCCATTATAGATCATTGTTAAACCTCATTTCACAATATAGTATCATAATATACCAAACGCTTTCTACCTGTTTGGCTTTTCGTCCCCAGAGTGTATGTTCACCTCTGTTGCCAGTATCCTTATCTAGCGCGTATCATCTGAAACAGATGTTTATACATATGTGTATAACTATTTCTTTATCTGTGGTCCCCCTCCTTCAGTATTCCCACTCAACCTCCTCTTACGCTGTGCTTACCTCTACTCTCCTGCTCTCCGTACGCGACAGCTATTCAAAAAGAGCTGCCGCCACTCGTAACAGCATTTATCAACACTTCTCATTCCCGCGCATGCGCGCTGCTGTGCGCGATGCCGTGATGCGTTTCACTGATCTCCTCCGCGCATGCGTGAATGTGTCTTTACAACACTTCAGAAATATTATACATATATCTGCTCATATAACTGTCTGTCTATTTAAGTAAGTTTAACTCTAGGGTTCACGGACTATTTGATTACACAACAACTATTATTCTCTATGAGTGTGTGAATGTGAATGTTAATTCTATATCAAACAGCTACCATTATAACCTTGATCACTTTTATTGGAGGATCCCTAACCCTGGGATCAATACGTACTTACCAATAAGATTGAGTTCACTGTTAGGCAGCGATTAGCTGCCTTACGTCCCACAGGGAAATGAACCCCTGCGGGACGTACTGTGAACTCCAACATTAGACACATTATTACAATTAACTCCATTATTGAGTAGTGTTAAGCTGCCTTAAGTTCCACAGGGCATAAATTCCAGCATTTTATCAGTGAGAATAATAAATGGCTTTCTAATATAAAATATATGCTACAGACGATTAATGCTGCAACGCATTTTAATAATCCAAGGCTATTAAACAGGCAAGCTTGTAAAAATTAAAGAAGGGAGAGGTTGGAAATTATGAAACCCGCAAATAGGTGTTTGATCCTAGTCACAAATAAAATAAAGAAGTATTTGGTTTGGACCAATAGCAAATGTCAAAGGTGCCCCATCACACGAGCCCACTTTTACTGCTTACTGCTGGGTGAAGTACTAGCAAAAAGGTCAGGGTGGAACTTGCAATAAAGCTCGTAGTGGGTGGAGCAGAGTGGGAGGATCTTGCTCATTTCCTTTTCTTCTGCCCGGCGTACATGGCCTTGGTAAAGCGACTCCTGGTGCCAGTTTTTAGAGAGAATACTTTTACTCAGCATCACCTGGCATTATACTTTTTATTCAATGTGCATTCAACATGCATAGCCTGGGCTCTGTCTCTCTTTATACGTAGAGACTTGCAAGTGTGTCAGAAGAAAGTGAATGGAATAGGATGATATTTTAAATAGTGTCCCCTTTTTTATACTTGGCTATGAGTATTTGCGTGAGATTATAGCCTCTCCAGGCTTGTTATTAAACAAAGGGTTTTTGTAGAGTCTGTCCCTTGTAGAGGAAATGGGGAAGAGGAACATTTTGAGCCTTTGTAATTTTGTATTTTGTATTTATGTGAGGGTGATTTGTTTTTTTATTATTTTTAATGGTATATGTATAGGACATGTGTATATAATGTGTTTTTAAAATTGTGTTTATCATTACCTTTATGGATATGCATATTCGAATAAACATGTGTTGGCAGACAGTATCATTCAATGACCATTCAGATGACATGTGATGCCGATCTTACCATTAACCACTGCTGCGCCTGATTCCCAGGTGCCACCCATGATGCCATGATAACGAGGAACAGCACCCTACCATCTTACATGAACATAGAGACAGAGGATAGCGTTCATGGCTTGTGTGTAAGTAGACAATATGACAATGATTCTGCACCCTCCTTTCCTGTCACTCTCTGGCCGGCCCCTCTTCCTGCTCCACCTGTGACACTAAGAACCTCGGGTGTCATCTTTGACTCCACACTCCTTTTCTCCTCACATCTCTGATGTCTCTAAGAAGTCAAACTACCAACTGCACCTCCTCAGAGGTATTCTTCCTTTCCTCTCCTTCCCCCAGAAGCTCACTATCTCCAGAGCTCTGTTTCTCTCTACGCTGGACTACTGCAACAGCCCCTTTCTAAATCTGCCTGCCTCTAACCTCCGCCCTCTGCAACTCATCCAAAACAGGACTGCAAGACTTGTCCTTGGCCTCAAACCCAAGGATCGTACCTCTCCAGCACTGAAATCTCTGCATTGGCTCCCATTGGCCTTCTGGGGCCTGGGTCCTAAATACCTCCAACTCTCTCTTTGGAAATACCTTCCTACTCGAGCTCTTCGCTCCTCCACCTCCAACTCCCTCAGGGTCAGTCGCTTCCCCAAGCAATGAGTTGGTGGTAGATCTCTTTCTTCGGCTGTGGCCCCCTTCTGGGACAGCCTTCCTGCCTCTCTGAAACTTGAGGAGAACCATCTCCGGTTCTTTAAGCACCTCAATACCTTCCTCTTTGTTTCTGCCTTCTGTCTTCCCCTTTCCTGCTGATTACCTGTCTGATACTGCACTGGTCACCTGGTTACCCTCTGATTTTAGGCCAAGGTCCCTGCCCGCCCAGTTGCACACCCTCATTGCCTCCCGGAAACCCTTGCACTTGGGTCTGTATCTGTAACCCTACAGTCTCTCTACCTGTGCTTTTGGACACCTGCTGTCTGTACTTATCCTTGCACCTGCCACCTGCTGGCCGCACTTCTTGTTATTGTTTTGATCCCATGTACAGCACTGCCCCCTCCCCTTTCCCATGGCACTTTTCCCCTCGCCCCCTGCACTTGCGCAATCTCAATGTCACTTGGCCTAGTAAGATCAGTGTCTCTGTCCTCCCTCTGTTCCCCCTTCCTTGCCTCGTCGCGCCTTGAAACACTTGTGTGTAAGCCTGTTACAAATGCCATATCATATCAAATCATATATGGCACAGAGGCACACGTGGAGCCCAGATTGAGAATGAATGTGATCAAACTGTCATGTCCAACACTGTATTTTAATTTTTTTGTAGGTGACTAAGGCTATTGGCAGTTAACCTGGTTGATGACACCTGTGGGGAACCATGGTACATGGCAAGAGATAGCCTATAATGGGCACACAGAAGGACCAGGGCATGCATTGGGCACACAGCTGGACTGCTGAAGGCAAGATTCAGGCACCTCCACCGGAGGTGGTACACTCATGTATAACCGTGTTAAAGTTGGAAGAGTAGTCATGATCTGCGCAATGCTGCACAACATGGGCATACAAAGGAATGTTCTATTCCATAAAAATGAGGACTCCTCACTCTCTAACTCACTAGGATGTTACTGGCACAGGGTTCTGCAGCATGCCGACAGACGGTCATGTGTTTTTTCTGACTAGGATTTTTGTGTTTCTTACTGTTTAATGGAGTCTGGTAAACTCCATTGGCATCTGCTTTTTGCATTGTGACACACTGCACCTTTTTGCATTGTGACACACAGCACCTTTTGTGCAGTGCCACTGAGAAGTCCCTTGAAATCCTCTTAATGTTTAACTACATTTTCTTGGGTGAAATACTGTCCCAAAGAATAGTAAAATAACTCCTGTCTTACCTTTTCTTTTGTGGGTCCTATGTGGTGTGCTGGGAGGTTAGATAGTAACTCCTTTATCCCACTTCTCTGGTAACATTCTGTTACACTAACTAACTTGAATGGCTGGTGGCAGTGGTTTCTTTTTTTACTACCTTGTGCTGTGTATCTGCAGACTGATTCCTCAGCTGCAGTACAGCACCCAAACGTGACCATTTTTCAAAATGGCCCATGTCTACTTTTTTTGCAATTTCTTGGCAGTTAGTTCATTGTGGGCATTTACTCTGTTGTTTGAATCAGGGTTGAGTCCTCTGTGCATTTTGCCCAGGCTCCAATGTGTCTGGAAAGTCTGGGATGTGAGGGAGTGTCTGGAAACTTCCCTGTCCTTTGTCTCTAGGTGTGCCTGAGTGAAACCAGTTCTGATTGGCCAGCTGTCTGTCCACGAGGATAGCCAGCCTGCAGGGTGATTGACAGCCTGGGGCTGTGAATGAATGGGAACTTGCTTAAAAGGTGAGGTTTTTGGGACTAGAGGCAGAGTCGACCACTGGAGGATAACTTGCAACAAAGAAGATGTGAAGAGAGGACAGCAGCACCCTCCTAGATGGCAAAAAGCCTGGTGAAGCCTTGCAACTGTGCTGATACTGTTTTAGTTTTGACTGGGAAGACCCGTATGGGATGACTTCCTCTCTTGGGCTGATGGGAGCAACTACTGTTAAGACAAGCTTCATGTTGGTGCAACCCCTGACTTGCTGTGATGTTCCCAGGCTGCATAATACCAATGCCCAGAGACCCCTGACCATCATCAAGTGCATTGTCTTCAGAAGTGTGAATCTAGCCAAATCTTCCTGGGCCTTCAGAGGACCCTACAGTAGTAGGAAATATTAATCCAGAATCCCCTTACCAGAGTCCAGGACCAAGGGAGCAAGTAACTTCTAACTGTAGCTTTCCATTCTTCTTTGGCGCTGAGAAAGAGGTGCCAAAACCACAAAAAGCTGAGGAATCAAGGAGAATCCATTGCTACAGAGCCCCTCTCTCAAGTGCTTCTACAGAAGCACAACAGACATCCTCTATTTTGTCCAAGGACCAGGAACAAGGGTCTGCTACATTGTAACAGGAAGGCATACAGCTGGAACAAATTCTCCAGTTCACAGGAACTGTAGGGCTTGGGGTACATCTACATTTGGCCAATTTTGGTGCTTCCTAACGTGGGGAGTGCAATTTTACCTTCTTTTGAGTTGACCTCAACTCACTTGCACTGGCCTTTCAGCTTGTGCTTCTTCACGGTGGCTCCTATTGAGCTTCTCTGATTTTCTATTTGAACTACTGACTTTTCTATAAAAAAAATCTAAGTAGAGAGCAACAGAACATTGAACTGGCTCATTGACTTTGGCTGTCCTGGCTCCCTAAATGCCCTCTTGTGAACCTATTGGCTTTGGCAGTGTGTGTTCCCTTACAGGATTTAATTGTTGAACACTATTATTGCTGGGATAAAAGACTGCCTACATCCCTCTGGGAGAAACAAACTGTTTTTAAAAGTGCAAAGTATGGTCTGATCTGACTATAACTTTCCCTCCTTATAACTCAACATTGCAATGGTGATCACGAATACGTGTTATTACTGATGTCAAATGATGTCACTGAATGTGCTAGAATATGTATAACATATGAAAAGTTACTCACCTGCTGTATTGCTCTTGTTAAAATAGAATCCTAACATTGGAGTCAATGTTACTATTAGTTGATGCTTTTTATTTAAAGATTGTCTAAATCCTTGTGTATATATAAATAAATATGAATACTATAGCTTTAAGTGTGTAAGTGTTTACTTGGATACCTGTATTTACTGATTTCATTGTACAGCTCTACAGCTCACATTACCCCTCTAAAGATAAGCCTGGCTTCTCAGTCACACTACCAACTTGTGTAGCACAGGCCTTTAATAAAAGTTTTGTTACCTTTTACCAAGAGATAAGAATTGTAAAATCCCACACCAAGTGGACTCCACAATTTCTTACCTAACACATGCATCATGAAGTTGTATTCTTATAATGCCAATAGTGATATTATTGGGCACATCAAGCATCAATATGTATTCTTACCCTAGCAAAATCCTGTCATATCTAGTGGGGAAAGGTCTAATGAAAATAATGATATTGTCATCTTAATGCACAAGGCATTGGGCACTAGAATTGTTCACTTGGTGTTGGATTCCAAGGGGAGATGGGTTATGGCCTCCATAACAATTAAAAACACATCTTCCCCTTTTTAAAATGTATGGTGCAATGACAGATGACCCTAAATTCATGGAGGGGATGCATACATTATGGCTGGGTCATAGTGAAGGCCCATTGGCAGAGGATGGAGATGTAAAACTCCCCCTGGACACGTATAAAGATCGACAATCTATGCAAGGTGTGCATGTTCCATGGGACAAAAATCACTCAAAGAATGCTTGTATTGCAGACACTTGGAGGATTTTGCATTACCATGACCTTTAGTACCTGAAATGATATGATATGATATTTTATTTGTATCGCGCTCGTACACAAGTGTTTCAGAGCGCAAATGTTCTTCTTGACCCCTTATGGAAAAGACTCTAGGCTTGACAATATATGAACAAAAAAAGTAATAAATTCCATGTTGGTGGAGTCAGACATAGACATTCGGTTCGTTTTAGATCACACTCGCACGTGGTCTCTGTTACAATTAGAAATTTAAAAAAGAATCTCTCCCGGATGAAGATTGAACTCTAGCTTCCTTAAAAACTATTAACCTTGTTCCCTAATTAATGTAAAATGCAAAATGTCATCCAAATTAATATCTATGGGGCTCTAACCCCATTCTATCCCTCATGATATCTCAGAGCCAGCTGACCTTGTTGACGGAAACTCAGAATCCAACAACACAAGAACCGTATGCATCAAAATACATATTGCTAATAAAAGACACACAGCTGCTGTGGCTATTTCTGAGAAAACCTGGAGGAAGTTTTACAATTGATGGGGTTCTGCTGCACAGTGTGCAGGATTATACTCTAACCCTGGTACATCGGTCCAAGTAAATTATCTGGTTGTTTCTGCTTGACTCAGCAAAGTCAACAGTGATACCCCTGATTTCCGATTGCATTTTCATTGGCACTTCAATCATTTTTTATGCTAATTAGGGAGTCCTTCAGTATTAAAGGCTTCTGAGTCGGAGAGCAACACCTGAAGCTTGTGGCCTATGGGGACATCATGAACCCAGAAACTGCTGTACACGCACTGATGAAATTAATCCAAGAATACGGTTCACTTTCAGGTTACAAGGCAGGATATTTTGTCCTAGATGGACAATTTATAGCGGTATCAGAATGTTATAAATGGAATTCAAGATCTATCTATAAGACAATTTGATGATATCATGGTTGCTGACTAACACCTTCATGTTAAAAAAGAGGAGCACATCGAAATGCAATCTAGCACAGCATGCAGGCCCTCATTTTGAAGGATACACTTAGTCTCAATGTTTGCAGGGTTTTGGAAGAACTTCACTTTCTCAGCTAGTAAATCAGCTGCATTCACTCCAACTTTGTACAGGATTGATTCTTGAATCTGATGGATTCATCGCATCGCGCACCAATGAGAAGTACTGGGAAGTACCTCTTTGCTGATCCCGCTGGTCACGTTCTGTGCAGCTGTTGTGCTACATTTTGGGACACTCCCTGTGAAGCCTTGCAACGGTATTTATACCACAACTAATACAAAGGTACTAAGGACTATCTAAGGACTTGAGATTAGTACCTGCTAATCTATTTTTTAATCTCTCTTAGAGTCCGTTGTATATGTGAGGGGTGAGACCACACCCACAGAGGAGTGACGTGATAAAAGGGAGCAGGAGCACGCACCAGAACGCGCGCACCAGTGAGAAGTACCAGGAAGTACCTCTTTGGCTCTTTGCTGAGGCGCGGAGGAGCTCCCCGGTACTTCTACAGCTCGAAGGTTTCTTGTTGTATTTTGTGTTTAAATTTGGTGCTCGCAGTGGCGCATAGCGACGCGGCCTGAGTAAAAAGTGAAGCACCATGATCCTCCAAACGCTGAAACCGGGATACCAGCAGGAAGTCCCTTACGTAAGATGACAGAACTGTTACATATTAAGCATAGGTCTGTGTCCCCTGCATGCTCTACACCCAGACGCGGTGCCAACTGTAATGGAATATCGGGGAATGTTGACATCTGCCAATTTTGTAACGGCTCATTGTCAGCGTTTAGAGCAAAAACTGTAACCCCGCGACCTGACACCGCGGAAATGGGTGACACAAGCAAGGAGTTTACAGAGCCTAGTAAAAGCTGTGAAAAAAAATGTTATGAGTTAATGGTAACTGAAAAATCCAGTGTGGAGAGGAGTGAGCAACCTACCATGAAAGCCTTTAACTGGTACTGCCATATTGAAGTCTGTCCCTGTCACATGCCCGATGGAAAACATGATAGAACTGAGTCAGCAGACCTCTAATGATGTAGTTATCATGAATTTGGAGCCAAATGATTCAGTTTTTTCAAATAATGTGTTGCCTGAAAATCTCTCTGGCTCTCTGGTGATGTTTTCTGAGAGCAATCAGAGTAGTGAAGAATCGCTGGCCTCGGATGACTCTCCGTCCCCAATTAAAGTGATTATGTCTAATCATAGCACAAATACATCTTTCATTTTTCACCAATCGGATAATATGCTGGGCATAACTTTACAATCAATGCATTTAACGATGCAGGCCTTTACTAAAATGTTGCAAACATGCAAACTAAAATTACAATCGCAGGATGAAAGCCTACAAAAAATATTATTATGGCAATCCCTGAGGCAGAGTTCACCTGTGTGTCCTTCGGGGGATAAGGAAGTAAACGAAGGAAGAAAAAAGAGGGGTGTATTCTCGGTAGCATCTCAAACAGAAAGTAAGGATGGTAGAAACCAGTCTTGCAAAAAGAGGGCTTTAGGAAAAGAAAGAAAAGAAATTAGCTCTGTGGTGTCCTAAAGAGATTATATATGATAAGGCTCTGGTTGCCCTGTTCAACTGGAAGGAAATAACAGAACGACAGAGCAAGTCTTTACTTAACAAAGCAAAAGAGAGTTACAAAGAAAGTATCCCACATTATTAACATCAGGAGCGTCGGAGAAAAAATAAGAGAACGTTCTGGTGAAAAAACGACCTAAATATAGGCAAATCTTCAGTGAAACATTTCTTTAAAGCCATCTCACTGCCCAAGCAAAACACTATAATAGCATCCCAGGCCATTAAAGAAAAATATCAACAATTTATACAAGCTAAAAGGAACAATACTCTTAAGTTTGTCCCGTACAAGCAATAGAATATCCCCCGTTAGATGAGCTGATCGAGGCGCTAGATTCAAAGAGTTTGGAGGGGAGGAATGTGAAGAACCAGGAATTGATAGGATCTCAGGGGGCACCCCGACATGACATCCAGCGAACGGGGGTCAGTGATGTGGCTCTGATTGCTCAAAGGACTGACATTCGGAAAGCAGTCGATGCATACATGGCTGGAGTCACCCACCCACTTGTGGCCCCACCCTTTACGCCTAATATCCCCAAACCTAATGTAGGCAAGTTACAGTTGCAGTGTAATGTAACAAATAAGAAAAATGAGAGTAACAGACCTGAGTGTCAGAGTATTAGAGAGGGGGAAAGTGGTGAGATGGTAACAGTCGCCAAGGAAGCAGAGAGCTATCCGATGGGTCCTCCCCCCAGGGCTACTCAATGCTCCTTGCGAACAGTAGGAGAAAGTTGCTAAATGACAGTGAGGGACCTCAGAAGGATATGACTGGTACCATCATTAGCTTAATAGAAAATGCATTAAGTAAAGTGGTGGCTTAAAACTCGCAAACAATCCAGCTGCTTCCAATGATAGGTTACAACAGGGTGAGGTCAGAAATGTAAGGAACGCTCCTAGGAAACCTCCTGCGGCATATTCTTTAGTTTTAGCATGTAGAAAACCGCCGGGCACCCAATATGACTTGAATAGAAGAGCAGTGATGACCATATTTATTGATATTCTTCAATTGGAGGATATTGTATCCTCCGACCTAACTCTAGTTCAATTTACTAGGAAGGGTTGCCTAAATTCGGTAAGACTCTGAATTAAATCCAGGGTAGTACAGATGTTGGCAGACAAAAGAGGAGTTGTTTAAATTGGGGTTTGCACTGAGTACAGAGGTCCTAGGAATTAGTGAGCAACACTTGAGAAAGGATCAGGAGAAGGTGCAAGTAAAAACATCAGGTGAAACAAATATGATGAAGACATGTCAGCAGAACAATGCCACGTGCGTGTGCTGCTGCCAGCATAATCAGAAGTAACTAGAGGAAGAAGGTCGAGAGAGCCGAGTATCTCTCTTAAGATGGAACACAAGGGGGTTCAACACCTCATTAACAATGATCAAAGTGAGCTAAATATATGGGACTTAACACTCTTCCAAGAGACTTGGCTCTCAGAACTTTCACTTTGGGAAAATCCTGAAATTCACATAAATGCTGCTCATAAACCAATCACTGGACGCCCATGTTCTGGCATGCTAACAGTGGTAAAAATGGGGAGGGAGTTGACCTCCAAACTCTGGGCGGTCCCAAATAAATATATGTTATTGGTAAAAGTAATGTCTGCAAAAGATGGGTATGCGATATTAAATGTATACTGGAACCTGATTGCCATGTCATATGATAAGTTTTTTCAAGACCTAAATTACATCTTAGATCTTGTAATGGAAGATCCAAAGATCAGTGCATTGGTCATGGTAGGTCATCTAAATTTAAAGTGTGTGAAGAAAATAGATATTAGAAACAAGGCAAGACATATTAGATGGAACTCCTTAACTAAGGCAAGAGGCCTGGACATGCTCAATGCAGCTCTGGCACCGGATATTCCACCGGTTGAGACATGGCATAAAGGTGAAGGTAAATCAATTATCGATTACATATATGTAAATAGAGTATTGTGGCCGGTGATGAAAAATGTTTGTGTGATTAAATCAAACGATCATAACATGCTTACGGCCGAATGGCAGATGAGAGGTCCCCTTGAAAGTAGTAAACTGGACTCCTTGCAAACATTTAGTGTGGTGAATGCAGGTGGCAATCGCCTCTGATGGTTAGAGTCCGAGGCACTACAATTGAATAAAATGTTAAGCCTGGCTCGAGGGGAAAAGTGCAACCGGGCTGGAAATATGAGACATGTATACCTTGACTTGATACAGGTATTACAACAGCAAAGTTATAAAGTAAAATCCACTCGAGTTCACCTACACCCTTTCGACATGGCGATTAGAGAAAAGAAAGTGCAGCTCAGGGCGGATTTGAGACATGTAAGAAATGAGCCTATGCCTCTTAGACAATAGCTAACCAATAGCCTTAGAACACGCTATAGGGATTGGGTGAAGGCCCATCGAGCTGCAATGTATCAGGAAGACAGTGCTAAGATGCTAAAAAAATTGGCAAGTAAAAACATCTCCAGAATGTGGACTGCTATAAACCATTCTGTAGCAGCTCTACAAGTAGTAATGCAATCAACTGCAATCCTCACACATGTATGGGTTCAACAATTTACTCAGTCATACGCCCAGGTAAAGAATGATCAAACAGTGGAGCAGCTGAGTTTACTGTCCGCCTTCCATCTAGAGTTTGAATGGTCAGAAACTTAACTGACCCCTTGAAATCAGGGTTCATGAAGGGTCTGGGGACTGTTCCAAATATTATCACCTTGAGTTTGATCCAAGCGTAGCAGGCGGAGTGAAACAGCCTCTGTATCTGGGGTTTATCGACTTCAGAGCTGCTTTCGACTCCGTCAATAGAAGTGTTCTATGTGAGAAACTAAAACATCATGAATGCCCTGAATCCCTCCTCTTGCAGATAATTCTTTTTCATACAAACACTTCAATGCATGTGCGGATCACCCTAGATGGCAAGTTATCACCTTTAATTGTAACACAAAGAGGGCTAAAACAGGGGTGCCCCCTAGCAGCCTTCTTGTTTAATTTCTTTATCTTGGATCTTTGTGAAGAATTCTATAACTGCATGGGTGACCCTCCCAAGGGCGAACAGAAAATTCCATACCTGCTCTACACGGACGACCTTGTACTGTTGTCACAAACGCCACAAGGCCTTCAAAGAATGCTGATACAGTTGGGGTCCTACGTTCAAGCAAATAATTTGGAAATGAATATCGAGAAAACCCAAATATTAAGGTGCAGTAAGAAGCTGGCTGTAATGAGTAAGAAGTACTCATGGAAGCTACAGATGCTCAAGTTCTGAGTGTTACCCAGTACAAATATCTGGGGGTATCTATTAATAATGTAAAAAGCAGACAAGCTGATGAGGAAGTAGCAAGGAATAAAATACAGCATCTTACCTTCCAATCACGACTGTTAATCAATACATTTGTATAGCTTTGTTTTATAAAATGAAGGTATTACCAATCGTGCCATATGGTGTTGAGGGAAATTCACCAAAAAAGAGGAACTATTGGGACCTTTTGGAATCGAGATACTGGAAACAGATATTACATATACCAACTAGTGTCCTGAGAGCGATCATACGCCATGAATTTGGACTCTTATCCATGTATGCTCAGGTAACATGGAAGCAGTGGGCGTTCTTTCGCAAATGTTTGCTGGGTCTAAAAAGCAATAACATCTTAAAGGTGATAGCCTATCATTTGTTAAATTCTAGAAGCCCATTTGTTACTGAGTGGAGAAATCATGTACTGGACAAATTGGCTGAAGCAGATATCGCCATTGAGTTACTGATGTTAAATCCGGATAGAGCAAAAGTGAAAATATATCTAGCAGACTGGTCTGAGAACTTGACAAGATTCTCACAATACAAAGATTTTAATATCTTTCTATTTGGGATAAAAAAAAATGGGGTCATGGCGAGTTATTTACTAAAAAGCCCATCACTGAAAGTGCGTATGGGGTATGTGAGATTCAGATTAAATCTCTGGTGCAGGAGAGATGTACTTTGTAAAAGAAAAAGGTTGACACAGGAACAAAACTATTGTAGATACTGCTGTGTATTAGAACAAAGAGAAACCCTTCAACACCTAATAGTAGATTGTGAAGTCCTACATGAAGTACGGATAAGGTGTTTCGAGGAGGTGATAGTTACACAGAGCTCCATGGAGAGTGACCAAATGTGGCATTTATTGTTTTCAAGTACTCGTTCCAGGATAAAGTTAGCCATAGTCCAGTATTTGCAAATGGTGTTACCTGGATTGGAAAATTATGGAGGAAAATGAGCTCACCTCTGTGTGTGGGCGAGTAAGGGCGTGCTTGTAAAAAGTAGATAAGTGCCCCTGAGATATGGTGCTTGTAATAAGTAGATAAGTGCCCCTGAGATATGGTGCTTGTAATAAGTAGATAAGTTCCCCTGAGGTATGGTGCTTGTAATAAGTAGATAAGTGCCCCTGAGATATGGTGCTTGTAATAAGTAGATAAGTGCCCCTGAGATATGGTGCTTGTAATAAGTAAATAAGTGCCCCTGAGATATGGTGCTTGTAATAAGTAGATAAGTGCCCCTGAGATATGGTGCTTGTAATAAGTAGATAAGTGCCCCTGAGATATGGTGCTTGTAATAAGTAGATACGTGCCCCTGAGATATGGTGCTTGTAATAAGTAGATAAGTGCCCCTGAGATATGGTGCTTGTAATAAGTAGATAAGTGCCCCTGAGATATGGTGCTTGTAATAAGTAGATAAGTGCCCCTGAGATATGGTGCTTGTAATAAGTAGATAAGTGCCCCTGATATATGGTGCTTGTAATAAGTAGATAAGTGCCCCTGAGATATGGTGCTTGTAATAAGTAGATAAGTGCCCCTGAGATATGGTGCTTGTAATAAGTAGATAAGTGCCCCTGAGATATGGTGCTTGTAATAAGTAGATAAGTGCCCCTGAGATATGGTGCTTGTAATAAGTAGATAAGTGCCCCTGAGATATGGTGCTTGCAATAAGTAGATAAGTGCCCCTGCGATATGGTGCTTGTAATAAGTAGATAAGTGCCCCTGAGATATGGTGCTTGTAATAAGTAGATAAGTGTCCCTAAAATATAATGGTGCCCAGCCTTTTTGTACTTTATGAATTTTAAGTAAGAAGGAGTACTTTAAGTATCCCTTGTGTTAAATTATACTGGATATAAGGAATTTTATGTATTTTCTTGTATGATAATTTTGTTTCTCTTCTTATCTACTTATTCTTGATTTGTACTACAAAAATGATTAGATGCAAATGTAAAATAGGAAGTATATGCGTATGTTAAACATTTGAAAAGTTGTTAAGGCAACTATAACAAATAAAAATAAAATAAAAAAGAATCTGATGGATACATAGGAAGCTATATCAGAGCAAACTGACAGTAGAAGATCATAACTGTATATGTTGTTAGGAACAAGGCCTGATGCAGCATGCTCTCAATTTCTGCAATTGTCTTAAGAAGCACTGGGAAGCCATCTGGGCAGGAAACTGGCGTTTAAATCTCCAATCGCATGGTTCATTGTTTCCACAGATATGGTGGAGAAACTGATAGAAATGTCAGAGCCTATAGTGGAAGGATTAGTTTACTTGTTGCTATTGCCAACACAGGGATTACTAAACATTGCCCAAAATACCAACGAGTCGTCTAGGTGGACCACTGTCAGTGTTAGGAAGGATTTGTTTTTGCTGTTTTCCTGCCCTAGACATCTATGGACCCCCCACAACATTTAGCTATTGTTTCAATGCTGACCTGACTTTTTGAAGGTAAGAAAAGCTTTCTTGGTTCACTTGCTAGCTTAGCTCATCTATTTTGGATGCACTAATCAGCCCATATGGCAATAACAAAGGAGGACCCTACCCTCCAATATGAAATTCCTTGTTTTTAAGTTGCACACTTCACCTTACCGCTCCTTAGTAAGCTGCAGTAGGGTACTTTGTATTCTCTTTTCTTTTATTTTAAGTAGCATATGATGTATCAAGGATGGCCGATATTTTTTTTACAATGTTTTTTATTTGTCACGTGCACTTTTGCACTTTACTGCATAATTCTATTTTAAGTAACATATACTCTAAAAAGTGTGCCACACATGTGTGCCCTGTCCTTTTACCCTCTTGTCCTTTCATCTTTTTCCTGCCCTTTTGGGCTGGATATACCATGTAAGAAAAGCCCTATCCCAGGCTTTCCGGGTCAAGGTGGCGTAATGTGTTTGTGGCCAGATGTTGGGATGGTACTGTAGCCACAGCCTTCCAAATTGTGTCTATTGCTGGGAAGAAATCCAGACCATAGGCTGTCCATGCTTGCACAGTCCATGCAAGTTTAAATAGTGCAGATCCTTACCATTGGTATGTATGGGGGTGACCCCAGCTCAAATTTGGGATATGAAGAGCACACCTGCAGCCTTTCTTCAGATCGTCACTGGAGCCAAGACCCCTTCAAAGAGGAACATCCTGCTGAAGACCGGTGGACATCCATTGCAGCCAACCAGCATTGTCTCTGAAAAGCTCTGTTCCTCTGTGCTGATTTCATGAAAACTCTTGAGGATGCCTAAACCTCTGGACTGGAAACATCTAGTCATGACAAATGCGTGATGATCCAGCCATTGGGAACCTGTGGAAGGGCCCCGGGACCACCCTGTGGACTGACCAGCTCTCCGCTGGGCATCTTCGCCGCACTGGTCGTCATCCCAAGTTCAGTCTTGGGACTCTGCAGACACTCAGCTTGTGGGGCAGGAAGCCTACTCCCTCTGCAGTGGCTGCTCTACAGAATGACCAGAGGTTTTACAGGATCAGCTTTTGTGTTACCACCAGGAGTGTCGCCTTCCACCACCTGAATCCGGTGATCATCGCTACAGCTCGCCTTCTTCATGTCCTGGCGGTCTGTTGAGGTCGTCTGATTTGGGGTGCTCATCTTGTCCTGGCAATTCGTCACTGGCAGTCATTGACAGTTAGTACGTCTTACATGGAAAATGCCATGTAATGGTTCTGTACAGTACTAACCCCACGCCAGTTAAGGAGCACCACAAGTCAGAGCTACTACCTTTATATGGCTTTTTTGTAATTGCGCAAAGTGCTTTATCAACTGTTTGCAAGCTGGAGATAGTGATTAAATAATATACATTGTATGTTTTTGTTGGGGAGAAGCTGGATCCCCCCCCCAGGGCAGTGGGGGGCCAGCAGCCATACCCTCACCAGCTATGGGAGGCCCCAACACCTCCCATATGGCCCCCAGAAATGCAACAGAGTCCCAAGCAGGCAGCAGCATGTTTCAAACTGCATTTATTTCTAGGCAAAGAAAAAAGAAAAAAGCAAAAGAAAAGCACAGAGCATCGTGCATCGCGAGTTCAGGCGCCGTCTCCCCCGGGGGCTGGCTTGCAAACCAGCTTTATAATCACACTGCAGGCTGACCTCACAGAATTGGATCAGCTCCCAGAAACCTATCTCCTCCTGCTATTGGCTGCAAAGTGGTAGGTTACCTATGTAGCCTTTATAGAGAGCCTGATAATTGGATATTAACCTCTTGAGTCAGTGGGTTGATTTAGCTGTGCCAGCCCCCATTACCTAATTCTTAACTTGTTGCAATGTGACTTTGTTCCCATAACTTTTTAGCTGAACAAGCAGTTCGCACCTGGGCTCTGGGCTGCGCCATTGTTGTTACAACTCATGTTTCAATGTTGTGCGAGTCCTTGAGAAAATGTCTTTCTTTCCCGGAAAGAAAAAAAAAAAGCACACTGGGTTGCCGTGATTTATTCGCATTTGTGGATAATTAAAAAATGTCTGTCTGCAGAAAGCAATTTTATCTTGAACTTGCGGCCTTGGCAGGTCAGACTGGGTTTTTGCGAGGAATGTTGATGAGGCTCCCGCAGCCAGTGTTCAGTGAGTGAAATGAACTGTCTGTGCATTTAGACAATGTTAATTCATATAGGCATTTGCAAGCCTTTAAACAGGGATTTTTGTGTTTGTAGATTCTGATATTGCAGCATTGATTCTAATGTAGCATGGAAGTTGCACTGTTGGTGAAGTGGGTGTGTTTCAGCATATTTGTCACCCATGGGTGCGCTGGGGCCTGGTTCAAATGATAAGTGCGCTCCTTGTTCTTCCTGCTGTTCTTCTATGTATGCGCTTGGGGTGAGGGGGCATGGGTTTGGTCTCGATTTTCCCTCTTCATTTTACTTTTTCCTGTAATGTCCCCAAGTCCCAAATTAGCATTTTGGTTCTGAAATGTTTTCGACATAGACTGTTATTCTTTCTCCTGCTGAAACGAGCTTGCGTTTGCCTTAACTCCTAATAATATCAACCATTATTTCAGCCACTATCACTTCTTATGAAGGCTCTTCCCCAGAGGAAATTACCTGCATTTCGCTGGCATTCAAAGATGTCCCAGTTGGCATACAGGTAACATATTAGGTAGGTGGTGTTCTAGGTTTCCATCCTTGCTGTGCACATTGACTACAGCTTCAAGATGTCCAATGGCCGAGAGGAAGCATCCTGAAAGGACTGTTCTGCTGGCCTAAAGATGGTTATCTGGTAAAACACTGTGGCTATCGCGGTGGGGCAGTCAGAGGTCAAATCTGTGTGCCTGCAGTGGCATGTCTACTTGTATACCCTGGCAACACACCAAGAGTTACGATGTGAACTGTGAGTCTACATACTCTAGTAAGGCAACAATGCCCTGCACTGCCACTTTAGTCATTGCCTTTTTCCCCAGGAAGTGCAGTCCATTTTCAGACCAGCACCAGTAAAGGTGATTTATTTCTCACTTCAATGCATGGCTTTTTGTTTGTTTTATGTCAGACCAGTTGTCATTCTCCTGGCCACCCAGGAATAGATGGCATTGCAGAAGCATCACTATCTCTTGTGTCGCTTGTATGAGCAGGACAGGGAACCAGTGTCTGTATACATGTGGAGCGGCACATCCCACTTGTTATTACGTAGATCCTGCCTGAATGATGGCCCATCAGTATAGATTAAATCCTTCTGTTTTGGAGTTCCACTGTCTTCGTAAAGGAAGGTGTCTCCCAAGGGAAAGCAGACAATGGGCAGAGAATGGCTTAATAATAGAGACTTCTCTTAGCTGGCCCAACACCAACGTCTTTCTCAAGTAGAGTTGTGTTCTACTTGTTTTGGAAAATGTGTGATTAGCAGGGCATATTTCGTTGTTTGGAGACAGCTGTGTCAATAGCAGAAGGGTTGGGCCGCCCCTTTTAGGGTGGGACCGGGCCTGATTTGCATATGGTTTTTTTCCCTTTTGAAATGGTTTGGCAGGCAAATAATGATGGTCTGGAGGGTTGCCCAGAGTGATGCCAAGAATTAAGATTATTACTAAACCTTCCAGTCATCACCTCTTTTTCTTTTGCTCATGCAAGGTCCTACACCATTTTTATAGCAATGAGCACGCAATCCCTTGCAACATTAGGCTTAAACGTGCTTTCAATTCAAGCCTAAACATGAATAGAAATTATTGCTACTGATACAGTATGGTACGAGAGGTGTTACAGGATCAGCTTTCCAAAAGGGAAAAAAAACATATGCAAATCAGGCCTGAAACCTTGAAATGTCTGTTTTGCAAAGATATATTAAATATGTATCACATGTTGACATCATTAGTGAGGCTCGGTTCCAAATTAGAAATATTAATATTGTTGTGCTTGACGTACTGCCCGTGACCTGTACACACAGATATTACATATGGCATGCAATATCCCTCTGGTTATTTCTGATTCATTAAGGTATTTGTTTTATTCCTTCAAAACTTGCTCTGATTTTAATGTTAATGATTAGCAAATTATCTCTGCTCTAAACCCTGCCAGTGTTGCCCCAGCCAACAAGCTCCCCTCGAATCCAAATTTCAAAAAGTCATGATTAGTCAAGAATAATACTCAGATTCGTAAGTTAACTTTTAATCAAAAATAAAATTGTTGAGCTATTAGGGAGATGTGGCGTGCTTCTTCATTTGACTCACAGACACTAACAACGACCCTGTATGGATTTAAAATCATAAAGTGAGATACACTCAGTGCCCCTGGAGGGCCCAAGGGGCTTTGATTGTGAAAGAGTACCTATCTGTCCAGGTTTTGTCTTATCTGAGCATAACCGAGGTTGAATCTCATAATCTTCACCAAAATTTAACCAACATCCATTCTTTAATCATGATACTGGCTTGCATGCCCCAAAATATCATGGGTTATTTCTTTTTAATTTTCCTAAAGAATTAGCTCAGATTTTATTTGCCTTTAACCAATGTAATTAGTGAGTTGCAGGCTATTGGCCTCTCTCAATTAGTTGCCAAAATGGCCCCTGTCTTCTTTTTTCACCCTTTTTTATTTGTGAGGCCTTCCTTGGGTTTTACTCTGTGGGTTGAGACAGGTTTGAGCCCTTTGTTTGTCTGGCCTTTGGTGGGCTTCAGCCCTGAAGCTAGACCTTGGCTCAAGTGTGTCTGGAAGGACAGGATGTGAGGGAGGGTCCCGAAACTCCCCTGTCCTTTGTCTCTAGGAATGCCTAAATGCAACTTGTTCTGATTGGATGGCTGGCTATCCTTCTAGGACAGCCACCCTGCTGTGTGATTGATAGCCTAGGTTATGCATGAGTGGGAGAGAGCTGCTTAAAAAGCGAGAGTTTCGGGATTACAGACAGAGTCAACCACTGGGAGAATCACCAGATGAAGAAACTGTGAACGAAGCTTGCTGCAACCTCCTGGACCTTTGAATTGCCCGGTGAAGCCCTGCTGCTGTGCTGACCTCTTTTTTCACTTTGACAGAGAAGCTCTGGATGGAACGGCTTCTCCCCTTGGGTGTCATGATGCCTGCCCCCGGAAGACCAGACCAGGCCCAGCAGCCCCGGAAGCAGGCTTCATGCCACTTGGAGCATGCCCAAAAGCCCCAGTTAGGGGCTGTTTGGGTGCAGTCCTGGCGCCTATGGCGCCAGGCTCATAAAGATAAAGTCAATCCTGGCGCCATGGGCACCAGGCTCATTATTGATAACTTACTTCAAGCAGACCATGCTGTATACTCACCTGAGGCAGACCATGCTGCATGAAGACTCAAGCCAAATGAGGCTTAGGAGGGACTATTTTACTGAAGGGACTATTTTGTTACTTGGGTGGGGCTGTGGAAGAATGCTTACCTGGATCTTCTTCCAAGGCTATTTAAACCACGCCCGGACAGCCACACGTGCTTCGCGTTATTCTGCTTGCTGCAGCGTAACGCTCACCGTGTTTTCAGCAGCTCCAGTCTTCAGCCACGCCCGCTTCAGTCCTGGGACTCCTGAAACAAGAAGAAAAGAAGGATAAAGGTTAGAACAGGAGTTTTAACTTTAATCCTTACCTGAATCCTGATCCATTTCGCCACGGAACTGAAAGACAGAAGTCTTTGAAGAATTGCTTCGCATTCCTACGGCGCCGCGCTGAACTCACCTGCTTGGCGGTACTTCAGCATTCCATCACGCTCTCTCCATCTCGCGGCCGCCCTCCGACACCTAAGGAGACAAAGACAGCAAGGTGAGCAAGGGGACTCTCTAAGGCTATACAAGCTACCCCCAAGGACTTACCTGATTTACCACGGGAGGTACTCACCTCATCTCGGGTCGGCGCAGTCAACTCTGCTTCATCGCCGTACCCCGGCAACCTGCAAGGAATCGGACAGAGTGAAGATCAGACATTTGAACTCTTATGAACAATTGGACTTTAGAGTCAATACTGGAACTCACCAATTCCTCTACGCCAGTGAAGTAACTGGTCATCAACGCGCCCCTGCGGACGACGCAGGATGGAGAGCTCATCCTTCCAAACCATCAGGTGAGACTAAGGAGGGGACATCAAGAGTGATCTGTGGGAAGACAACGGGAGTGGGGAAGGTGGGTTGACACTCGATTCCACGGGTGGTTAATTCCTCTTCTCCTTTGCAGAAGAATATTCTTGCGAGCCAGACAAACTAGGCTGAGCGGGCCAGTCCAGTCAGTCATCTCGGCGCTACACGTCACGCTGGTGGAAACAACGGCGGCCCAGTTCCGGTCGACGCCCCCATGGGAACCAGGTGAGCGTAACATCGGGTTAGTGGGACCAACTAACCCAGAGACAAAGTCCACTGGACAGCCATCCCGACTGGCTGTGCTTCTTCATTGCTGTGAGAACCCAATGCAAGGGGTAGAATGTCCATAGGTGAGTGCAACGTCTGCCGCGGAATGAATCCGGCTAGAAGCTCCAGGAAACTCCTAAGGACCACCCAGAAGCAGGACCTCCAGATCCAGAGTTCCCTCACCAGAGTGCAGGACCCAGGGAGCAAAGTGAGTCCAACCGGTGTCCGAGATATGCAACAGTGCTGTTTTCTTATCGCTGAAACCGCAAAGTCCCGATAAATCGAAAAGAGCACGTAGCTGCCGATAACCTCCCAAGTTCGCAGCAGGAGCCCTACATATGGCCTCCCTCTTGTCCCCACGACTACGGCTCAGGAACCAGGGTCTGCACCGGTGTAACAAGACAAAATCCAGCTGGACCACTCTTCTTCAAACCAGAGATAGTGTTTAGGCTTGGAGTACTTACCTTATTGCCTTTAGCCGCGCTCTTCTCAGTTGGGAATTACATTGGCTTACCTTTTCGAGTTGATTTCAACTCTCTTTTCACAGGCTTGATATCTTGTGACCCTACAAGGTATTTTTTTCTTCTGGACTCTCTAGCTTTGAGCAAGACTTTGATCTAAGAAATGCATCATATCCATAGACTGTGTCCCAAATGACTTTGGCTGTCCTGGCTGCCTGAAGACTCTTCTAGTCCACTGACTTTGATACTGTTTGTCCCTCATAGGTGGTAGCTTGTGTAAACTGGTACTGCTGGGAAAGGCCTTTCTAGACTTCATTGGAGGAATTAGTTGTCCTCACATCTGCTGAGAAAGTGCTCTAACCTTTTTTACTTCCCTAACACTTTCCTTTCTGCAACCTCAGAATCCACAAAGAATACTAGTGTGATATATAAATGTCATTACTGTCCTTGTGCTTGAAGTCACCTCAGGGTGTAGGAATTGTGTAAGAAGCATTTACAAAGATTATCCACTAACTTGTTTTGATTCTGAAAAGTAATTTGTAAGTATATTTACATTGTTACAACAAATTGCCTTTTTAAAGAAAGCTTATTCAAAAAATGATGTTAATTAAATAAATAATTATTTATAACTGAAACCTTGAGTGTAAGTGTTACCTGGCTACTTGTATTTACGGATTTCATTTGCACAGATCTACAGCTCACATTTACCACTCTTGAGATAGGCCTGGCTGCTCAGTCACAAAAAAGGTCAGCCAAAAGGTGGGTTACCTAATACCAAGCAGATAAGTGTTGTGTAGTCTCACGCACTTTGACTGCACCAATTCTTAACTAACTTGGAAACACAGATTGGAATCCACGTTGCGAGGACCCACTGTGTCTAAGCCACAAAACCACATATTTCCCAGTGTTTAATGCAGTGCAAAGTGCTGTTTTGTAACGATGAAGACAAAGAAATAGGGTCGGACAGCAAAATATATCCTATGATCCTAAATACATTTTTCTCCATGGGTCAGTTGCAGCATAACCACAAACATTGACAACAAAACGACAGATCCCAACGGCATGAAATAGTGAACGCTTTTGTAGTTTATAATACTACTGAGCCATTTAGAAATCATGTTTATTTATGCAAAGGGGCTTATAAAGATATGTTATATGTACTGTACAAGTATCACGACCCAGTAACATGTAGTACTCATTTTATTGATGTCAGAGTTATGAATGGATAAGTCAAACCTGCAAAGAATACAGCAATGTCAGCAGCCATCCCTTAACTGATTGGTCTACCGGGGTGAGACCACTATGTCTGATAACGTGTAGACTAACCTTCTCAGATATTTGTAGAACAGGAAAAAGCAACAGGTATTCGTAGAATGGATGTAAGTCACTCTTTTGGCCCAGTAAGAAGAACAATGCTCAGGATATTCAAACTCACATCACAATGTATTCTGGCAAATGTAGTCCAGCTAATGGACATGCACATCCACACATAGGGAAAATCTCACAATGTGCATCAATCATAATATTTACTATTTCATATGTCATAAAACAATTCCTTTCAGATGCAAAAGTAGAATATAAAGCATAAGTGGGACGAAATGGGCAAAAATGCCATTGAATTCATGGTTAATTGTCAAAAGAAAGTCACACAAAGTATTCATTAGAAATACTGTGATTGGTATAACAACTGTGATTTGTCGACTGGCAATTTTTAATAAAGACATGTTTATGAACACTGCCCAGTAGCGTAGTTCAGTGTGTAAGGCACATACTGTGGTCTAAAGTGTCAAGGTTCAAAACCCAGCAGGACAACTCTGCTGCTTATCCCTCAAAGGTGAATACAGTCATTCCTAAAAACATCTACTATTATGTGCATACTAAGAGGCAATCCATCGTGTGGATTGTGCAGCAAAACAAATTAAACAGCCCCTTTCTTGCTGTATTTCTTAGAATTACCTACAGCTGTTCATTCTCCACCATTGTTGGCACTGAGGGGGGTCAATGTTGGCTTTGGGAAGCATTCAGACATGTTTCCAAGATGAATAGGAGGGTTAATTTTCTGGATCTATGAGTATTGCATTGCAAAGAAAATCGCTCACATCAGTTTGAGGGTGTCCTACGGCCCAAAATAAAACAGACATAGAGGTGTGGCCTGAATCACTTTGGACATGGAGCTCCATTTATTTATTTATTTTGCATTTGTAAGGCCCTAATACATCAAGTAAATCGTGTTTCAAAGCGCCCACACGGCAACAGGGAGGGAACAATGGAATGACAGCAAATACAACAATGAAAGATAGAGGTGGATCTACTAAGCCTTCTGAGCATTCAAAAAGTGCAAGTGTAGAGAGAGAAGGGATGAGGGAGTGGGGGGAGAGTGCTAGGTGTACCAAAGAGGGAAGTGCTGGGGAGTAAACAGTTGTTAAGTGACTAGGTAAGAGTGGTTAGCTGGCAATATATAGGTAAGTGCCGGCCTGTGGTGGCATAGGCCAGTTGGTACCAGAGCAAGTGTTGGAGGCGGGCGGAGGCTTGAGGGTGATTGGGTGTGGGAGGCCAGGTCTCAGGAGGGTACATAAGGGCCATGGTCAGTAATCTCAGTGAATGTGGGGTTTAGCAGAGGAGGGAGGAAGGGAAGGAGGAGGTGAAAAGGAAGGTCTTGAGGAGTTTCTGGAAAGGAGATCTGTCTCAAGACGAAGAGGAAAGGGAAGGCTGTTCCATAGGAGGGAGACTGCCCAGGAAAGAGATCAGCCACCAGCTCGCTGTCTAGTGAAGCGCTTGACACACACAGAGTTGGTGCCAGAGAAATGTGAAGATCTGGCGGGAGAGTATTTAAGGCCCCTAACAGCCTTATGGATGATGCAGAAGGATTTGAATTTGATCCTTGCAGCAACCATGAGCCAGTGGAGAGATTTTAGGGCTGGAGAGATGCAGTCCCTGCGCTTGAGACCAAGGATAAGTCTTGCAGCTCTATTCTGGATTAGCTGGAGAGTTAGTATGGTATGGCAATATGTATTTGTAAAGCGCCTATACACAAGGCAAGTGTTTGAAGGCACTCAAGGAGGGAGGGAAAAAGGTGGAAAAACAACAGTCGTTCAGAGTCTTTGAACGATACAAGTCTGAACAGCCAGGGTAAGTGCATATGATACAATTAGCAGTGTAGATGACTGCAATAGGTGTGACGACGATCCTGCAGTTTTTCCAAGTGCAAGAGGAGCTACCATGTAAAGAGGGGAGACAGGGAAGAAAGATAGACAATCTTAAAGGCATGGTACGTTCAGATCGTGCAAGTGCACAGACAGTATAGAAGAGGGGGGGTCAAGTGCAGGGGGGAATCAAAGTGTTCCCAGTTAGTCAGAGATTTGGGTAAATGCTGAGAATTTCCATTCACATGGGTCATTGACCAAGTGCAGTAGACCTGCAGAAAGTGCAGGCCCGGAGGCAAGTGCGAGAGGACTGACGAGGGTGCTGGGGACCTGTGAGACTCTGAGGTGCATCCGGTGGCCAGTCGGACAGAAGAGAACTCATAGAGAAGAAGAGGGTAGATTAAGGGAAAGGCTTTTTCAGTAGTCAAGCCTAGAGAGAACCAGAGCTCTAGAGACATTGAGCTTCTGGGGGTAAAGTGAGGAAAGGAAGAATTCCTTTGAGGAGGTGGATTTGAAAGTGGGCCTTCTTGGCAAGGTCCTGAATGTGAGTGAGGAAGGAAAGAGAGGAATCAAAGATGACTCCAAGGTTTCTGACTTCAGATGAAGGAGAAGGGGGAGAGCCCATAGATGATAGTCATAACGAGGGGAAGAAAGAGGGAGCAAGAGTCCCATTAGCAAGGATCTCAGTCTTGCTGGCGTTTAGGCAGAGATCATTGGAAGTACACCAGGACTGGATGGCAGATAGGCAGTCAGGAATGATGGAGGAAGTAAAGAGAGGATTAGTGGGAAGTTTGAAGAAGAGTTGTGTGTCATCTGCATATCACTGAAAGTTGGGGGAGAAGGTGGAAATGAGGTGTGTAAATAGAGCCAGATAGGTGTTAAAGAACCAACCAGAAAGGTTGGAGCCCTGGTGGATGCTGCAGGTGGAGATATAGGTGGGGGAGGCAAAAGGGCCCAGAATAACCTGGGATGGACAGTCATTGAGGTAGGAGTTCAGCCATTCCAGTGCCCACTCCAGGATACCAAGGAGCCGTTTTACGAGGATGCAGTGGTTGACCGAATCAAATGCAGAGGAGATATCAAGTGGAATGAGAACAGCTGAAGAGTTGGAGTCAAGAGATGCAAGCAGTTCCTCATGGGTGTGCAGAAGAGCAGTTTATGTGCCTCTGGATGCTCTTAATCCAGATTGATGGTCGTCAGAGGAAGAGTCTGTAGTGAGGACGATGAAGGCAGATGCAAAGGAAGCAGTTGACACTTGTTTCATTGCATGGATGTTCGTGATCGAGGTTGCCAGGGCTGGGGGAGGTGCGGTCAGAGGGCTGAGAGGACCCAGTTGAGCAGAGAGGAGAGAATAGTCTTACCATGAGAGTGGGGTGATGACTGGGGGCAGAGTGAAAGATCAGTGTGGATGAAGGCATCAAGAGTGTGTACAGCCGAGTGGGTAGGACCAGAAGAGAGAATGGAGAAGGAAAGTGAGGTGTAGAGGTCACAGAAGAGAGTGGATGCCATGATTGAGGAGTCAAGGTGGATGTTAAAGTCACCCAGGAGAAAGAGTTTAGAGGTGATTGTGAGGAGAGGGGAGGAAAAATCAGCCCATTCAGAGAAGAACAGGGTGGCAGAGCCACGTGGCTTGTAGATAGTGGCAATGGTCAGAGAGGAGGTAAGAGAGATGACTGGCTTGCAACCCAGGCTCTCGAAGGAAGAGTAAGGCTGAGTGGGTGTGAGGGAAGAAGAGACCCTCTCACAGAAGACCGGAGCAAAGCCACCACCAGCACAGTTAGGGCGAGGCTTGGAGATGATCTTATAGCCATCAGGGAGAAAGGAGTCAAAAGCAGTGACTGAGCTGGCATTGAACCACGTCCTGGTAAGAGCAAGGATATCGATGTCAAGGTCTTCAAGGAGGAGGCAGATATCGGTAGAGTGTTTGATGGCAGAACGTGCATTAAGCATGGCTAGATGGATGAGGTCACCACCTTTGAAGGTTTTTCGAGGATGGGTACAGAGCCATGGTACATCAGTCAGAGAGGGAGACAGAGAGAGTAGAAGAAGAAGTAGTAGGTGTGGGAAGGAAGTTGATGAGGGATGGCAGGCACCGGTCAAAGAGGAGGACATTGGGTTGAGGACCCTGAACCAAGATAGTGCCAGTGTGATAGACATTAATGATACACCTGGATGATGTGAAGCCTGCCAAGAGTACTTTATCATCTACTGCCACCATTAATGGGTGAAGATGTGAGAGCGGAGAGAGTGGAGATTAGATAAGAAGTCCATAGATCTGGAGAGGGGACAGGAAAGAGGATATCAGTGAAGATCTGTCTGGAAATTGCACTGACATAGGCCCTATGACAGCAAAGGGCTTCTGAAGGCATTGAAGCCCACATATTTTTTTTATATATGTTGAAATATATTTCATTTCAGGATGCCATAAAGCTCCACATGGATGAAAGGATGGAATAGGGTCAATGGAAGTCAATGGGATGTTGAAAGGGAAAGGTTATAGAAGGGGTGTGAGGTAAATATTCATAGATGTCAACAGTCAACATTCCTAAAGCTCCCAAAGTGATGCAGGTTGGAGATTATTTCAGTCGGAGGGAAGCACACATGTTCTAATAATTACATAAATACATGCAATTTGCACAAAAAGTCAGGCATGGTGCTTTCACCTCGTTTACATTGATGACAACATGGCCTGTTCCTTTTGAGATATGTTATGCTTGGCTAGGTTTGACTTTTAAGTGGTGCATTAAGTGCTGCCTATAAGGCAGAACTATTTGCATGGAAAGTGAAGAAAGACAAGAGATTGTATGTGAGGAGGGACCAAGAGTCTCTGGAAGTTGCTTTTTTTTTTGCCCGTGATTGTCTCACCAATGGCAACGCTAGTGCCTATGGCCATTCCTATCCACAACCAGCCCTCAGAACAATCTCCTCCACCCCGACCCTCGATCTCTGTGCTCACTCTTTCCTTGATGCCAATGTTATTTGTAAGTGGTTTTCGGAAAGATAGTGACTTTATTGCAGCTGATACAAATGCCTTAACCAAGTACAACGTCAGCCACTTGAATTAGAAGCAGTGCGTGTGTCCTTGGATCTCTTTCTTGTACTGAATATCTATTAATAACAAGCATGTCTAGGCATTATATAAACAGTTGAAATGCCCTGGTATAATATGCCTATGTGTGAACACCACTAATCAGCTGTTGCCATTTTATGGCCAGAGAGTACCATTATGGCAGTACCTGGAAAATGTCTATCCCATGCCTACACAAAAGCCAAAACGTTTGGCTTTGCCAATACTCTTTTAAATTTGCCCATTTCGTTTTGTGTGTATGTAGGGGACTGGTGAACTCGAAGGGAGTGGATTAATAGAAACCATTCATTCATCTGTGTGTCCATTGCTCATTCCAGCACTACCCCCTCCCTTTCACCCGAACCAGTTGCACGGATGATTATGACTGGCTCTTGGCCGGTGCAGTTAGTAGGCAAGGCTTTCTGCCCTGCTGGGGATAACACCATCACATGTGAAGGCTTCACACTTCCTCACAAGGGCTTGAAAGCAGCTCACAACATGGAGGCCACCCATAGTAAGAAAAGATCTTACTACATTTTTCAAAATAGCAATGTTTTTTGTTTTTAAAAATATAACATTAACTGTTGGGAACAACATATTTTATATTTGGAAACACTCAATTATCCTTTCATATTTAAGTTATATTGATTTGAAAATAAGACCTAATTTCAGCTGAACGTATTTAGTGTCGGGATGTGCAGGTAGTCATAGAGAATGGGACTCCACTTAGCAAAACCAGTATTGTGCATTACTGATAAAACATCCAATATTGGAATGACATCCATACCTCGGCAGATCCCGGTATTTGGAGATGGGCTATTCCCGAAGTGGGATCTGTTAGGAAGTCCTTAGTGGTGTAGGATTGTTCATGTGGGTCCTGCAATGAAATAGCCGGTGCTTCGCTGCCCGGCTGCCATGTGACCACAAAGGAGGTTTCATTCCCAACCGTTCTGTCAAAGAGCACAAATCCAAAGAGATGCTGGGCTGGGTCAATACTTGCAGCAGCACTTTCAAGCTGTTGAAAAGAAACATGTAATGCAGTCTGTTTACAACACACAGGTTTGTTAACTACACAGAATGCTGCAAAGGACTTCTTCAGATACAATTCGTATAGAATACATATGTACCAAGGGTTTTCACTCAAGGAAATACTGTTAATGCACACATTCTATCTATCAAATCCTGTCTAACATCCTACTAAATGACCTGCTCTCCACTACATTTCTACTTAAGATCGAGTGCTGGAAGCAAAAAAGGTTCCTTTCTTGCCCTCTTATTTCTCTCCTAGGCAAGTACCTCCTTCAGAATTTTGTTTTGGACTACTTCTCCCATCAACCCTAACTGGAATAGTCAATGATGATAGATCATGTGAGAAGTAGTCCAAAACATCTGTAGAGCCTCAGGTTGCAGACCCCTGCACTATAAAATGAGTGTGCAAATATGATAGTATGCGACACTGGCACATTTTACAAATAAACACGCGCATTTGAATATGATGCTTTAGAGTTCCTAAAGAAACTACCCAACAATTATTTTCAATCACAGATAAGTAAGAAAATACAGAGATTTTCTGGCAATCGGAATCTATACACCGATACTTGTTTTACTCCAATTATAGGTATGGGATGTAAACTCTATGCATAAATTACCAGTTCACAACTCCATCGAGATACAATGTGTACTACCTTCAGAAATGTGTTCATTTAGAAAATACATTGAGCCCATAAAAGTGCAAGTGCAAAGGCAAACAACACGCACAATGTAAAAGACAATTCAGAAACGAGCTCGAATTTGAAACCCAATATAAAATTCTGGCGGTTAGAAATAAAATATGGAGAAAATGTGAAAAACGTAATAAAATCAGATGAAAATGTACACACACTTACAGCAGGACTTGTACAGTACAGAGTTCTCAGATCTTAATTGCCATGCCTGAGCAGGGAAGCTAGAAACGGTGAAAATCGCCTCATTGAGGTCTGACATTTCACAAACATCCAAAGCATCACACAGAGGGGACTTCCTGGTATTTCAAAAGTACAGGGAAAATCCCTCTCTTTCGTAAAAAAGAATATTTTGGGCAGACCAGAAGAAAATGGATCCTAGTCTCTATCTCACCCAGGAAAAACGGACAATACTGTGAAAAGCCGGCAGACCATCTATATGTGAAGTCTGCAACCAGGAAAATGTTGAGTCAAAATGTGATGTATACTGTTCTATTAATAACTGGATACATTTCATTAAAATATTTCTTTGATCTCAAAGCACTTTTTTGCACAATGTATCCAGGAAACCTGTATTGTGGTACACTACTGAATAGTTATCTCTCAATGTAGTAAGTATCCAGCTTTGACTTAATGTCCCTGGAAGTGTTCTCAGTAACATCTCCTAACTCCCTATCTCAGCATGTTTGGATTATCGTATGATGAGTAAACAGCATATTTAGGTTACGATTTGGTATAAATAGTAGTAGATTTGTATTTGTATTTGTTTAACAGAGGTAACATACAGAGAACACATTAAAGATGGCAGAGGAATTCATTGGGTAGGATACCTTTAAAAAAACAGTGCTTGTTTAGATGAGACTATACCAGGTGGCGGGGGGTGGGCGGGTGCAGCATATTGAGAAATAAGCCAGGGGCAATGTCTAGGGAACACACATACAAAATCTACATAAGCACAATTGCAGATATGCATTTTCAAATGGAAATATTGTGGGTGGGTGGCTGGAGGACATTTGTGAAGGGATGTTTTTGGGGACAGGAGGCACCCCTTCATCGGCCAACCAAGTACAGCTTGATCTGGCAAAATTCCACTGATGGGCTAGCATTAATAGCCAGAGGGAGAACATTCCAATAGAGAGGGCACGTAGAGAGAAGGTGCAAAAGCAAGAGGAGGAACAATGAGGATGGTTAACAAAGGTTGTGGTGAAAGAAGGATCAGAGAGTTTGCGAGGCAGAGTAAAGAACAATGCAGCCAGCAAGTTCGTGAGGACAGGAATGTAAACATATTTAACGATGAGGAGCAGTCCCTTAAAGGGAGAATGATTTTTGCCTGGAGAGCCATTCAGTGTTGTGCTGGTGTAGAGGTGGGAAAGGATCTGGGTAGGTTGTTGTGAGTATGAGTAGTAAAGGTGAGGAATTTGTTTAGTGGAAGGGAGGAGTAGTGGGAAAGACCAAGGAGAAGGCATGACCAATAGTGCAGTTTATTTAGTGTGAGGGTAGAGATAAGAGCCAACTGGTGAGTGAAGTGTGGAGATATAATCCTTATATTTTGAACATTTTGCAGCTTGAACTGGGGCCTTGAATATCTACCTGGCACTACCTTCAGTGTCTAGCCAGCGTGCCGTATTAGTCCCAGGGTCCACGTGGCTCGGGTCAAGCACCGGACCTTTCTGGAAATTGGGTACCCTCATAATAGCAAATTATTATTTCTATGTCTGCCTTTTCTTCTATGCCTATTTCTCCTCATTCCATACAATGCTTGTGACTCTCTAGAGGCTCGCTTCTACTCCCTCCAATTTCAAGTTTGAGAAACTCACTGAAAATGTGACCATCTGCAGGATCGGCCCTACTGAGAACCCACTATACCATCATGGCTGCCAGATTTGCAGATTGAACTGAAGCTTTAAACGTCTAGCCAGAACTGCCTTCAACACCTGGCCGGCATGCCGTATTGGTCCAAGGGCCCACTTTACTCGGGTCGGCGTCACCATTTCCTGGATGCTAACCACCCTAGGAATACGTTGTCTACCCTTTCTCTGACGATTACAGTGTGGGCCCTCCACATGTATACAATGCCTGTGACTCCCAGGAAGGTTGTTCCCACTCTCTCCACCTCTGTGATTGAGTACTTCATTCCGGGTTTGAACATCAGCAAGGCTGACCCTGCTTAGGGCGCACCATACCATCATGTCTTGCACATTTGCAGCTTGAACTGGGGCACTGAACATCTACCCATCTTTTTGGGTCAGGGTGAACTTGCGTATGTACCTCAGCAAAAAATGAGACAATGCAAAAAGAACCACCATGTTGCCTCTTCACAATGCTGGTCCTGCCCTTCTGCTCTGGCCAGTCCCCATCTTAGATTCTTTCTGACTGTCCTCTTGAACTGTAAGTAATCATAGTTAACTTATTTACCTCTAGTGGTTCCACTGCCTTCATTGCTCACAGTATATTCTGTGACTCACAACATCCTCCTGATCATAGTGCCATATTCTATCTTCTTAATTCGCTGCTGTCCTCATACCTTCTATGGGTTCTCTTCTCAGGGCCCAGCAGCAATCTCACAGTCTGCTGCTTGCCTCTTGTTCCCTTATGTTTGCTGATCCCAGACCCTTCTCCACCTGTGTCACACTCCTTGCATTCTATGTGACTGACTGACCCCCTCTGTACCTGATCTCTTGTCCCATCTTACCTACTCCCTCTTGTGTACCTGCCTGCCATGACCCCCCGCACTTTTTCCTTGTTGCCCCATACTGTGTCCCTTTCATTCACACACCCCTGTCTTCAAACTGGGATATCCGTCTGCTGCATTCCTGACCTATGGACTGCTCAGCCACCTCTTGCTCTCGGCCATACCACTTGCAACTGCCCCGTTGTCTCTTAGTTACTTCTCTCCACATAGCTGCAACACCTCCTTCGTGCACCCTGCCTTTGCCTCCTGATGACCAGGTTATTTATAGCCATTTTGTACCAGCACCCTTAGATGGTGCTCCTACACCAGTCTTCTGGCTCAGCACTCTTTTGCCTTAACTTGGGCTCTCCCATCTCCTTCACCTTCTAACTCTTTCCAATTGGTTCACTTGATGATCTTCCTCCTGCTCTCACTCTATATCCTTCCTCCATCAGAACCTGCCTTTTCTCTCCCTGTCCTCCTTTTACTCTCATTGCACCATAGCTTCAATGCCCTCCTACCATATGTACCACTCCGAGCCTACCCTTACTGCCTTCCCTCCCTCCATCTCTCTCCTTAATCTGCCATCACCTTGCACATTTCCCTTTATTTACCATTTGATTGCACTTGCGGAGTCACTTGCTTCAAAGGCCAGTGAAAGACCCCCTCCCACTTCCTTGGAAACCTATGTAGCAGCCATATCTGGAGTTGGTGCCTTACAAATCACAAATACATGAAGCAGTGTTAGCGACCATAATGAACTACTGGAGTTGTAGGTCACTGTCAAAAAGAAACCCAAGTTTGCAAGCCTTGCGTGATGGATTGAGGAGGAGAGAATGAAAAAAAGATGCAAGTGTGAGATTATAGGTAGAGGCAGGGAGAAAGATTGCTTCTGTGCTGGATGAACTTAACATCAGGCATTGCAGTGCCATCCACGGATGAATAAGGGTGAGGGAGCTGGTGACAACTTTGGAGATGGCAGCAGTGAAGGAGAGGAAAGGATAAACAGATCTGGTTATTAGGAAAAAGGTGATACAGAAAGTCACAGGATAGTCCTTGAAGGATGCATACTGGATATGGTGTGAGGGAGGAGGCGTAGGAGGTACTGGAGCTGCATAACATGGAGGTGTGGTCAGAGAGATAGGAGGCCCCCTGATGGAGGTCATTGTCCTTGAAGCCTAGAGAGAAGAGGGATTGAAGGATGCATGGTTGATCTACTGAGTTGAAGGCTGCTCAGAGAACAAGCTGAATGAGGACATAGGACAGTTGAGAGAGATGAACAGTGGTAATAAGGTTAGAGACATAGATGAGAGAATATCCAGTGCAGTGTGTACTTTGAAATTCTGATGGGAGGGGATCACATAGTGGTCGACCTCAAGGCAGTTGCTCATACAGTTGAAAATAACGCTCTCAATGATCTTAGCGTGGCTGGGAAAAAGAGTGATGTGTCTGTAAAACAAAACATTCTTACATTCTGTAACAGATTGTTTGTATACAACTGTGGGTACTTTGTAACAGGCAGGGAAGAGAAGGAGGGTTAAAGTGGGAGGCAAGGTAGGAGGTGACAGTTGTACAAATCTTTGCTCATTTGCAGTGAGAAAAGCTCAATGTGATCAAAGAACTGGTTGGCTGGGTATGAGTTCAATGACAGAGTTGATGGAGAAGTGAGATAGTGAGGGTGGAGGCGACAAGAGGTAGACAGGGGAAGACGGTGGGAGAGAAAAAGAGGGTGAACAAGGTGTCACACATTTGAGTGATTTTGCAGGAGAAGTAGCTGTCAGAATTGTAAGCAGAGAGAGAGGAGGATATGCAATTTATTTATTTTGAGGTGGGTGCATGACCTGAAGTGGCATGAATAGTTTGTGATCATGTGATTGGAGTGCGGGTATTGAGTCCATTTAGTAAGGTGATTTGGGCCAAGAGTTGTGTGGAGAGCAGAGAGAACATCTTTATAGACAATAAGATGAGTATGGGAGCGACCCCTGAAATAGCGGCATAATTGGAGGTGCATGGTTCTACTCAACTGTTGGTTGACTGGAGAGATCCATGGTTAAGAGTGAGGAAAGGTGTAAGCAGAATCGTGACAGTACAATGAAGTTGCCAGTGCATTGTTGAACTTGACAAAGGCAGGTTCAAAACCGTGGGCAACTAGTGGGTAGAGAGTTTGAAGAGAGGGCTTGACCTGGTCACGATAGTGGACAATGGAGTCATGTTGGAATTTTTTTTTGGTGAAAGACGGAGGAGATATGTATATGAATAAAGTGCCTTTATTCCCTCCTTTTTATGTTTGCAGCATTGTGATGTGTGGCTCATGTCCCATCCACAGATGGGCAGTGTCTGCTTTTGGCCATATGATCCTATCATGTAGATTTTGCAAGCGCACGCTATTGAAGCTCTGTGTTTTTGTGTTTTTGTGTTTATTGGGCGAGGTTTCATGGAAAAATAAGTGGTCGGACTATCATTAAAGGCTGCTTTACAAGCGTTTATTTAAAAAGATGGCAACTTGCTCTAAATTATTTTGTGTGTGTTTAATAAAAAGCAAATACCCACGGGTTTTTCATGAAATAGCATGGACAGAGCACTAAATTATACAAATTGAATAGCAAAAGCTTTTTTGTAATGCTCTTATATGGATGCAACCATGTGTGTGCTCTGAATTTAATTAAAACAACCTTAGTTTTAATGGTGTTGCTGGGGGGTGGAGGGGGCGTAAGAGGGCTATAGTCCCGGATCTTTTAGTTGTAGCCCCAGATAGAAGCTCAGGGGCTACAACTAAAATGCTAGTTAGCCCCGAGTCCTGACAGTCCTGGCCGTAGCAAAGCCCCAGATCTTTTCCAGTCCTAGCAACACCATTTTATGTATTGTACAGCTGTGATGGTGCATTAATAGGGTGCCTATTCATTTTCTTCCTATTGTATAGGTTATCGGTTTGCCAAATAAAAGCCGATATGCCAGCCACTTAATTCAGTAGAAACTATGTCTCCCTCTGCACAGTTCCTTGAATCAGGGTTTGTGTCGGCAGTGCAAAGTCACTTTTCAGCAGTGCAAATTCACTTTGAATCAGGCAAATATTCCATGAATCAGGCCCCAAGTCGTGCCATTGGCCAGGAGGACAGGACGGGGTGTTTAGCTAGGAGCAGGTGTTTCCCTTGTGATTGTGACTTTTAGTTTGCCGATTTTGTTCGAGAGGGCTGCCCAAACGGTTGAGCACCAAGCTTTGTCGATGTGGACGACAGATGGGGTACGGGAGGGGTTTTCCAGTTCTTTAAGGATATTCAAGAGTTCTTTGGAACTTCTACTGGCTATGGTAATCCTAGTATTAAATGAGTTGGCTTTGGTCGATTTAGGGTATTTTTTAAGTTTTTGGATGTTATGAGGAAGACATTAATGATTTTCCTCCAGGTGTGTTCCAAGGCACATTTTTGACGGCACAGGCTAATGCGCTTGTCCGAAAACCAACTGTTAGCTCTTCTACCTGGTTTGTGGGTTTTAGGTTTAAGAGGGACGTGTTTGTTGATGGTAGGTGTAAGGGCAGTAAGAATCAAGTAGGCGTGAGCTTACAAGTCATCCAGTGAGAAGTGTTTAACCAGCGTGGGCTGTCAAGTGTTGTTCAAGAGGGAGGGTGGGTGGGGGTCAGTTTGCTGGGCTACTGGTGTCACAGTCCAGAACTTGCCCATCCGTGGGAGATGCTGAACCCCACAGTCCTCATCTGACTTTCTTGTGCCTCACTGAATATATTTACATTGGAAAAAATAACTAACAACACAGGAGCTCTTCTGACTTTTTGACTCGGCACCCTGTACACAAATTAAGCAGTAGTATCAACTTACATTTGGAATGATCTGATATGAGATATGACACCTTTTCACACTAATTACCTGTGTGACCTATTCCCCAAGCCAAGAGGTAATAGAACTGAAATCTGTAAACTGCTAAAGATAGATATGCTTGCCTGCTCACTGAATTCTTGAATATCTTGCTTGGTAAACTTTCCTCTGAGTGAATAACTTAAAACTTTATCCTACATTTTGAAGAAATGCAAATTCCAAAATGCTTTGAAACCCAAAAGTCACTATGTTTCTGAGCTCTGCCTTTTCTGAAGGTTTCTTTGAATGTAAGGAGCTCTCCTCTCTTCCCTTCTTCTGGCTGTCTTCAAAACGAACTTTCTTCTTCAAAATATACTGGCTTTTAAATGTACTCCTTTTCTTTTCCTTAATATATCATTTGTTTCTCTGCCTGCAGGTGTGCACCCAAAAAACGACAACTCCCCAAAATATTTCCAAAATGGCCGACATCACTGGGGAAAGGTTTGTCCTTCCTTGAGGGATGCCGTAATAGAGAAATGATAGCAAACTGCTTTCTGCTCGGTTCTCGAAGTAGAGGTGTCTGTTATGTCTTTTAAATTATTTTCAGAAGTGGGCTGGGTGCGTGTAAAGTAGCAAAATTGCCTAGCTCCACAATCGAGTCACTGACTATTACGAAAGCTGCAGCTGGTGCCATACCACGATCATACATTTCAATCTACCACAGCACTAGGCAATGAAAGAAACTTCCTTCTCGACCTTGAGCAGTTAATCTCTTGTCGGAAGGAAAGGACATATGTACACTACTGAGGTGATAAAAATACTGCGGCTGAGACGTGCTGTAAAATGCAGCAAAGGAGATTGGCCAGCGCTCAACCAACTTTCACAAACTAAGAAGTCTTATGTTCAGAGGTTCAGCACGTCAGTGATACACACATATTACATTGATGCTGCAATTACAAAATGTTCATAAAGAGATTATTTTCTTCCAAAATGAAATATAGCTTTAAATAAACTCTCTATAACGGTGCACTCACACCAGTAATTAGAGTTCGGCAGCCATTTCTCCAAGTTGTCTTGTTCCAAGCTTTTCTAAAATGTTCACATGAATTAGTCCTCTGAGCTTCAGTCTAACACACAGGTCCTATCTTCTTCACAGAAATTGATGAACTGCAGTTAAGAATCGTGAGTCCTTCCAACCTGCTCTCAACATTCCATTTCAGAACTACTCCTGAGAGTCCCCCATTTTGTCTTGGGCTAGATCCAGTCCTCCATCTTGCGAAGAGTACACTGCAGATATCTGAAGAAAGTCTTTAAGGAAACGAGGATTTACATTCGGGATACATTTACCCTATTTCTTATTCTGTAAATCCTTTCCCCAGCATAGTATTAGATACCAGCCTTACCTTGCCCCTGACAACTGGTCAGTTGGGCATGGGACAGGCAGAAATTTATGAGAGAGTGGTTGGACCAGGGCACAGGCATGATGGAGGTGACAGCGACTGAAGTGTTCAGTGTGAGAATCCAGTCCAGTTGCATCCTTTAGAGTATATTGGGGAGTGGATTAGTTGGGAAAAGTGAATCTCTGTGAGTGACTTGGTGTATCATTGACATCAAGGTTGAAGTCACCTAAGACGAGGAATTTACAAATGCCATATCATATCAATTTGATGGCTGGTTTAATAAAAGGGGAGAGGCAATTTTGGTGGTTGGGTTGGTGGAAGATAACGAGGATATTGATGGTGGTTTGTGGGTTGATAAGAAGCTTGGACAGGAGTAACCTGGTTGTGGGGGGTTGGGGATCTCACTAAGGGTCAGAGAGGTTATTCCAATAAGGACTGTGGGATGTATTAACCCACTTATGCTCTGCCCTGCGGCATCACTGTGTGCTGAGGGTGCCAGAATGATCAAAATGGCCGCAAAACCCCTATGCCTACCAAAACCCATGGAAATCACGCTTTAGACCACGAAAAGATGGCTAAAGCGGCTCCCATTCGAATTTAAACAATTTCAGCAATTTAGTCCATATTTAGTGTTTTATCCAATTCATTCTAAGATAACTTTAAAACCATTTTGACAGTTTGCCAATCTATTCTGTTTCTCTCGTGTTTTGCTGGGGAGAAATTGGGATTGATATTTTGTTTGCATTCTGCATTCCTGAATACCTGCTCTCTCTTCTTCTATCTCTTTACATTGTCTATTGTTGGGGGTTGAGGGGTGTGGAGGGGGAGCTAGTAACCACACTGCTATTTGATCTGAACACACAAAAGTATTATTTCTGTGCTGAATTGTTTTTCTCATTATTACTCCTTGTGATTAAAGAGATTGCTTAGTGTTACCTCACCCCATTGGTGATTATTGTATAACCATTAAACATAGCGTGATTATATTGTGAACTACATAAATAAATATTTTTAACTTTGCAAACCGGCCTGATTCCTGGTTCCAAGTGAGGGGCCTGATATGAGTGGTGCATCGTTCAGAATAAAAGAACTTTTAGACACAAATAAATCAGGGTTTCAGTTGTGCATTACACGCTAGGCATTGACTTAGGTGAAGTGCCGGATTGAAATCACTTACAGGACGACACCCACTCCTGCTTCATCCACCCTGTAGGATCTAAGGAGGGAGTAGTTTGGTGGTATGGAGAGTGAGAGTCCTGCTGCACTGTGCAGCCAGGTCTCAGTGACGCCATGCAGTCTGTTGGGCTGCATTAACCAAAACACACAGGTATCTGCAGGTAATACTCCAGTCACAGGCAAGTAATGAAAGCACATTTCACAATGCTTCATCATGGTCAGATACTGTATAGACATTCGCTACATAATTGAGCAAGTGAATTTACAGAGATATACTATTTTTCAGGCCAGCAAGCGTGCACACCATTAGCAATATTAGTTTTAAATGCAGATGTCGAAATACTCTGTACCAGAGAAGAGTGTAGGCTGCCCCCTCTTTCAAGAAAAGCCGCTGTAGTAGCTATCATGTATTTATGAGAAAGGGCTGCTGGGGAAGGGAGGAAAAAAGCCCTCTTTCTTTGGGAGCAAGAGCACCTCATCAAGTATTTCTTCGGCTCCTCTCACCATGTCATTAAAACATTTACATAGGGTAAATGGTTCCATATGGATATACGTGATTTTACCTTAGCATAAAAGAATGCAGCACAATTATGCGAAGCGGAAAACTTTGCATAATTAAATGTTCGAAAACCCGCTTTCTCCCTTCCCGCAACCTCCGCTCCCCACTTACCTTAGTTGTTTCCACTTACCTTCTCTCCTATCCGATCCTCCTTTCGCGCCTTCCCAATGCAACGTATGTCTCCTACCCCTAAAATGGGTAGTGACTGCCCTTGCAGGGTGCTATTCTATATATTTATATTGTTAAAGTTTATTGTTTCGATCTGCACGCCTTCCTTGGAAAGTGAGGGATACCACTGCAGCCCCCACAGCCCCTGTATCCCATTATAACACACATGGGGAGTGGGGAATTCCCCTGCAACCCCTTTTGGATATAATGGTATTTGAGGCTTTTAGCCATGCTGAATGCGTTTTTATGCACATTCGGCATTTCCTGTACAACATTTTCAGCTGGTACGGTTCCAGACAACATAAAATCTCAGGATGCCTGTCTCTGCCAAGATTTGACAGAGTAGAGAGATGTGGGATTATTTCAGTTTTTTAACCTTTATTTACAATTAAACAATATACAGAGTAAATCAGAACTATGCAACCAAGCAGTTAAATCAAAATCAAACAAACCTAATAAGCACTACAACTATTTATAGTCGAGGATGTCATTGCATCATTATCTTTCTCAGAATCTGCCCCACCACCCACCCCTCCAACCCCAACACCCCAGCCCACCTGGTTCACTTTCACATATTCACAGATGTGGGATTACTATATTCACTGGAGCCTGTGAGACCATCTTAAGTGAAGCTCTTATATTTTTCACTGATTCGGTGCCTGGTAAATTGACTTTTCTCTGTTGAGTCCTCAACGACCTCATCAGGGACGGAACTGTGAAACCCTCATCAGGAATGCAACTGGGTGGCTCTGCGAGGCATTAAAGGTTTTTGGGTTAGGGGTGCCCAATTGACCCTGCTCTCTGTGAGAGACCCCTCCCAAACCTTACTGCCTGGACGCCACTCATTGAGTGGCACCAAATGTTTGAATTGGTGCACAATAACCCTCTCAACTTTCTACCTTCTTTACAAATGGAAGGTTTACAAACATAATGGATTGAACCATGTGAATTGTCAAGAGCCTTCAGATACGCCCCAACATATAAAACGAGGAAACTATGTTTGACAGGCTGCATCATTCCGCTGCTGCTTAATCCTGACTGGAAAGAGTACATGAGCTCTGAGCTCTTTCCTTCATGTGGTGAGCCCAGCCAAGGCAATATCTCCAAGTAACATTACTTCCTGAGATCAATGATGCGATCCCCGCACAGATCCTGTACAAAGAGGGGGTGTATTGTTAATATTACCTTAAGAAAGCATCCGTCCCTGAAACCTGTGATTACTAAAGGTCTTAATTTTTGGAACAAAGTCAATAACTTAACCTTGTCACTATGGGATGCGAGGCCGACCATGGTGGAAGCCATAACCATTCCTATGCCAGACAAAGCAGGGGGCAGTTGAGAGGGTGACAATTCCTGTCCCCTCCACATGCATCTTTATGTATAGTGCTGTACCAGCTTGCATCACGCTATACCTCTAAAAAAAAAAAAGTACCGGACAAATGTTACCTTTTCTGTCCTAGAGTCACCAGTCAGACAGTCGCAGTATGGAGGGATCGCCCGCAGCACTACGATCCATCAGCAACCCCACCATGTGCATGCCTCCAGCGTAGGTACAGAGTCCATCCACAGATAGAGCAGCAGCAGTATGAAAAACAGAGATCCTACACAGCTTTCCCCGGCACTGCGCACTTCTCCCCAGTGCCAGAAAACACGGAAGCAAACCGCTCCAGCTAGCCTACATGACCTGGGTCTTTTACCAGAGTAGGAACTGCATAACAAGACTTCACTTACCTTGAGGGATGCTGCGCAAAAGCACCCTAACACGAAATTGGACACTTTGCCATGCAGGTTGCCACAGTGGCCCCACGTAGAGAAAAGGGTTTGGGTTTAGCCTGCCATTTGTAGCTTCCAATGTTTGTAAGACCTCCCACGCATGGAAGACAGGACCCGCTTGGGCATGGCCAGTTATCCAATTGGAAGGCAGGGAGGATAAGAGGGGTACCAGGAAATGGGAAGTTGTGTTGTGGGTTGTTCGGGAGTGGTCATGGGAAGCAGGAGGAGAAAGACCAGTAGGGCGAAGGGCAGTAGATTGCAGTGTGGAGGGGAATTAAGGAAAAGGTGAGGTAATTGGTTAGTAAGAGCAAGTGGTACTGTGTGGTGCGGGTGTGAAAGCGGAAAGAGTGAGTAAAAGAGCGTGTTAGCATGGTAGGAAAGTGTCTGAGTAGAATGTGGGGTGGATTAGTAGAAGTAGTGTGGAGGAGGGAGTAGTAGTGTGGAGGAGGGAGTAGTAGCATGGAGGATGAAGTAGTCATGTGGAGGAGGAAACAGCAATGGGAGGTGGGACTACTAGTGTGGAGGAGGGAGTAGTAGTGTGGAGGAGGGAGTAGTAGTGTGGAGGATGAAGTAGTCATGTCGAGGAGGAAACAGCAATGGGAGGTGGGAGTAGTAGTGTGGAGGAGGGAGTTATAACACCAAAGATTGGTGCTGAGTATTAGGAATGAGAAACATCAGAGGGATAGAAGAGGAAGCGGCAGGGAGAACAAGGAGAGAAGGTGGGTGGAGTTGGACTCAGGAGAGTAGAGAGAAGACAAATATACTGCGGCAGAGAGACAATACTCAGGGTGTCAGAGGCAGAGGACCGAGTTGGATAGTGTCTGGAATCCACATTGTGAAAACATCTGCTAGTTCCTAACAAAAATGGTAGTGTACGGCTCGTTTAGAAAGTCCTTGAGGAAGTCTAGAAAAGGCAATTGCCTTTAGGTTCTCCCTAATAGCAACATAGAGCTTAGAGCATAAGGCCAATATTTACTATTTAATAACCTGGCACCTGGATAGGCCGGGGTGTGCCAGGATTATGATGGAAAACGCTATCACTAGATAAGAGTGTGAGGTACGGCACTAGTGACCTGCCATAGAAATCATTAAAAACCGTGAATCCTCTCTGCCATCCATAGGTACGGTCCTTAGCAAAGTAAGGGCTATACTGATGGGCTGTGGGATGCAACAACATGGTACAGCCTGTCTCTTTAGACCATTGTCGCTGTTAGCAGCCAGAGACCCCCACATGCTCTGCTAATATGTTTTTTAAAGGACACCTACACTTCAAACCAGTTTCATAAAAAAAATATATATAATAATATTGCTGGCATCATGACGGGCAGCCAGGATACAAAGAATGGAGACACTGGAGGACAGGTGAGTGTGGGTCCGTGACCAGGGCAGAGCCTTTGATGGTGGGGGGTATCTGGGACGAGTGAGACAAGAGGTGACCAGTGACAGGGGCAAAAGAGATCCTGGGGAGGCAGTGGACAACAAAACATAGCACCCAGGGAAGTGGCGCAGGAGTAAGAATGGAACGTGTGCTTGTCCCACGCAATAAGGTCCATGTTCTGGTCTGCTGATTGGCTGCTACCACTCCCCGGGTGCTAATGTAGAAAATATCATCGCTCATCAGTGTTTCAAAAACGTACTAGTAACCGCTCCCATAATGCAGTACTGGATCTATGTGCATTGCATTCACTGTACCTTGGAAGCAAATGTGTCATACTATCTGTGTACTCTTTAAAGGTATCATGAATTACATCAACTAATGGCTACGTCAGAATGTGATGGAAATTGAGTTATTTCTGAAACGTCATGCGGAGAAAGGAAACCATTTCTGACTAGAAATAAACAGGCCTTCACGAATTGATTTCCCAAGTAAGGGACCATGCACCTGTTTATTGATCTTCAGTGACATTTCCTCTTAAAAAATACATCTCCGTCATTCAAATATGGCTTTGCTGATTTTGTTTTATTGTCTGAAACTCCTTTAGCAGATTTTTTATATATTGAGTTTGCGACCCTGTACTGTTTATCCTCTCTCATTCATTCTTGCAGGTTAAATCAGGATCAGGAAAAAGCTACACTGGCTTCCTGTAAAACAGAGAATAACGCACAAAATGCTCACACTAACGCACAAATACGTGACTCTAACAAGTCCCACATACCTATCAGAGCGCATTAAGATCAAGCCGAAGACCAGAAACCTCCGCTCTACTTTAGCTACTGTGCTTAACCAGCCTAGATCCAAACTTACCAGGTTTTGAGGCACTCATTTTGAGTGTCAGGCCCCCATGCTTTTGAACTTACTACCAGCAGCCATACACCAAATTCAGAATTACTTTCTTTTCAAAAAGGCTGTAAAAACCCATCTGTTCAACCTTGACTAAGAACTTCTGATCTCAACTCTTTCTGCAGGTTCATGTCAGTATGTCTTTCTTGTTCTATGTGCGCCCTGAGGCCTGTGGGCATGTTGGCACGTTACAAAAATTTAAATAATAATAATAATAATAATAATAATAATAATAATAATAATAATAATAATAATAATAATAATAATGATAATAATAATAATAATAATTAACATGCATGAGGTCCCTTACAAATCAATGGAAATATGTAAGCAGCTCCAAGAGGTAAAAGCAGAAGCAGTTTGCTGAGAATCTGTGACCAGATAAAAATTCAAAAGCATGTATGACTGATATGGTCCCATATGGTCCCATATATATAACATGTTTGATGAAGATATGTGTATAATCTGTTGTGATGTATTTGAAAGGATAATGAAATAACTGGCTTTACATTTAATAATAGTTACAATATTTGTTATTAGTAACGTATCACATTAATAGCCAGTGACATTGCTTTAGCTGGTGAGATTTGATCTGTCGGTTGCACATGGATTGGTGTTGATTTGTTTCTTTTGGTGTATGTTTTTGCGAAATGTTTGCATGTGTGCAAGCAAAGCGCTTTCATAAAATACAAAAATAAAAATGATATAACATGCTTCTAAATCTTAACCACAATCTTTTCATCAACAAACCTGAATAGACTGCTGCAGAACATTCCCATTTTGTGATGATATTCCGGTAAAAGCATCAATTAAGTCATTGGAGTCGAATCTATCGGTGGCAGTGAATTTAGACCCCGCTGTAAATGAGCGTAATCAAAAAAGGTTAAATAATGCTAGTTAAATGCAAGTGTGTTCAAGAGCATTGCAGCAACATTCCGCTTCAAAGCTATTGCAGTTAGAAATCAAAAACTATGTTGTAGCAGGACATTTATTTGCATATTTAATGGCTTTTCATATATCGCACTCCATGTCATCAGTGTATCTGGCTTTGGATCCCTATGCACTTATTTCCATTAATGATATTTTTTCTGAAAAGCTTTAGTCTTATGACTCTTAAAATACTGAATAGGTTTTTGTTCAATTGTCTTCTTTGAAAGATGTGTGACTAAATTTAAAAATGGGATTGTGGAATAATAATGTGCTGCACTGAACATCATAACAAAGCCTCTTACAAATAAAAACAAATATACAGTCACCTGACAAAATCGATCAACACATGGGTTGCGCAGAACTTATCCTCCATGAAATACTAAGGGCCTCATCACGAGTTTGGCGGTATCCAGGTGCATATACCGCTGAGCAGTATTTGCGTTAATGAGTCTTTGCGCAAACAACGCCCCATCATGAGTTGGCGGGCATGAACACACGGCCGAGTGCTAACGCAAATAGCGTTCAGCAGTAACAGTGGCTGAAAACCCAAAAACTCCACGAACATTGTGTTACCGCCAGCATCTCGCATTATGAACGCCGCATGAAATGTGTCATTGCAGGAACGGGAAACAAAGCGACGGCCATTTCGGGAATCACAATTCACCCACAATCGGAGCCCCTGGAAGCCATCCACTCCAACAAACCTCAAAAAATGTCTCAGGAGCATTTGAGGGACGTACCCACATCTGGGCAGACATTAGCCAGAAGGTCACTGCGGCAGTCTGTGTCACCAGGGATGGTGAGGACTGCCGCAAGCTATTTAACAACCTGCCGGTCCATGTCCGGGGCCTCCTGGCATAGCACAGCAGTGAGAGCATGGCGACCGGTGGAGGGCCATCGCCACCACCACAGGAGCTGGCACCATGGGAGGAGCAGTGCACCACTCTCATCGACATGGCATCCATTGAGGGAATGAGAGGAGCAGAGGCAGGCACTGGCACCCAGGAGGCTGGAGGTGAGTCAACCCCCTTGCAAATTACATTGTAAATAGCCCACCACTCTATCCCCAGTGTGAATGTCTGACAGCCGGGCACTGTGAGTGGGTGCAGTGCGTCTGATCGACCAGAGCCACCCACGACTGCACCCTTGTACCAGTGCACCTAGGGGACACCAGAGATCCAGAGTTCTGAGTAGTTCAGCCAATGAACACATGCAAGCACCATTGCACACACATCCATGGCAGGGGCACAGTAACGTCAGGTGGGCATGTGTAGTACCAACCCACTCACTGTCTGCAGTATGCCAGCTGTACATTTGCATCATATGCATGAAAAGGCTATCCCAACAATTCCAAACTGTGTCCCTCCCACGTAGTATGCCCCAGCAATACCAACATCATGAATAATAAACAGGTCAGGCCCAAGCATGATAGAAACTGTCCTGTACAACCCCCCTGTAAGCTTTGAAATGCATGAAAATAATTTTAGGTGCCCTGTCCTCATGTAACACCCTATCTCCCCAACAGGCACGCAGGGATCTTCCGAGTGCAATGTGGATGATGAGGAGACAGGCTCATCCCGACATCTGCCCAGACACGCCTTGAACAGCACCACCACCACACAAAGGGACTGGCAGGATACACCAAGGCAGAGGACCCACCAGACCAGGGGCTCACCACCTCAGTGCGCACAAGCCACCAGGGGTTCACCACCTATGCGCACACAAGCTACCAGGGGCTCACCACCTCAGCAGACACAAACCACGAGGGCCGCCTCACCAACCCACACACACAGAAATGCTGATCCCCACTTATCTGTGAGTAAGCAGAAAAAAGAAACAGGAAGGGACCTAGACAGGATGAGAGTCAAAAGAGATCCTGAGTACTGATAGGTGGAAGTTGAAGACACAGAATTACAGAAAGCAAGGCACTTGGGTGGATTTGTAGTCCCTTGAACATTTATTTTGTTTGTTTGTTTGTTTGAAAATAAAAAATAAAATAAAAGTTAAAGTTTAAAGTTTTGAAAGGCTATCAAGAGGGAAATTAAAAGAAAATAAAGTATAATGCTTGCCTCCAGTCTCAACACAGAATCAACAGGATGCACCAGTCTGCCGGATAAAACTTGCTGCATGGTTGATCAAAACACTGCTGCCAGACTTCACAAATAATACTGACAGACCTCAAATCATAAATAGCATCCCTACTCTAGCACAAGAGCCCATCCAACTATGCCAGTTAATGCAGGTAAGAGAAAGTAATAGTGTCTCTATGTTGCCAATATTGACACATGCAATTGAATGTTTGTTGTTATATAAGTGCCCACATTTATACTATGTACTATTGGTATTGCCCACATTTTGAAAAAATAGCCATCAACAGACCCTTAATGTTTATCTAACGTTTGACCAATATTGTAGACTGTGGACACCCACATACTTTAGGAATTCTTTGTAGCTTATTTTGAATGAGCATGTAACGTAAATGAATGGAATACATGCCTTGCAAAAGGCTTTTGCGCCTTTCCTTCACGTCATGGCTCATTTTCATGGATGTGTCAGGTCCAGAGGAGGGGCAGATAATAGTTTAAGTTTCTGCTGCTCCCTGTCTTTCCACCATACAAATACCACAGCATTTCGCCGGCATTAGCTCCATGGCTGCCTCCAAACCGGGCTCCTTTTCTGGGTTCCTGCAATGAGAAATAACCGGGTCATTCTGACATTGGAGGGCCTGGTAATTCCTCCTTGCAGGAACCCATGCCCATTCCCATTTGAGCCCCCATAGGGCTCAATGGGAATGGGGAGGGAGGTAATAATGGGCAGATTACATCTGGCCCTTTATTACCTCCCTCTTCCCCTCGCGGGACCCGGAAAGGACGTCCGGTTTTACCAGGCGTCCAATCCGGGTCCCGCGAAGGGAACCTCGTAATACGCGCTCCTGGAATGAAGGGGCCCGGTCCCGTGCCGGCCCCCTTCATTCCAGGAGCGCAAGGGTCATAATGAGGCCTTGTGACTTGAAGACCACATGTTGCAGGGGAGGGTGGAAACATAAACCAGGGATGAGGACAGAACAGAATGACATGGGAATGGAATGTTGACCTAAGTGCTGAATTAAGGATGGAGGGGTAATGGAAAGGTTCTGTACTGTTGCCCATGAAGGGAGGGGAGAGAGGAAAACCGGGTGGTGCAGTAGCATAGAGCACTAGGAAACAGGTTCTCTGAAAGAAGGAGAGCTTTGAGGTTGGATTCATGTAGTGGTAGAGTTGGAGTACTACAGAGAGGGGGAGGCAGAGCATTCCAGAGTAGTAGAGAGAGAGAGCAAAAACGAAAAGGAGCATAGAGGGCTGGAATGGTGGCAAGGAGGTGAGCTGAGGATGATTTTAAGTGATGGGGAGAGTAGGGTTTGAGATGATCAGATAGGTAGGGTGGGGCGAGTCCATGGATAATTTTTAAGATGATAAGAAGCCAGTCAATCTGGTGATGGGAAGAGGAGGTAGAGGTAAAGTGAGAAATGTTGAAAAGTGTGCAGACCGAGAAGTTGAGGTCTTTGTGCAGAGGTGAAAAAACACCATTGGGAAGGCCACAGAGGAGACCTGCACAGTAGTGAGATTTAAAAAGGACTAAGGAGGAGATTATCTGTTTAGCAGTATTGAAAGGAAGAAGATAACAGATTTTTCTGACATTGAGGAGGTCGGCTGCAGTGGCAGATTTGGAGATGAAGAGCAAGAAGTTGTGCGATGGGTCAAAGATGACCCCAAGGTTACGAGCGGGAGCAGAGGAAGGAAGGCAGTCAGGAGAGAAGAGTAGGAGATTTCCTGTTTGGTTGGGAAGAAGAGAACTTACGTCTTAGTGGAGTTGAGCATGAGCGAGTGAGACGCTGTCCAATATTTGATGGACGAGACAGTTTGACATTTTTAACAACAGTTCATCAGATAAGGCGTGAAAGAAGAATGAGATCTGAGTGTTGTCAGCGAAGAGTTGATAGGAGAAGCTATAAAAGGAGATCAAGGTGCCAAGAGCTGTAGTATAGAGAGTGAAGAGAAATGGACCAATGACAAAACGTTGGTGAACTCCAACAGTAAAATGGGTGGGTCAGAAGGTATGGCTGTTCCAGGACACCTGAAAGTGTCTGGGGGCAAAGCATGAAGCAAACCAAGTGAGGGCCTTCTCTCTGATGCCAAGGAGAAATATTATAGCGAGAAGGTCATAATGGTTAACAGTCTCAAAGGCTGATGTGAGGTCAACAAGAATAAGAATAGATTGAAGGTTTGTTAGAGATTAAGTTGCTGACATTGAGGTGTGCTGTCTTGGTAGAATGGTTAGGTTGGAAGTCAGATTTAAGAGGGTCCCATAGGTTGTGAGTATCAAGGACTCAGTAAGTCAATTGAATTCTACTCACTCTAGATTTTGAGAATAGTGTGGTAGAAGAGAGACAGGGTGAAAGTTGGAAGGATAGTTAGGATCCAGACAAGGTTTCATAAGGAGAGGGATGACAGTTGCTGTCTTATAGTATTAACACCATTAACTAGAGCAATTAAAGATTGATGTACTGGTCACCGTACTCCTGGTGTTTCCACGTTTGGTACAGGGATGAGGAACATGAATGTTGGGGAACTTATACAAATTGAATTTTGGAAGTAACATGGGGCATAGAGATGTGTAGATCATAGGTGTGGGACACAACATGTGTAGAGTGAAAAGTTGTAGAACTCTGGTGTACTCGGTGTTCCAGCAAAAGACAAAACAAATTGTCAACAACTAGGCGACTTGAACAAAGGTAAATAACTCCTAGACTATCTCAAATAGAACAATGAATACTATGAACATATCATCATGAAAGATAATTTAAAAGAAACAACACACATATATGAAGATACACCACAAACTGGTCAATTTAAATGTGTTGATCCCATAGTCATTTTTCAAACAATACCATTCTTTTTTACACTCTAGTTTGGTAATTGAAGTATTTTTAAGTATGGAATTGTGCACTGCAGTAATTAACTATTGGGATGGGTGCTGCAGTGAAGCATGTGTTGCAGCACACAAAATAAGTCATAGTTGAAGACATGTTTAAGGCAGGCTTGTATCGTACATTTTAATATGAAGGTCTGTTATAGTTTTGACAGAAGGCAGGTAATTTATAAAAGATGCCATTATTTTCTGTACTCTTGCTTGGTAATTGAGGTATTTTTAGGTATGGAATTGTGTACTGCTATATGTGGTAGCACATAAAGCACTACTATGCCAGTAGAAGTACTTTTAAGAGCAGTAACTAACTACTGGGATAGGTGCTGCAGTGAAGCATGTTTTGCAGAGAGCACACACCAGCACACAGAAGCACCTACCATTTATAGTTGAAGGAAAGTTTAAGGCAAAGTTGTATAGTACATTATAATATGAAGGTCTGCTATAGTGTCATTATTTTTAGTACTCTATCTTGGTATTGAGGTATTTTTATGTATGAAATTTGGTAATGCTATACATAGTAGCATATGCAACATTCACTATGAAAGCAGAAGTACTTTTAAAAGCAGAAGTGAACTATTGTGATGGGTGGTGCTCTGAAGCATGTTTTCTAGCACAGAAAAACAGTTTTTCTTGAAGTTATATTAAAAAAAAAGATGGTATAAAATATTACTTTTGACGATTCAACATACCTGTGGTATGCCTATTTAGATGTAGATTTAGGAATGTAGATTCTGTAGATCCTGGAAATAGAAATCTGTCACTTTTTGTAAAAGTAGGTTGTGATAGAGCCAGCTCAGGATGACAGCTCAAATGCTCTCTCTCGAAAGATACCTCAGAACTGTTAAACTAAGGTGAGATGGTTACATGTAGGGTTTTTGGATGTGATTGGAGGATGAGTCTGTGACTGTTTGAATGTAGTCAATCAGAGAGTGTTGCAGAGATAAGGGTAAAAGAGAAGAAGGGCTTCCCTGTTCCCCGATGTCCCAGACATGGCCCTGCAGACCTATACAACAGTTTGTAGACATAACCTGTCATCCAGTTATGTTTTTGCACCATTCCACGCATGGAAATAGGACTGCAGAGACTGTCAATGCTGCGAGTATCCATGGACAACAGAGGGTCAACCAATCAGGTGTTATGTTTGTTTGTGTTGGAGGAGTTGAACTGCAGAGGACATGGCAGTAAGTGCTTTGTTTGAATTGCTGAAAGCATGGAGATCATGGAGCTTGTCACATAATATTTGCTATGAAAAATTGGAGGTGGTATGGTATGGAGTTTGTGATATGAAGTGGACTCGGCTATTACCCATGTGTGAACATATGGTGCATTTGAAACATCCAAACGTTATTACAGTACATTGTGGTGGTAATAGTTTAGGGTAGGTAACTGGAGTATCTTTGCAATTTGCTATGAAAGGTACTTTGACAGGTCTGATTAATCTTTTCACATACTATGTTTATTTTTTCAAGAATTATACAGAGGCAAGTGTTGAAAAGACCCAAGCTGTCTTGTCCATAAATAGAAAAATGAAGGCGTGATACCGTATATGCATTTCTTCAAGCTTTTGGAATGCCATCTTTTGAAAGTGATAATATATGACATGATGGAGTAAACATTTTTAGAAAGGAAGGAGTAGATCTTACAAAGCGTGGAAATTAGCATTTTCTTTCCAATATTCAGAATGCAGTGAATATTTTTTGTGACTGAAATTATATTGGAAGAACAGCAGCATGTAATGAAAAAGTGCAAGACTACATGGATACATTAAGGTTACACTCTGACAAGAAAAAAAAGCCAACATAAAAGAGTACCAAAAAAGGCGAGTTGATACAGCTTCCATTCCATGATTTTTAATCGTATAGTGCGTGGACATAGCATGTGTGGAAATACAGAAAAAAGGGAGTTCATGTTCTTTGGTTGCATAATGTGAATGGAAGGTGTAAAAGCCTTGAGTAAGTCTTTAACGCTGTCCATTCATGCCATGCTACATTTTCAATTGTTTGTATGGCAGAGAAAGGGTGGAACAAACTTCTTTTCTGCCACCTTTTTTTCCTCAAATGCTTCAGTGTTTGCGCCGGCATGGATTTTTTTATGCTAGCACAAATTCTGAAGATTGTTATTGCGACCCATACCTTTGGAACACCGGTCCGGCTGGTACCTGGAATTCGCTTTCCATTCCTGTACTACCTTTGGCTTTCACCCCCAACATTTCCAACCTTACTGGATTATAACATGATGGGGTTGTACCACACCCCTGAGTTAATGATTACATATCCTCCTAACACACTGAGGATCGTCCCAATGAGCACACATGGTTTCGCATATTGAGACTCCTGACCATTTTGAGCTCTGACTAACAGAGGAAAGGCAGATCTAATGACTCCCTGATTTGATGATTTTTTGATCATAGGAACCAGAGGAAGAATACTAACTTCCCGGAAAGAAAAAATGCCCAATTAACATGGACTTTTCCCAACCTATCAAGAGAGCCTCTACACTAGGATTCTCAGGTAATTGGTTTATCCTGATTTTTCCTCAACGATTTAATCGTGTTACTAGAATACTAATGAGAATACTGATTCTGGCCATTTTTGGTTTTGTCAACAGCTACTACATTTTTAAATCAAAGATTCTTCATCCAGAGAAGATCACAGACCAATTGCTTAACTACCCTATTTACGATCATGACTACTCCTGAAGAAAGTCCCACCATTTGTTATAGAGGACTGAAACATGTTGAGTTTATAATCTAAAAGAAAAATCAGATTCTGTAAAGTATTTAGGGATCCATGAGGATCATAAACCTAAAACACATAAGCATTCATAGCAAAGGTTTGAATTTAGATGGTTGTATTAGTACATGTTTCTATTTTTTAGAATAATTGTGTTTGAAACTGTTTTGTCATTGTTACATATTTGTATTTTATAGAGTGTCTGAAAATGAATTTTATATGTACTGTATCTCTCCTATTATCGAGAGTTTTTATGAAACCTTTAATAAAGTTTATATATAATTTCAAATGAGATTAAGTTCTTGACATTTCATTCTCCTACCTTTCGTTATATTGTAAAAGTTGTTTTCCGAATAACATTTTTATTTTTTTAACAAATATTGTCCAAAATGTGCAATCGCGGTATTCCCGCAGGTACCTAGTTGTCTTTAGAAATGTTCCCATATCCGTCGCATGAGTCAAAAGTTATTAGCAATTCATTTTTACGATATCCTTTGGGAGTCTAACTCACCTTAACTATAGGATGAAGACCGACACCCTATAATATATATTCTGAATGAATGTCGTTGAACATTTTGAAGATCGTGCACATCACAGCAATGTCCCCCAACATATGATATGTTTGCACATTTCAGAAAAGAAAAAAAAACACTTTTTTTTGCCTCATCAGGACATATTCCACTGAACTCTTACCACCCTCACCTTCCAAGATTTTGTTTAATTTCTAAGACGAGTGTAATGTTGTGTTTTTTTAAATGTTCTTACTGCAGCATTTGCAGACCACAGGCGCAGTTTGTAAATCTAACATGGTGTTCATTTTAAAAGTTTTGAAGCACCTCACATTTCTCAATTGATCAAGCAGCACCTTTACAAGATGTCCACAAACATTACTTGTCTTGCTGATTGGTCCAGAGGTGTCTGAGGATACCAATTCAGGAAATTAGTCCACAGATCAAACCGATACAACTATTTTCTTTTTTTTTACATTTGTTTTGGACATTTAAAAAAATCTGCTGGACGGATTAACACCAAATTCGCAAATGCAAGCTTTTGGTACCAAGCCGCTGCTCCTCACGCAAGCTTGTTGCAAATCTGTCCAGAGGTACCAGCGGTAGCCATGTCAACACGAAAAATCACAATCAAGTCTAAACAGATTTTGAAAAGTTTGGAAACCTCCCTACAACTTGGTGCCCTCCACATCGTAACTGCACCAAACACTGCAAAACATTTAAAATGTGGGTTTATATTTGCTTTGAAAAATTTCTTGTGGATTCATCAAACGTGTCTTTTGGCCCACTAGCCTGTCTCACAGGCCTGCACTTATTGTATTGGCAGTTGACCAATCTTACCAAGTGATCTCTGCTAGGCACTTAACAGCTGCGTGCAGACGTACTCCCTAGACCTTCCCTCTATGGATCCCCTAGCACCTACTCCCACCCCCTCGTCCCTTCTCTCTCTCTGCACATGCACGTTATGAATGCTCACAAGGCCTAGTAGGACCCCTTCTTTCTTTCTCTTCATTGTTATTATATTTGCCTTTCACTCGCATGTTCCCTCCCCGTTGCCCTGTGGGCTCTTAGAAACACAATTTACTTGATGTATAAGCGCCTTACAAATGCACAATAAATAAATAAATACATTTTAAAAAAACAGCGCAAAAGTTATAAGCCACTCAAAAAAATGCACTTCCTATAGGAAAGCCAACTTAAACATGACTACTGGGGTCTCCATCGCTGACCCTGTGATATATATTAAAGCATTAATCTTGCCATTTCAGTTACTTTCTACATCCAGCCAGGATGATAGTTGCTCTCTTAAGCACCCAATGACACTTCACTTTAGGCATGTCATATTCAACAATGTACATCAGAAATAGAAGTTCATGATGGGGAAAGAAAGCTGAGACAAATGAAATGTTACCCAAAATACAATGTACCTGTCATGTCTGCAAGTTGCTCAAGCTCTATAGATGCGTGGAATCCCACAGCAATGGTGTGGATGGTAGATCCACTCGCTGCCACCTCTGAAAGGCAGTCTTCTATGTTACTGTCCTCTCCAGCTGTCAACAGCACAATCTCAGAACCATCTATATTACTGCCTTCGAGAGTTTGAATCACCTGGAAAGAGAACGTGTTCAGAGGTGATAACATAGAATGAAGACCTATCATATAATATCGCTATTCTACAACAGGGTCTGGTGTTTCTGTCAAAAGACATACAATGCCAGAGTCTGGAGAAGTAACTCCACCATTCGTCAGGTCTTTGAGAAAAACAGAATAGTTCATACATATGGTAATACTAAAATGGAAAAAACAGGTGACAAAAGATTGGTGCTATGTACAGAAAGATTCAAACAAATCAATGTTCTCAACACAGTTGATTGTAGTTTCAACAAGACCACGAATTTCATGTCCTTTGTGACAGCAATAACATGGCTTTGCTCCTTTCACTGTTCCCCCACCCTATTGTAAATCAATGGATTAAGGATATTCCAATCACTTGGAGACACAGTGTTACCCTCGGTAGACAAACAGATTTCTCTTGCAATTTTGCCAAGTGCCTTCCCATTGTTTTCGCATTGCTCATTCATTGAAGTAAGATCACTACTCGCGTGTGACAGGTAAAAACATCATAACCCTAATATTAGTTATTATCAAGAGCCAGACTTAGAGCAAGCATGTTGTCATGTTATTCATACAGGTTTATGTTTAGCAATTCCGGCAAACCTGACTGGGAGCACATTCTTCCGTGTGGATACTGACACATCAAGGTACGTGCACATGTGTGTTTGTTGTCAACACCCAAGAGAGATGCTTCAAGAACACTGGATTCCTGAAGTGATGGGTTATCTATGTGGGTGTCTACAAACAAACATGGAGTCCAATTCCAGAGGTCGAAATAAAGATTTATGGAGCAGGATCTAAATTTAGCTCCTGGGTGTTGAGTCATGCCTATCGACCTAGAAGATAGCAAAGCTTCAAAGCGAAGTTATGTAAAAATTATCTTGTTTACTAATAACTTGCCATTCATATAGCACATGCTACCATTGTTTTTTCCATGTTTTATCTTTGTGAATAACAGGTGATACTATTCAACAATGTAGTGCCATTCACTTGATCCCCCTTCGAAAGTAGAAACGCTGCCAGGACACGCATCTGTGACCTGCAGCTCAAACACTGTTATTTGGATCCAGTGTTAAACGCACTTAGCAGTCAGCCTGGCTGAGTAGTGTTCTTAGTTATTCTTTTCAAAGGGTTAGTTGTGGAAAAATAAAATAATGCATACCATTCAAAGAAAAACAAGTAAATGTGAAAAGCCTGATGTTATTTAGTAATCATCAGCCAATCGTCACCCAACAACTGCCCTCTCCCTCTTTCAACCCCTCTCTTCCTGCGCCCTGTCAATCGTAGAAAAACCCGCTTTACCCAGTTTGGTGATGAGACACAGTCCCAGCAGTCCTACCATTTTGTGCAGCCATTGCAGTGTAGGTGCACTGGGTTCTCAATGGTGTGGACACCAGTGATTTGATGGTGGCATGTTAAAAAGTGGCATGTGCTCAACAGAGTGTACAAGGCTGGATTACCACCTTACTCTTTATTAAACAGCCACAACATATCAAGGTGTTTTAAAACAGTGAAAAGGCTATTCAAAGATCACAAACCTGCACAATATTCTCCTAACACTATCTATTATCAATGTTAGCCCATAGTTTAAAACAAATGAAAAGTGTTGAAATAGATGTGTGCACAAAATTCAAACAGTAGATGTTGCCACATTAAGTACATACAACTAGGCTCCCCAGAAAAACCATATATATGTAAGATACTGTCAGTACTTTCTCTGAAAATGAACAGTTATAGTCACAGCATTTCATCAAGCTCTACAGTTCCAGTATTTCATCAAACATTCTTTAATGATTGGTAGTACCACAACATAATTGTAATATTAAGAGTGTTCCACACTAAACGACGCAAAAGAGTATCACACGCTAGATTAGGTCCCTCCCATTTGGAATCCCCACCACCGTCGTCCTTCACCACCCCCGACTACTTAGTAGAGATGGCTTCTTCCTGCAAGGAAAATCCCTTTAAATCAGCAGCTCATACTGTGCCTTAAATCACGGTGTTAAGGGCAGGGACAGAAGGAATATCGGGAATATGGTGCATGCAGATCCCTGTTTGAAGCTGGTGAGAGCGAGGACAACAAGTGGGTTCTTCTGCAGGATCCAGTATTCGTTAACTGTGTCCATTCCATTACTAGAGAGCACAGATGGACATGCACCAAGGTATATCTGATCAGGGAAGGCAGATCTTGGAGGCAGCAGAGTACTTCTGCTGTACACATACTTGTGCCATGGCCCTACCAAAGGCCTCAAGGAGGATGGCACCAACATGTACATGCAACAATTCATTCTTCTGCGGCAGTCAAAGTCACTGCCAGGGCTACCACACAAGACCCTCATAAACAATTATTTAACATAAACTGAAATAATTATAAAACTATCCCCAGACACACAACAATGTGCATCATCAACTAACAGAGCTAAACAACAGCCCTACTTTAAAAAAAACAATAGCATACAACAACCCACGCTTCTGAAGCCAAGAGCCCCATATAGGAACTCTTGTTGATGTGATGTTCTGGTTAACCTCCCCAGAACATCTTTATCCTGTCTGATCAGAAATGCTTTAATATTGTCATTCAGGAGGCTATATATAGATGCAGCTTTGTTTCTGTTAAATTAAAAAATCGTCCTCTGATTTTGATGATAGTGTTGTGCCCCTGCATAAATAATATATAATTAGCACATGGAAATAGTTATTGACCTTTTCCCAGGCAATAGCGACTGTTATTGACTGCATTATAAACATTCTGCCTCAAAACAGGGAAACAACAATGCCATTTCCAGACAATATTCCTTTCAACTACTACTTCTTTGTTCAACAATACTTTTTTTTTGATACAGCATCCTCACATCTCTGACGTATCCAAGAAGTCACACTACCAGCTGCACCTCCTCAGAGGTATTCTTCCTTTCCTCTGCTTCCCCCAGATGCTCAGTGTCTCCAGAGCTCTGGTTCTCTCTAGGCTGGATTACTGCAACAGTCTCTTTCTAAATCTGCCTGCCTCTACTCTACGCCCCCTTGCAACTCATACAAAACAGGATTGCGAGCCTTGTCCTTGGCCTCAAGCCCAGGCATTGCATCTCTACAGGACTGAAATCTCTGCACTGGCTCCCAGTGGCTGTGAGGATTAAGTTCAAAACCCTCTGCATTGTCCACAAGGCCTTCTGGGGCCTGGGGCCTCAATACCTTCAACTCTCTCATCCTAAATATATTCCTTCTCAAGCTCTTCGCTCAACCACCTCCAACTCGGTCAGGGTCAGTCGCTTCTCCAAGCAACGAGTTGGTGGTAGATCTCTTTCTTCGGCTGGGGCCTCCCTCTGGAACAGCCTCCCTGCATCTATGAAAACTGAGGAGAACCATCACTGGTTCCGGAAGCACCTCAAGACCTTCCTCTTTGCTTCTGCTTTCTCTCCTCCTCTCCCCTGCTGAACTCCTGGCTAAAAATGAAACTGCGCCGGTTACCTGGTTCCCTCTGTCTTGGGCCCAGGTCCCCTCCCTGCCAGCTGCACACCTGCACTGCCCCCCTGGCAACCCTTGCAATCTGGGGCTGTCTCTGTTTCCCTACAGTCCCCTACCAGCACGTGACACCTGATGTCTGCACTTACCCTTGCACCTGCCACCAGCTGGTTGCACTTCTTATTTATTGTTCTTACTTATTGTCTTTATTTATTACTGTTTATCCTATGCACTGCACTTCCCCTCCCCCTTTCCCCTCGTACTTTTCCCCTCCCCCCCTGCACTTGCGCGATTTCAATGTCACCTGGCCTAGTAAGAACATTGTCTCTGTCTTCCCTCTGTTCCCCTCCCTTGCTTCGTCGCACCTTGAGACACTTGTGTATAGGCACGTTATAAATGCCATATCATATCATAACAAAGCCATAATGGGGATGTGGTGGTGCTAAAATGAGAGTAATAGAATGCTTTATTTTTGGAACACTGCTTGACTTAAATGGGAAATGTCTTAATCCAACAGTGCCCCCGTCAGTTTCCTACTCTACAAGAAACTAACAATGCTTATAAACAGAATGAGCACCGTTTGGCTGGATGTCAAGCCAGCACGCCATTCCACCACACAGACTACCACTGAGGTGATTCAGTTGGTGGTGCTATACATAACTCCTACATCTCTGATGCAGGACACCTTACCCCTTTTAAATCAGTTGCTCGTTTTTTATTTAAAAGGGAACCGATCTGAAACCTACGTAACTGTATATTTATTTATTTATTACTTATAGAGCAAAACTAGTTAAAGAGCAGTGTAGCACTTTACAACAGGATTGTGCCAGAATTACGCTTGGCATTTTATACAGTAACATATTACTGTAGGTGGAGGGAGAGAGGTTTTTATTTGCACACATAATAATACAATATCAAATAGGTTTTCCTATAGCATTTCTTGTCAGACAGCCCAGCTTCTAAGGGCTGCAATAAAAGTTGTTTACACTACTACCTAAATATAGTACTTTATTTCTAAATCACGAAAATGTAGTATGATATGATATGATAGTTTATTTATACAGCGCCTAAACACAATGTGTTTCAAAGCACTTCACGGCAAGGGAGGGAACAAGGGGAACATGCAAGACATTCTTATAGGCCATGAACAACAAGAATGTGAAATTAACTATAGTACTCAGCCTGGCAACATTTCAGATAGAGCAAGTGCAAAGACACAGATAGGAAGGAATGAGAAACAGACAGGCGACTACCGTACCAGGCCTGACAACATTTCTGGTAGAGCCGGAATTTTACAAGAGGAGAGGGAGAAGGGATGAGAAGGAGATAGAGGAACAAAGCAAGCGACTATCGTACTAGGCCTGATGGCATTTCAGATAGTGCTGGAAGGGGGCGTGGGGAGGAGAACAAGTACTCCATTTCTAAGGATGAAGGCCTAAACCCGCCCCCCTGGTATTTGTATTTGACCACTTCAGATTGGCCCTATATGTGATGTATAGACCAGCTGAGCTATCCTCCCTGGTTCATTGCTAATAGACTGTTCTTAAACAAAAAGATATGTCTTTGAAATACACATTTTCTGGAACTTGTACCAACAATGTAAATTACAAAAAACAAGAATTAAAGCTCGCATCAGTGTCTTAACTGCCAGATGTACATCTTGGTTACAAGTTTGAATCTGACCTTTCCACTGAGACAGCCGTCCTTCTACAGTCGGGAAAATTAGTACCTTTGGGTAACCTATTATTAAATCACCAAGAGATAGTTATGCTTGGGGTGGGTGAGTTTCATTATTTTTTCACTTTCTAAAATGCTATGCCCCATGAGCATTACTCGACATTGCAATATTCACATTTTCCTTGTGCTTATAAACTGCCATGCCTCATGCACCTCCAAACCCAAATCTGTGGGTAAGGTGAGACGAGGAGAGGACGAAGGCGAACAGGCCTGTTTAACTGAGGTCCACTGTGGAGACTGAGTATTAGTTTCCTCAAACACAATGAAATGTGCATGCGGCTTGAAGATGGATAGGTGAATAGAGGGCTGAGAAATGTGTAAGTTACCAGACAACTGGAGGGCTCCCTTAGCATACCAGCTATCTCAGAGGGCCTTTCAGCCAATGTATTGCCAAACTAATGGCTTCTTCAAGGAGGGGGGTTCAGGAAGGAATGCCAAGAGCAAAGCAATTGGGTTTATTGGTTGTGATCCCGATGCGATAGAGAACTGAGCTGTTCAATTTGAGCTGCTGCCACTTTACATATCCATCTGACTAATTGTCTGGGTAACATGGAGCATTTTGGCATAGGGCATGCGCCACCTATAAGACAAAACTATTACATTAGTGAACAGATAGGGAAACATGGCATATGAAGAGGGACACAAAGCTTGTGGGTGTTGTTTGGCTATTTGCCCACCCGTTGACTGCCCACGGCCATACTAATCTCTATGGTTATTCCAAACCAGCTCCTGTCCTGCCCTGCTCTAATCACCTCCTCTTTGGGAAATAATCAAGCCTTAGCACCAAACTTTACACTGAAAGTGCCTGCCCGTGTTTTTTCAGCAAAGTCTTGAGAGAATTAATTACTTAATTGAAGGTGCAAACGTGTGACTGCACAAATGCTCAACTTGTTGGCATTGCTAATGCTTGTTTCCTAAGGTTGCTGCTTCCTCTAATCTCCAAAGCTCAACCAACACTCAATACATTGATCTCTACCACTACCCAGACAGATATTTCCGCTGCAAGAACTAGATTTATACATATTATCAAAAGACCTGATGCTTGTTTGCTAAAGAGGAGTTTGGACCTGTCACATTTATTAATTATCAAGCATCCATATCATAACAATTTGTAACCCACACTCCTTGTTGATCTGCATTAGTATTGAACCCCCTCAGATTACTCAATCGTTTGTTATATAGGGGAGACTTGATTTCTTGCCAAAAGCCAATCTTTCAATGACTGTATGTAGTGTTCTGGTTGGTGTGCCTCATTTTCTCCACTTTGGCATCCTCCTGACATCTCTTTCCTCATTTTGGCGGCCCCTGCACTTCATCAGGGTTCATCATAGAAATCCTCGTCACCACTTGCAGTGTTCTGCTTGGTGTGGTGAGCAGGTAAGCAGGAGACTTGTAGGCACAGGTATGTATAAATAAGAGTGTTGCTTTATTGTTGCAGGGTACATAATAGAAAGAGACATAAGTAGCTACACTGAACACATCCTTTCTAGTTGATCTCCCATCCTGTTAATCCCCAACTGACAACCCAGGAACCTTCAGCACACCACAAGGTTCTAGCTGAGTAAACATTCTATAACTTGTAGTAGTATGCTGCAGCAAGCACCATACTACACTATTCTAGTAAACGTCCCCTTATTGACAGGCCAAATTAGAGTAAGGCACCAGAGCACTCACGAATAGCAGTATTCACGTTGATTAATACTAACATCAATGGTTCACATATAAAGTCCACCATATGCCTAATGGGTAGAGAGGACTGTATAATTCTAAATTTAAAAAAACATGAGTCTCTACAAGGAACAATTGGGGTATTCACACCAACAGCATCCACTGAGCCTGCCCCAGTCTCTTGCGGAGTTCTGCAGAGCTCCTGTGTTTCCCCTACATTGTATAACATATTCACTAAGCCTCTTTTTGACCACTTGGATGACTTGGGTGTCACCTACACAAATTATGCAGATGACACCCAAATCCTCATTCCCATTAAAGGCTCCTATGACATAGACTCCAAACTACTCAATGAAATATACCAAACTATACAAGCGGGGATGGCCGTCCACAGACTTTTCCTTAACGGCGATAAAACAGAGTTACTTCTTATCAGGTCGTTGAACAAATTAAAGAAACTAGACGACCAATTCAAATCATTTAACATCAACAACATCACTATGAAAGTCTCCAAAGAAGTGAACACCTTAGGTATCTACCTAGACTCAGCTCGTACCTTTACAAGACAGTGCTTCAGCATCAGCAACAGCCTACAAGTCCAAACTAATCAATGCCTGTCCCTAGACCCTTCCTCTCCTCAGACAGTTGCACTACCCTGGCCAGAGCACTCATATTATCTAGACTAAACTATTGTAATGCCCTATATGTAGGCACGAATAGTAGTAATGTGAAAAAACTACAGGTGCTGCAAAATAATGCCCTAGGAGCGGCACTTAATATCCCAAGAGCCAATCACATTATCCCAGTCAGACGAAACATCCATTGGCTTTCAATCCAGGACAGAATTGCCTTCAAAAGACTATCTCTGACACACAATTGCTGCTCAAACACAGCCCCAAAATACTTAGTTGACAAATTTACAAAAAATCAAGCGAACAGACCTACCTGGTCTATACATGCAAACTTGCTAAAGATCCCTAGATTCAAATGACAAAAATCAGGGGGTAATAGCTTCTGGTACTAGATGCTAAACTTTGGAATTCTACGCCCCCAGTTCTTAGAGCAGAACCATCCTTTTGGATCGTTAGAAAAAATATGAAAACCTGGCTGTTTGTACATGAACAGTAATGTCTTCCATTTTCCTTTAAATGTACCGGTAATGTTATGGAATGCCTCTGTCAGCAATGTTTTTTCGTACCTCTATTGTATTGTAATGTATGTCTTGCCTATAACAACACTGTAATCTTTAAATGAATGCTCGCAGATACCTTTGGGTTAGGTGTGCTTTACAAATAAATAAATAAATAAATAAATAAATAAATAAATAAATAGAAAGTTTAGAGGATTCCAACGAGGACAATAACTGACTGACAAAACATGTTTGATCTACTGAAACACTATTACTGCTCAGAATGTAAAATGAGGGGGAAAACAAACCTCTATACCTAATTTTATTTCAAAGAAAGCGTCCTGGTTACCTTGCAGGATAAGTATTCAGACACTTATTAATGGAAGGATCTCAAGCGTTTCTGCTGTTGTTGTTACATGAACATTTTTATTTGCATTGTATTAAGGTTAAGACACATTGGACCTCATTATGACCTCATTATGAGTCAGCCGGTAAATCCGCCGCCACTGTTGTTTCCAGACCGGCTGATTCGGAGTTGTGCAGGCGGGAGGTGTCACTCCCACCAGGTCTGGCCTGGCGGGAGTAACCCCACCCGCCTGCTGACGGAAATGGAAACACCGGCTCCGTCATAGACGGAACCAGTGTTTCCATTGTCCCCATCCCCATGGAGGGATTTACAGAATTCTGCCTCCGGGATTACCGGGTCACCGGGGTTGTAATGGCCCGGTGATTCCGGCAATCACGGAGACGGAATGGTATTTAGGGTCCGGTGCAGCCTGACGGTTGTTCCGGCACGGCTACCGCCGGACTCGTAATGAGGCATTGTCTATTGGGTGAAGGTCAGCCAACACGTGTTTCAACCCCTGAGGGTCTTTCTCAAGGCAATTTGGTAAGGTTCATATAGCAAAATCCAGGTGGTTCGTACGAACGGAGCGAGCAGAATGCAGGCATCAGCCTAACAACATCCTATAATTGGATTGCTACTAGCCAATGGCTCTACGAACCACCTGGATTTTGCGATAAGAACCTTACCAAATTGCCTTGAGAAAGACCCTCAGGGGTTGAAACATGTGTCGGCTCACCTTCAACCAATAGACAATGGGCCTCATTACGACCCTGGCGGTAAGTACCGAACATTACCGCCATGGCGTAATTAACGTTTACGCCATGGCCGGATGGCGTAAAGTGCGGCACATTCCGACCCATCGCGCACGTGCATTACGCCATGGCGGTAATGCAAAGAACGCGATGCCATAAAAGACCCCAAAATGGCCCCTACCAGCATCGTACGCTGCGCAAGGTGCACTACCGCCACCCATCATAGCGGTGACCGCAATTAACGGTGACCGTAATTAGCGGTGACCGTATTTAGCGGTGACCGCAATTAAGCGGAAGCGGAAGTAGCGTCATCGCGGCGGAACGGGAAGGAGCATGGCGGCCTTCTTTAAAAACACAATCCATTTCCATCCTCCCCAACCATACCAGATCCGACCCTGAAACCTTTCCAAACCCATCACCCACCCTATTAGCCACCCGATAATGCCGAAAGTTGTGAAGAAGGCATGCGACCGGCAGCGCCAGGACCGCTTTACACGTGAGGAGCTCACCATGCTTGCCGAGACACTGCAGGACAATGCTGCAGTAGTATTTTCAACGCAGATGACCAGGCCGGCAATAGTCCAAAAGAAGGCCATATGGGCCTTGGTGGCACAGCGTGTCAGTGCGGTGGGGGCCGTACCCCGCACTGTACAGCAGTGCAGAAAGCGCTTGGACGATCTGAGGCTACGGGTCCGGAGCATACTCTCAGCAAACCGGAGCCTGGGGACGGCAACTGGGGGTGGATCAGAATCCCCCATCAAGCTTCAGGCATGGGAAGAAATATGTGCCTCCACCATTGGGATGGAGAGCATCGAAGGAGTCGGAGGGATGGAGAGAGGAGCCCCGACATCTGGAGATGCAGGTAGGTGGCCAAATCAAGCCATGCTAAAAGCAACAAAGTTCAATCATGTGAGGTACCATGTTGACCCATAGTGCATATGCAGCACATCGGCAGGAGAATGCCCACAGACACATCTGGAATACACCCTGCACACATGCAGCATGCACACCCTAACTGCTGGCACCCACATACCACCATGCAACTTCCACACAAAAGCACAAAACCTGTATGCCCCTGCCGGAAATGTTCTGCATGTACCTACTGTTAAGATGTCACTCGTCACAATGCACGGCCAATGTCCGCAGACCCATCAATAACAGTATCCCACCTTTGCTCCACCACAGGCTCTGATTCAGACCTCCAAGATGAGGACACCACTGCCTCCAGAGCCACCAAGAGGGCCAGGACAACAGTGGCAAGGCCGCAAGCCTCCACCTCAGCCGTCCCTGGAAAAACACACCAGCAGCCACAAACCCTGCCAGGGGAAGAGGCCAGGCCAGTGACAGCCACCACAACAGTCATCGGACACGCAGCAGCAGCACCGCACAGGTCAACAATTGTGCCCACCGAAGGACACGCTGCGAGCAGCACCCTGGGGGAAATTGCTGCCATAGCAGCATCCTCAGACAGTGAGGCAGGGAGCATCGAGGACATCGATGATGGAAGCCCCACTGCCCACCCACATTCCCCCCACACATCCCTAAGCCCCCTGCAGGCGGATGCCACACCATCCCCGCAGCCTGAGGCGAGCAGCCCAATGGACATGGCCATGAGCCAGCACAACCAGCAGACCCTGCAAGAGATATTTACCCGCCAGCAGCAGCTATCCACCCTCCTTAAAGAACACGTAGCAGAGTGTGGGGGTGCAAGGGTTGACATGGAGAGAAGCGCGGACCGAGTCACGGCTGCCATTGAGTCCTACACAAAGGACATCTGTACAGAGCTCGCTGCTGTGCGGCACGTCCTCACAGAACTAGTACAGGCCATTAGGGACACGCGTCCAATCGTGCAGCCAGGACCCTCCTCATCAACCAGCTCGGCACAGAGCAGTCCCATCCGCAGATCTGGGAGGAATCTGCGCAGCAGGGGTGTCTCGGGGGCCAGGGGAGGGGACTGTCAGTAGTGGCTGGACAGTTGAGCAGGACTCCTTCACACACTGCTGCACAGACAGTACCACACCTTCATATGGATTGCAGGGGGGAGGTGGGAGGGTGGAGGGGGTGTGTTGGGGTGTTCAGAGGGGAGGTGGGAGGGTGGAGGGGGTGTGTTGGGGTGTTCAGAGGGGAGGTGGGAGGGTGGAGGGGGTGTGTTGGGGTGTTCAGGGGGAGGTGGGAGGGTTGAGGGGCTGTGTAGGGGTGTTCAGGGGGGAGGTGGGAGGGTGGAGAGGGTGTGTTGGTGTGTTCAGGGGGGAGGTGGGAGGGTGGAGGGGGTGTGTTGGGGTGTTCAGGGGGAGGTGGGAGGGTGGAGGGGGTGTCATTCCTTTTTGAAATCACAATACACTTTTTCGTTTTGCACAAATCATATGTGTGGACATTGCTCATTGCGTATGTGTGCTTTATTGTTGAATAGTCCGCAGTGTGCATTTTCAAGACACACACATTGGCCCGAGTGCCCTCTCCATGTCACACGCACACGACGTGTGTGCTAGAAGCATTGTTCAATGAGATTCTGACCCATTTCACGCCCCTTCTGTGCATCGCTGCCTCCTTGAGGTACTGCACCATCCCCACCCTCATCATCCTCATCGCCAGGTGGTTGCAGGTCTGCGTCAGGGGGCAGGGGCATATTTCGTCTGACGCACATATTGTGTAGCATAACACATGCCATTACAATCTCCGCAACCTTCTCATGGCGGTACAGGAGTGCCCCGCCAGACCTGCAGAGGCAGCGGAAAAGTGCCTTCAGTAGGCCAAATGCCTGCTCAATCACCACATGGGTACGTGCATGGGCACGGTTGGAGTCCTCCTCATGCTGGTTCTGTGGGTTCCTGACTGGTGTAAGGAGCCACCTCTTCAGGGGATAGCCTGCATCACCTGTAAGTGGACAACAATGTATGTTTCAGGGATGAGAATGATTACTGAACATGACGTGACGCCATGCCTTGCATTAGACTGTTACTTTGCACCACTTTTAGTCGCACTAATGGATTCACACTATGCAACCGGTATATGTTCATGGCTTCCATGTACTGTTTTGCATGCCAAGTCACAATGAAGGGGTGACAAGTGCCTTGTGAGTGCACATCCACTGTGTCCGTTCAGGCTGTATTGTAGGTGTCCTGGCACGTGTCCTGTGAGGTCAACGCTCACATGATTGCAACATTGATGTCTGGCACATTATGACCCCAGTGAACAATACTGATGTCAATGTGGACAGTTTGTGGGCCTTGCTGTCTGTGTTGTGGTGTATTGATGTTCCTGTCCGTCATGTGCCTCCTTTGTGCGCAGTTATGGGGGACAGGCCTATCAGTAGATGGTGTTTGGTGACGTGCATGTAGCTGCTATTCGTTGGAGTCAATGTTGTCACATTTTGTACAATACACTTGCAGATGGTTGTGTCATGGTTGGGACACACCTTCATTCCCATGTTAGGGCTGCTTAGGTCAGGCATCATGTATACAGTTGTCAGATGACGTAAGTGCTGCCTCAGGGTATGGCCTGGCTACTGCTAGTCGCAGCCAGGTGAAGTATGCATCACCCCCCCCCCCCTTTCTGCCAGGTGAAGTATGCATTGGTACGTCGATCACCTACCCACTTCGCATTTCCATGGTCAGGACATTAGACTCACCGAGTAGCCAGGATCTTGAGCCTGCATGTCGCTCCATGTAGCGTGGTATTGTGGAGTTCCTCAGGACCATTGAATCATGGGTTGATCCGGGGAATCGGGCACAACAATGTGTGAACATCCTGTTGGAGTCACAGAGCATTTGCACGTTGATTGAGTGAAATAGTTTACGGTTGCGGTACGGTACCTCCATGGCATGTGGGACCACCAATTCCACATGGGTGCAGTCGATGGCACCAATGCAACCAGGTATGCCAGGTAGTGCATGGAAACCCACTTTGGTGTTAGCAATCTCCTGGGCAGCAATGTTGGGGGCAGACCGTGGCAATGAGATGTGGTCGTCTGTGTGCTTGAGGAGGGCATCGAGCACTTGGATCAGTGTACGTGAGAATAATGGTTGTGATATGCCATGCAAGTGCCCCACTGTGTGCTGGTAGGTGCCTGTGGCCAGGAAGTGGAGTACAGACACTACCTTCAGTAGGGGGGATGGCGGTTGGAGTTTCTATCATGCTAACGATGTCGTTGTGTATCATGTCTACGATGGCGGTGATGGTGTCCCGGTCCAAACAGTTCAGGGTGTGGATCTGCTCAGCAGTGAGGTTGAATGGATTGGCTCTGATGCGTGGTATTGGGGGCTGCCTGCGTGGTGGCACTGGCTGTGCTGGTGGGGCTTGCTGGGCCTGCCTTGCCCTCCTTCTCCTCCTGCGTCTCCTCTGTGCTGCCTGTTGTTGTTGTTGCTGTTGTAGCACATGCATTGCTATCAGGTCCTCCAGCCCCAACATTGCTAGTCGTATTGGTATCATTGTGGAGTGTGACTGGGTGTGGGAAGGGGTGGGGTGTGCTCTTTTTGTACTTCCTGAGTCTGTATTGCCTTCACCTGTGCTGTTTCTGTGCACCTGTGGCAGCTGCATTCACTTTACATGGCCCTTTACGGTTGGTTCGCGATGGCGTAATTAGCACCATGGCGGTAAGGTACTTAACGGGCTGGGTGATGGCGTTAGGTGCATGTCCGCTTGGGTCGGCATTTGCGTACCTTTCCGCCATGGCGCTAAGTACGGTGTGGCCGGTCGCGTGCGCGCACCCTTAGCGCAGTTAGCGGCAGCGTTAACTACGATGCCGCTAATGGCATCGTAGTTAACGGTCACGGGTCATGATCGGACCTGGCGGAAAACGATGGCGGTAACCATTTACCGCCATCGTTTTTCACTTAGCGCCAGGGTCGTAATGAGGCCCAATGTGTCTTAACCTTACTACAATGCAGTGCCTTAACCTTACTACAATGCAAATAAAAATGTTCATGTAACAACCACAACAGAAACCCTTGAGATCCTTCCTTTAATAAGGGTCTGAATACTTATCCTGCAAGGTAACCAGGACGCTTTCTCTGAAACTTCTCCTTTAAGAGGTATTGGGTTTGCCTCTTCCAACCTGTGACCTTGCAACAACAGACCAATTTCAAGAGAACTATATACAGAGCTTAGCACAGGAGTGTTTATTATCTGGAACCCATTCTCATACTCTATACCTTACTTTTATTTCAACCCATTCATCTATTCTTCAACCACATAATTTTCTTAAGGTATTACAACTTCATCAACTGTGATCTATCCCCCAAGTTAATTAGAGAAAAATAAATGCAATCTGTATAAAATAGCACCTAATATAACATGGCATCTAACTGGCCTTCTGAATAGGATCTCAGAACCAGCAATGATTGATTTGCTGGGTATAGCGTTATCTTCATTCAGGAAAGCTGGACACTAGAATCTCTCACTAGATCGGTTTGCGGCCTATCAAGTACCTGCTATGAAAAATAGTGTGAGATTTAACTCAGGAGGCATATCTATTTCACTTAAAATGCCATAACGTTGACTAATGAAATAATGGTGTTCTCTCCTCTGAACATATTATTTTATGATATGATATGGCATTTATAGCGAGCCTGTACACAAGTGTTTCTAGGCGTGACAAGATAAGGAGGGGGAAACAGAGGGAGGACAAAACAACTATCTTACTAGGCCTTATGTCATTCAGATCGTGCAAGTGCAGGGAAGTGGAAGGGAGAAGTGGCCAGGGGGGTGGTGGGAGAAGTGCAGGTAACTCAATAAGTACAGCCAGCGGGTGACTCGTAAGTGCAGACAGAAGGGACTGTAGGGTTGCAGATAAAGGCCATAAGTGCTGGGGGAGCCCGGAGGTAGTGCGAGGGAAACTGTACATGCAGCAGCCTTGTCCCAAGTTCAGAGGTTAGCCAGGTGACTAGTGCGTGAAGCAGTCGGGAACATCAGCAGGGGAGAGGAGTGAAAGCGGAAAGGAAAGGACGGTCTTGATTTGCTTCCGGAACCCGAGGTGGGTATGCTCAGTTTGAGAGCGGCAGGGAGGCTGTTCCAGAGGGAAGCCCCAGCCGAACAGAGAGATCTGCCCCCAACTCTCTGCTTGGAAAAGCGTCTGATCCTCTGAGAGTTGGAAGTGGATGAGCAGAGAGCCTGAGAAGGGATATATTTAGGAAGATTCAATGATCACTCTTGGGCATATAGGGTTCCATATATTGTAATAATATCTATATTGGACCTCATTACGACCCAGGCGGTAAGTTACCGCCTGGGTCGTACCTTTACCACCATGGCGTAAACTATGTTTACGCCATGGTGGTTGGCGGATTTACCGCCCCATTCCGAGGTTGGCGGGGCGGTAAGTCCCCAATCCCCATTTACCCTTCCCCATTCCCATTTTTGCCCCATAGGGTATAATGGGAGTGGGGAAGGCGTTAATTACGGCACCGTAAATTACGGTGGCGTAATTAACAACATGGTCCGTTAGCGCCATGGATTTTAACACCTGCTAAAAGCAGGTGTTAAATCCTCCATGGCGCTAAGGGACCTCGGAATCAGGCGGTAAGGGTCGGTGCTGTTTACGCCGCCGTAAACCCCTTACCGCCTGGGTCCTAATGAGGCCCATTGTCTTATATGAAAAGATGTATCAAACTCCTATTATTATCTCTATATTTATATATATATATATATATATGAAAGTGACAATGGGTGGGTTTGTAGGTTTGTGAATTCATGTATGTTCGCTATACAATTCCACACCATTTCACCAATCTTTCACCAATCTGCAAAAGATTCTGCACAGTCACCTGTTAGGACTCTCCAGACATTACTGACTACAAGACATTTGGACACCCCACCCCTTCCCTCAGATTTCAGAAAAAGTCACCATTTCTTTGTGGGTTTGTGGCTTCCGACAAAGCCATAAACTATCCAACAGAATTTCTCAACTCACTCATCCCCCTGGCAATGCTACTGACTGAATGTTGGGTCACCCATCATGCTGCTTCGCAATCTCGACCGCCTAGGCTCTGCAGTGGCACAAGGCTGTGCATGAATATATTGCTGACCAACATAATTGAAGCAACAGTGTTGACCGGATCGGGAAAAGTAGAAGATGTATTCATCCCCCCCATTCCACTCATTCTGAAAGACATGCTGTTCTTTCAAGCACCTACAGTTCCCAGTCAGGCTGGCCTTTGGTATCACGATCAACAAGGCACAGGGCCAGTCAATCAAGTGCACTGGTATCAACCAGGAATCTCCATGTTTCTCCCACAGACAGTTATTTGTCACATGTTATAGAGTTGGTTCTCCGAATCAGTTGTATATCTTTGTGCCAACTGGAAAAACAATAAATGTTTATAAACAAGCCTAACATGTACTTTGGTAATACTAAACATTAGATCCGTAGTTGTTGGCATCATAGGTATCACGTCACCCATCATGCTGCTCAGGAATCTCCATGTTGTTCTGACATACAGTTATACGTTTCAGAGTTTTTAAGAAGAACAAAAAATGGTGTTGTGTAGTATTTATAAGGAAATATTTTTAAAATATTAAATAACAGAAATATTTAGTGAATTTTTCTTGACACCTTTCTAATGGAGCCTTTCCGAAAAGCATTCAGGTACCTTAAGGTATTTCTAACAAATAGTACTTATGAGAAGTTGAAATCCCAGGCAATGCCGGGTATATAAGCTAGTAGTAGTAGAGCTTTAAAACAAAATCTCTGGGTACTCTGAAAATAATACTTTGAATTGATTTCAACCTTAACCTGGGAAATATATAATGGATGGCCTAATAGGTGATGAGGAAGACAAAGTATAGAACCTTCCTTCTGCATCTGTGAAGGATCCAGGTAGTGATAGAAAGGGCATGGAATGCCATTTCTTTTTTCTTGAATAGGGATTGCAATCAATTAAAGGTCACTCGCCTTCTGATTACGAACAGAACTGACCTTCAATTTTCACAAGAGGCGATTCAAGTACTGAATACTGTATTATCCCCTGCTTGCATTGGGCTCATGTGCTTGACCTTTGGGTCAGCCAAAGAAAATAAATGGAGTATTTACAGATGGAGTTGCTTCCCTTTCTACCAGGGGAATCAGTGGTAATTGGTTCAACTAATGATATCGCAGATTCAGAAATCATGAGTAACAGGAGAACCATTAGCAGGGAAAGACTCTTGCGCCGCACAATGGCTGTTTTGAAACGTTGTGTTGCTAATAGCTGTGAATATGAGTTTAGTCTTTGAACAATTGTCAAAACTCCTGCAACGGTTCTCAATTTTTATTCTTTCGCTAAAAGAACAAGCCATATACTAACTATAGGCAACACAAGTGTGAAGAAAACAACATAGAGGGGCTGGTTTGACTTTAAATGTAACCTAGAAATGCTTGAACTCTGACAGCCCCAAAAAACAAATGACCCAAGTGAAATCACGCTAATAAGAGTAAGAAGGAAAAATGTTAAAGGTAGTCTTACTGATTGGAAAATTCACATTACCGCCCAGGGTTAAGAAAAACTTTGCATAGCAGACAATGGGCCTCATTCCGAGTATGGAGATAATCATGGCGCTATTTGCGCCATGACTACCTCCCATTCCGGTACCGGGTCCGACCTGGTTCAATGGGGACTAACCGGTCCATTCCAACCTTGGAGGGACCGGGAAGTCTCCATTGAAAAAACCATTCACCATTCCCATTTCAGCCCCCATAGGGCTCAATGGGAATGGGGAAGTAGCTAATAAGGGTACCGCAGTTTGCAGTACCCTTATAGCTCTCTGGCCCCTTAGCGGCTCCCGCTAAGGGCGCCTGGTAAAACCAGGCACCCATTGCCGGACCCGCTAAGGGACCTCGGAATAGGGCGCAAAGGGATTACTGGCACCGATGTCCTTAACGATGCCCGGTATCCCTTTGCGCCCACCTCGGAATGAGGCCCAATATCTCACAGAACTCCTAGCAGCCTTTGCCTTGGGTTCTAAATATGTTTCAAACATAAACTAACATATCTGCACAGGACTGAATCAGCCATTACTCAGCAGTCAATGGTCTCCACGTAACACGTTCATCTGTTTTGACACCATTATATTTGAATATTAGTCACTCATTGAAGTGTTCCCTCTAAATCAGATTAGTACCCGGGGAGAGTCAAGCAGAATGCAACACGCATTCTGATTGGCTCTCGCCGAGTCGTTACCCAGCCTGGAATCCCTCCGTCGAGATTCCACAGCCTTTGTCCCCAGCGGGGGGGTGTGGCAGCCCCTCAGCCAATGAGGAGGCTTGAAGCGGGGCCATCCCCGCTCCGAGCCTCCCCGTGACTGAGAGGCCGCCTTTGCCCCTCGCCGGGACTCGGGTCTTTTTTTTTTTTTTCATCCCTCCCACCCGCCCTCCCAACTTACCTTCTTGTTTCTGCTTCCCCAGCGGGGGACGAGGGAAGCCTCCAGCCGTGTGGAGACTCGGGGCTCCACACGGCAGGAGGATTCCCTCGTCCCCCGCCGGGGACACAGGTACGTTTTTTTTTTCTTCCCCCGTCCCACTCCCGCCCTCCTAACCCCACTTACCTTCTTTTTGATCCTTTTTCGGGAGTGGACACACTGGGAACAAGTGTTCCCAGCACGTCCGTTCCCGATGGCCGCCGCCATGCAAAGGGAAAACGAACTCCGATTTCCCTTTCCATGGCGGCGGCCATTTTATTGGAGTTTTTTTTTTTTTTTGGCTTTTCGGGACCAATAAAAGGCTTTTAGTGCCCCGGGGCACTCGGGGCCTTACCTATGGGCCCCGAGGCATTACCTGAGTCGGTAATGCCCCCGCCGCTCGGGTTATATTGCTTAATTATGTTGTCACCAGCTCAGACTGAACTCGTTTTAATTTCACAATGTGCTAGGAAAATCCTGCACCTTACTGAATCCCAATTGATAAATTCAAACGTGATCTTGATCTTTGGATACCTTTTTAACACATATTAATGAATGCAATATCTAATGATGTTGTGGAAAATTAGCAAAGCACTTTAGACTAATAGTTACAATATTTGTTTGAATGGGACCAAGTTACAAAGTTCATGCACATTCTACATGCTGTAAAAAGGGTTTCTATGCTACAACCTTAACACGTGTGATTATTTCTCTTCTGGTCACTTAACTATTTGATTGAACACTAAAAACCTTTTCACTTGTAGATTTAAAAACATTGTTTAATATTGAGTGTACTATATATAGGCATTTGTTGCATGTGCTCTGGTTCTGCAATTCAGTGAGATTTCATGTAATTTACTGACAATTATGTATATTATGGAGAACATTAAAAAACGAGGTTCACATATATATATATATATATATATATATATATATATATATATAAATATATATATTACCTGGCCACGCTAGTGGCCATGTAGTTATGGTTAAGTTGCTGTTTCCATAGGAAGAGCACTTTTTGGGTGGCTTATAACTGCCCTCTCCCTGGACGGATCCTCACCAAACTGTGCAAAAAAAGTATTTGGGTCACTCTGAATTATTTTGCAAAGTTTGGTGAGGATTCGTCCAGGGGGGGCAAAGTTATAGGGGGGGTCCCAAAACTTTTTTTTTCCCATAGACTGAATGGGAAAACATTTTTGCTTGCGCCTACAGCCCAAACCGCTGGACGGATTTCCACCAAATTTGGACCAGGAGCAGCAGCTTGGTTCCGAAAGCGTGCTTTTGCAAATTTGGTGAAAATCCGTCCAGTAGTTTCTTTTAAAATGACCAAAAAGTAGGTAAAAAAAAATTAGTGATATCTGTGTTCGGTTCGCGGACACACTTCCCTGTTCGCTCCGCGGACAGTGTCCTGATTGGCCAATCGTCTTGCGTGATGTTCGCGGACATGCAACGTGTTCGCTGATTGGATGGCGTGGAGCGTGAAGCGCGTCAGATTTTTCGGTAGCGCCCGCCATCTTGGATTCGCGGACGTTCGCGTACAGCGCGGTGAAACTTTGTTCAAAATGTTTATTTAGTAGAGTGTGTTGGTGTGTAGGAGTGTTTGGGGAGGGTGGGAGTGTATGAGATAGGATGAAAGTTGTGTTTTTTATGTGTTGGACATTCTTTTTGTGTTCAATTTGTTTGCGGACATCTCAGGTGTTCTGAAATGTTCTAAATAAACTGACTAGTGGGTGTTCTAAGGACTCAATATGTGTCCGTTTTGTTCGCAAGCAAAGTGAAACTGTTCTAAGAACACTCGCAGTGTCCGGGGAGTGTTTGTAGGGGTGTCCTGAGGACGCTGTCCGGATTGTTCTCTGTCAAATTGAATGTGTCCTAAGAACACGCGCGGTGTCCTGAAATGTTCGCAAATAAACAAAATGGGGGTGTTCTGAAGACGTTTTTGAGAACACTCCCGGTGTCCTGAAATGTTCGTAGGGGGTGTCCTGAGGACGCTGTCCATATTGTTCTCTGTCAAGTTGAATGTGTTCTAAGAACACCCGCGGTGCCCTGAAATGTTCGCAAATAAACAAAATGGGGGTGTTCTGAAGACGCTTCTAAGAACACTCGCGGTGTCCGGGGAGTGTTCGTAGGGGTGTCCTGAGGACGCTGTCCGTATTGTTCTCTGTCAAGTTGAATGTGTCCTAAGAACACTTGCGGTGTCCTGAAATGTTCGCAAATAAACAAAATGGGGGTGTTCTGAAGAAGTTTTTGAGAACACTCCCGGTGTCCTGGAATGTTCGTAGGGGGTGTCCTTAGGACGCTGTCCGTATTGTTCGTTGTTAAGTTGAAAGTGTTCTAAGAACTATCGCGTTGTTCTGAAATGTTCGTAGGGGGTGTCCTGAAAACAGTGTCCGTATTGTTCGCTGGCAAGTTCAAAGTGTTCTAAGAACACTCACATTGTTCGCGGACATTAAAAGTTTCCCATAGATCATAGTTGAAATGTTTGACTCTATGGATGTGATATGCTGCGGTGGTTGTTGCCAGGGCATAGAGTCTTGGGTGCATGGCCATTTGGCCATGCACCCAAGACTGTGTGCCCTGGCAACAACCACCGCAGCATATCACATTCATATTTGCTTATAACTTTGGGTGAAAAACAAATGTATAAGGAACAAAGGTATTAGATACTATGGATGTGATATGCTGCTATGGTTGTCCTTATTATTGTATACTTACTGTTTGGTCTAGTAATGGGAGTCCATGTTTTTTCTTCTTCATTTCTGTGATAAAAGAAAATAGCATGTTACTATTACTATTTTGTAATGACTTATTACATTGTATAAGCAATATACTTTTTTTTTTTCGACCCTCATATTCAAATCAGGGTACTGTGCAATTTGCTCAGTTTCTGTATTTGTTGCTAAAATCATTGGGTCTGTGGGAGAAAAAAAAATCCATGTTGGATTAAAAAAAAACCCTTTTTCTGTTATGCTACAGTTTATTTGTTTGTTTGTTTTCAGTGTTCACTTGTTGTTTCTGGCTAATGCTTTATACTTTGCTTTGTTGTATTTTTTTTGGAGCAGTAACAGATTCTTCATTTGTTTTGATATTATAAAATTTTGGAGCAGTTAGATACCAATTGGCGTATTCTAACTGTCTATTTTTTTAATATATTTTAGTGGTTTTGATTTATCTATTTGGATATTGTTAAATTTTGGGACAGTTAGATACCAATTGGCGTATTCTAACTATGTATTTTTTGGCCTAATTTAGTGGTATTCATTTATCTGATTAGTTGTTGTAGAATCTTTGAGCAGTTAGATAGCTTTTGGAGTATTCTAACAGTTTATATTATTTTAACACAAATTTATAATTTTGGGACAGTTAGATACCAATTGGCGTATTCTAACTGTGTATTTTTTGGTCTAATTTAGTGGTATTCATCTATCTGATTAGTTGTTGTAGAATCTTTGAGCAATTAGATAGCTTTTGGAGTATTCTAACAGTTTATATTTTTTTAACACAAATTTACTTAAAGGTTTAAATACAGTTTATTTATCAAATTTTGGTTTTAAGAACATCAAATAAGCATTTGTAAGATTTGCTGGTAATCTCTGCTTTAGAGTAATGGTACTATCATTACATTCAAACCATCCACATTTCTTTTTTATATATGCCGTGTAGTGCCCTGAATTGGTTGTGACTCCTGCGTGGTAGATTATACCTATTGTTGTGAAGGTTTTCTTACCAAGTGATATTTGACTATGTGTGAATCCAGTCAGCTTGCAGTTGTTTTTGGTACCATCTGCATTGTAACGTAGAAGCATTAGTATTACGTATTTACTATGTGTTTGTATTACTAACCTGGAGCGATTATCTGAATTGCAGGTAGAGCATAATCTACCATGGTTTGCATTTTGTACAAGTTGCTGAAATGGAATGGATTCACAATTTGGTATTGATATATATATGAAGCGTTCATTGGGAATTTCTTCTTGTGTCTCATTGTTGCACAGAGTGCATGTATGTTTCCACATGTATGAAATCTGGAAGATTTCCTTTATAGGTATGTTTTTGTTTTCTAGTACTTGTAGTAAGTACATTACAAATTCTTGTGGATCTTCCTGTGAGTTTATAGTGAATTTCACCATTCCAGCACAGTAGTCCAATTCTTGTCTTATTCCATAAACACTATATGTGTTGTCAGGATTGTTTTTTGCGTTTCTATGAAGTACTAACATTTGCATACACAATGGGTCTCTAAAGTGTAAGTAAATGTTGTCAACAATTGGTGGTAATTGAAATAGAATATTCATTGCTACATTTGCATAGCAACTTACACCAACTATATTTGAGAATTTAAATGGTCCAGGTAGTTCTGTATCTAACTGCTTTTTTTGGAGTTTGTCTTCCTTTTTTAAAGAAGTACCTGGTTTACTTTCTCTAATTGATTCTTTTTTGTTTGTGGTACTTGATGAAGTATTAGTTTCTTTTACTCTCTTTGGAGGATTTGCAGTGACGTCCTGTTGCATTTCTGTTTGATTTAGTTTTCTTTTACAACGTTTTAGTTTTTGTGGAACAGAATATGTGTTTAGATGGGGAGTGTATAGTGAGCGAAGTCTATTATATTCTAAAATGCAAGGAATATCAGCGTTTACTTTACTTGCATCAAAGTTGATTACAAATAGACCGTCAAGTGTACGTAAGCGTGATAGTGCTACATAGCTCATGCCTTCTTTAAAGACTGTGTTACCAATATCTATCATTGCTTTGTCTAGGGTAAGACCTTGTGATTTATGAATCGTGACTGCGTATGCAAGAGTTAGAGAAAATTATTCTCTGTGTACATACATATCTTTGAAGAGAAGGAATCTAGCTGTTGAGCATCCTATCCGTTTTACTTCTGATAGTTTGTCAAAGAGTATATTGACAAACTGAATTTTGTTGTCACGTGGGTATGTTTGAAAGCCAACAACTGTACCCAGTGCTCCATTAACTAGTCCTTGGTCCACGTCAAGGTTACGTTTAAGCATTACTCTGCAATTTAAGGATAATTTTAACATCTTTTCTAAGCCTGATGTGTTTGAGATTGATTTTTCTAAATTATTTAGTCTTGTTGTGGCTTGGTCACACATGGGTAGTGTCATACCATGTACATCTAGTTTGTCTGTGGCGCTAATTTCCATTATTGGTTGCATTTCTTTACTTAACATTATTTCATTGAATTTGAGACAGCTTGCAAGAGTTGGCATTAAGGCCATACAATTGACATTTTTGTGGGCTAATTGTTCCATAACATCTGTAGCACATGCATTATCGCCATAAAGTGCATTAATGTGCCGGGTTTTCAATGTTGCTTCTGCTTCTTTAGAAAGTATACCAACTCTCAAACTTTTTAAAATGTTGGCATAAGTTAGATCTACAGATTGGCGCATGTTTTCTGTTAATTCTCTGCATTGGAAATGTTGCCAAAGGTTGACATTTCCAATGCTGCCAACAGTTTTACAGCAGAGTTTGTGCCCTAATGTTTTAAAAATAGGTTCACCTTTTACTGGTGTTAATTTAAGCAGATCTCCAAAAACAATAATGTGTTTTCCTGCAAAGAGCTCTTCATAGTCTGTTTTGAGTACTTCTTGTAATCTGAGGTGAATCAAAGCTAACATCAGGTTGGAGACCATGCTCACTTCATCTATTAGTAGCATTTTCATTTGTTTCAATACTCTGCCTAATTCCATTGCAGCTTCTGCAGAAAGTTTGTAATAGTCTAATTTGTTCTGGTGTTATACTGGTAATAGTAGTAATCGGTGTAATGTAACACCACCTATGTTGTAGGCAGCTAAACCTGTGGGGGCAGTGACAACAGCTGACAGTTTGTTGTTTGTCAATTGTTGAAGGAATTTACTAATGATTTTGATTAGGAATGGTTTGCCAGAACCAGCTTCACCACTGACGTACAGTACTATAGGTTTATAATTATGGCAGGAACATTCTTTATTTTCATGTTTTACACCATGTGCAATTTGTTTTGTTACTTCTTGAAAAATGCTACTTTGCTCATTGTTTAGTTTTGATCGTAGTATAGTTAAGTCTTCCTTATCTTCATACTGACACAGGGTGTTTTCTACTTCTATCATAGCTAATTCTGCCTCATTTGTTATTAGTGGTTCTCCCAGTGGTTCTTGGCTTCCTGTTACAGAAGGTTGACTACTGTCAGGAGTATCCTTATCTAGTTGGGCTTGGAGTTCTTCTTCATGTTGCTGTTCATTGTGCAACATTGTTTTGTACTGTGTAAAGTTTACATCAGTTATAGTGCTTTCATTTGCTTTGAAAGCATCCTCATATGAGTCATAGTTATCTATTAATTGTTCTTCTTTTCTCCATGGTTTGAAGAGTTGTAGCAGGGACATGTAATATACTTCTTTATGTTGAGGAGTCTTCAATGACAATTTGATATGATTAATTAAATGTGGTTTAGTGAGTTTAACTAAGCTGCCTTCACAGTCTGTCACTCTATATTTACCTTTTTTTCATTAGGTTTCATATTATTTTTGTATGTGTAGTTTTGGGCTATTTGGTGTAGACACATGTTTTCCAAAGTATTACTTCTGTTTGGGTAGTATGTGTCCAACATGAGCTGTTGGGATCATGTTTGGCTATTGTTTCTATATCTTCATATGATTTTAGAACTCTTTTTCTAGATTTAGCTGGACCAAGACTTAGCCATACTAAATTTTCAGACTTACCATACAATGAAGTACCAGTTAAACGATCAGCTGCTTCATAAGATCCACATTCTCTATGGGTGAGCATTTTTATGCCCAAGCTGTATAATTTCTGAGATACTGTTTTATCTGATGACAGGTCATTCCAGAGGTCTTGGAGCTCTGTCTTTTCTGCTTTAGTTAAGTATGCTGTGACATATCGTGCAACTGCAGTAGAATTGTCTGCAATGTACTGCACATCTATGTTTGCATTCCATAAGTGGGCAATGATTGCATTATAATCATTGATATATTTTTCTTCTTCTTTTCTTTTTATGTAATATGTATTTTTAGGTGACTTACCTTTAACACTATGTCTAACTGAAGACATGAGGTTGTTTACTTGACCTGTATTTGTAACTGGTCTAGGGAAACCAAATCGGCATTTGGTGTAGTATTTGCCTTTGTTTTTGTATTTGCAACGACAATATTTTCCACATTTGTGTCTTTGAAATTGTAAAATGTGTGCATGAAGATCACTATTTGTGGCTTCTGATGGAATTTCACAAGTGACATATTTTTCAATAAACTGTAAAACACTGCCTTGACCAAATTTAGGAGCATCTTTAAAGCATAAAAGCATGTGGATATGTGGTGCTCCTCTGGCTTGGTATTCTTTTCTCCAAAAGAAGTGTTGCACTTCTCCAAGGGGAGGAACAGTTTTATTACAAATAAAATGTAGCATAGCAATGAAGCGATGGTGAAAATATCTTGAAACATTAACAGGATCCAAAGAACAAAGTTCTCCAGGTGTTAGAATATCTATGTTTGTTTTGTTTTTATTTGATATGCGTAGGAAATCATGTAAATCTTCCCATGCATATTCTGCACAACTTAATGAACAAACCAAGTGGGTGGGCCAAGGTTTCTGATCATACAACGTACATCTCTATGACGACAAAACCAGTACTCTTTAGTACCACGCATATTTGCTAATAGATTTGTAATATTTGATTGTAAAACCTCATCCTTTTGTTGCACTTTCTCTAATAATTGTGTAGCTGTCATATTTTGAAAGTGTGATCCTGATTTTAATATGTGTGCAACTCCGTAACATAAAGTTGCTAGTTCACTTTCAAAGAGTAGGTGGAATATGTATTCCACATTTTGTCTAAATCTGGGATCTTCAGAATACATCCGTAATGCGATATTCTGAAGCTGATATTTGAATAGGTCTATCATCATACCTTCCTCCTTTGCCAGTAGGAAAGAGTAGAGGAAAAGCACGTGCTTCTATACTTTTTTCCCCTATATTGATTGGCGATCCTTTTGTTTGACGCATTTGGTAAGTTTCCAGTACATCTTGTACGGTGTCATTACAGTGCAAAGGATGAATTGTATAATGGTCTAAAGTATTTGATATTGTAGCAGGATCTAGTAGCTCAAATTGACCAGCTTCCTGTGTTTCTTGAATTATTTCAGTTGTATCTTTCAAGTTTTCTTCAATATTAATTTCTTTGTAATATTCATTATTCTCTTTAAGATATTGGAAGGCTTGTCTAACTTTATATAAATCTACTAGCTGTTGCCATATTTTTTTGTCTTTTGTAGGTACTCCATTTACTAATACAATTAAAGATTGCTGCATTGGACGCTGCACTCCTAGAGTATGCACATTTTCTTTTAGATTTAATGGTAAATAAACTACTTTTCCACTAATGCCTTTTACCAATTCAGAGGGAGGTAATTTTGCTGTTTTTGGTTGAAGGCGTATTATTGCTTGAAATGGGTGTACTGTTTGAATTATGATGCTCTCATATAAATTAAGTTGTTGTAGAGGTTTTGTTACTGGGTATAATTCCAAATTATTTGTGATAGAACGTGAAGGAGTTTGGTTGTTGTCAAGTTTTGTAGTGCAATAACTGCAAAGTATTAAGGGCTCAGTTATTTCATATTTGTTTTCTGCTACAAGGTAGAGAGATAATTCAAACCATTTAGAATCTTCATTGTCTTCTATTTTGTATGATAGGTCGACAGTTTTTGTGTTACTTTTATAAAAAATTCTACGGCAACATACACATACATGGTTTGGTACTTCAGCTGATGTACTTTTAAATTTTAGTATTTCTTTTTTGTATGTGTTTAGCAAAAGGTTGCCATGTGTAGAATTGTTGCTTAATTGGTTTAAAGCTATTTCATTCTGTAAATGGCTTTCACTTCCAAAATATTTTTTCTGGATATAGTGAATTTCTTCAAGTAGGTCTTTTGCTGTACCATGTAGAAGGATGTTATTTAACTTTGCTAGTGCTAAAGCATAGTACAGTTTATAGACTAAATTTCTTATAGTTGAATGATGTGTTGATATCCTTTTGATATCATGGAAAGTGGTTTTACAAGTAGGTCCTGTAATGCAGGCAAATGAATGTCCTTGTAGTCCTGTGTACTTGCGCACTGGACAGGTATCTATATTTTGCAGTAATTTAATTTTTATTTTGTCTTTGCTTTTTACATATTTATTGAGGAATTGGCGTAAAGATTTGAAACATTGTTTGGGAATGTTACACATTGACGTGCATGGCCATTTGGGGACTAGACGTTCTGATTCAGTTGAATGGGGGGATAATTCTACGTTTTCAGGGCATATTTTTGTAAGAAGTACTTCTTGTTCCATTATGGTATTATTCACTATTTCATAACCTCGACCACTGCTATGTATGGCAATTGTATTTGTTTGCTTTTGTTTGTACGGTTCTTCATTAAAATATGGTTCTGTGCTTGTAGTGTGATTCCATTCACCTCCGCTGATACTTAAGAAGTTCTTTCTGTTGATATTTCGCTTATTGAGAAGTCTTTTTTGTAATTTATTTATTAGTTTTGTGAGTGGTTTCATTTTGTTTAACAGTAAAATAAATAAATTTCTTTTGAGAAGAATTGCACTGTCCATCAATGCTTCTAAGATTAATTTCCTACGATAGGTTTTAAGCTTTGAACCTGATTTCTCTCCTGTTTTTATAAGATTTTGAAGGACTTTGTGACGGTATATTTTGGCTAAAATACTTTTCTTGGTATGCTTACTTTGCTCTATATTAAAATTTGAAGAAGTAGTTTTATCTGTACTGATAGCTGATTTTCTGTTAATTGTTTTTTGGTTTGTTTTACATTTTGATAGAGGAAGCAAAGTTGTTGTACTTGAAACTTCTTGTGTTTCACTAAATGATTGTATTAGCTGTTTCGTTTCAACTTTTTTTACAAATTCTGCTAGAGATGGATGCTTATGTTGGACACCTTTATTTTCATTTGCTCTACTTTTGCGTTGCTTTCTACGGACTTGACATTTGGTAGGCATTGTTTAGGTTCTGTTGAAAAAAATAAAGAAGATATGGGTTGGGGTGTTCTGGAATGTATGTGTGCTGTGTGCATGAGTGTTTGAGTAAAATGATAAAGATGTATGTAATGGTGTGTGATTGTGCATTGGGAACTAAAACTAGTAGGGATAGGTATTCTTGAATTTATGTGTTACTAAACTGGGGTTCAGATGACAAAAAAAAAGTAAGCTACTGGGGTGGAAAAGTACACATAGTAAATCTAATGTATACAATTAAAACAGTTGTTTGTTCTATAATATGAAAATTGTAGTGGTTCAGTTGGGTAATTTGTGTGTCCACAAATAGAAATTTGTGGGCCATTCTGGCTGTAAATCGCTGTTTAAGACATGGAAATTTTTGGACAAAATGGTACAAAATCTCTATTTTTAGAAACCGAAATAGCTTGTATTAACGTATAGTATATTTGATTAATAATACAAATATTATGGTGATATTTTACTTACTTTTTTTTAAATTAACAGGTAACTTCTTAGTTTTTCTTTCTTCTTCGAATTCGGCTGCTTCTTTTCAGGAAACTGGTCTTCACTGCAATTGTAAAAGCTTCAAATTAGTAACTTTGTTTGTATATAGCACTGTTTTTAATTTAGATATTGATTTTTTTAATTGAAATCCTCAGTGCCTTCTTTAAAACCATTAAACTAATTTATTTACATAAGATACATTGCATCAGTTCAGTACATATGATATGTTCTTAATGAACAACTTGTATTGAATGACTAACTGTAGCAAAAAAAAAATACCTTTACTATGTCTTGTGAAATTTATAATATATTAGTGAATACCACTATTTCTGTAAGTAAACTGTTCTAGGTAATAGCGCCTCAATGTCATGTCTAATTTAAAGTAATTAAGTAAATAAATAAATAAAAACAAAAAATATGAAATTGTATAAGTATTTTTATAAAGGTTTAAACATAGATTGTGTTTGCATGCAATTTTGTTTGAAAATATGTAGTCTATATATTTCATTTAAAAAATGTTAGTTTAACATGATTTTAGTGTGTGTGTATAAATAAAGTAAATAGTATAAAGGTTTATAAGTGATAGTTGATTTTAGGAAATTGAGAAAAGTACAGTAAATTCATTTTACAGATTTTACAAGGTAAAAGTCTGTTTGAAAATGTGTTCATCTACTATACAGAAAATATGCATACCTGAAGTTTGTGTTCATGCATATGGATATGCATGGAGCTGCAAGTAGAAATCTTGAAGACTTGTACAGTATTTCTGGTAGATGCTGCTTGCCAATGATATGACACTTGTACTCAGAGAGATTCAGAGTACATTTGCAGTGCTGATCTATGATGATGCAGTTAGATGTAGAGGTCTTGAATGTGATTGGTGCATGGTCATGTGATTTTTGAGGTACATCCAATGAGGGAATGGCAGAGAGAGTGTAGTGGAAATGGTAGAAGGGCTGTTCATGTTACGATATGTCCGCGGACATGGTGGTAGTTCGCGGACATCGGGAGTTACATCCAGGGATTTTTGGGTTCAGAAGTCATGCAAATGAGAATAAGCACTGAAAGGGATTGGTCAGGAAAGTTTGGTGGGTGTGTTGTGCCAGGAGAGATTTTCTCAGATACTCTATTTGCTGAGAGAACAAAAGATAGCTATGGCTGTGTGTTTCAGAAAACAGATTGTTTGGATTTTAGGAGATTCGTGGATACATTGGTTGAAGGTGCATGCAGAAAGCTGTGGAATAGCTGTAGATCTTGGATTCCGACATGTGGAAGTACACTGGCATGGAGTACGTGGAATGAAGTGGTTGGACATGCTACCTCTCTGTGCTACTTTGGAGACAGAGCAACATCCAGACATAATTGTAATTCATTGTGGAGGGAACAGTTTAGGACATGTGACTGGAATTTTTTTGCAATTTGCTATGAAAGAAGGACTTAGGAAGGTTATGGACATGTTTCCTAATTCTCAAGTGATATTTTCACGGATTGCGCAGAGACAAATGTGGCTTCGTTCTTCTTCATTTGGTCCACAAATGGAAAAAGCAAGGTGCAATGTTAAGAAGGCTGTTTGTGCCTTTCTAAGAGATTTTGGCATGTCTTCTTTTCACAATGAAAATATTATGTTCTGTAGTACATACATTTTTCGCAGAGATGGAGTCCATCTTACTTATGCTGGCAATCAGATTTTTCTGAGAAATGTACAAAATCCATTGCGACCTTTTTTGGAATTACAACAACGATTTTGAAGTAGATGTTAAGCATTTACAATTTTTGACTTACAAACACCACCCAAAGGCTCTTTTCAGAGCCACCACTTCTTTCCAGAGAAAATTACAATGTTTGTGATGGAGAAGCAACCCAATTTTTTTAATGTTCGTGAACCGTCTGCGGACTTCTAAAAAATACAAAGAGCCCTGCTTCATTTATTTTCACTTCTATTTTTTAACTGGGAAAGGCGGCTCTGAAAAGAGCCTTATTTTTTTTTATTTTTGTAATTTTGTATTTTTTTTGTTTTTTCAGACACGACACACTAGGAGAGGAGGGTAAGGGAGGGTAAAGGCGGGGACACCAACCACAGGGATAAGAAAGGGCGAGCTGAGAGAGGAAGATGTAGAGTGGGTTTTATTTGGGTAGTGAGCAGGTCTTCTCGTGCTCTTAGACGATAGTCTCAAAAGCACTCCGAAGTCGCTCCCCCCTGCGGAATACTGTGTCACAGTACATACATACAACTGTGACCCTCGAAAGGTAAGGGTCATCAGCATTCTGTATGGCCTGTGAGGCAGCTTGAGGAAGACGCTGTCCCACAGAGGTGGTCCTTGTGGTGACAGGATCAGAAACAGAGGATGAAGTAAAGGAAATCAACCTGCTACGTTCTTCGCAAGGTACAACCCTGCGAATAGCCCCAGAGTGAAATGACCTCAGGTGTCGCTTCATAGTAGTGGTCCCAAAGCTGTACTTACCATGCTTCCCGCGACTGAGTATCATTTTACACTCATTGCAGGTAACACGGTTCGCACGAGCCTTAGGAACATTACCATGAATGGTAAATAACTGCCATACCCAAGACTCACGCCTAGTGCGGGTAGTAGGATTTTCCTCTACCTCATTCTCATCATCCTCTTCTTCCTCCTCCGCATCCTCACTCCTGTTCCCCTCTTCAGGCCCTTGGGGAGGTGGTGGTGGTGGAGGGGGTGGGGGTGGTGCTGAAGCAGGTGCAGCACCAAGTGGCAGTTCAGCAGCCAAGGATGCCATCTCGATGATGGTGTAGTCTGCAGGTGGCAGCAAAAATCACTGTGTTCTGAAGAATAGCCAGAAACACAATGGCAATAAGCTCTTGGGTGTGGTCTTTTATAGGGGTGCTTGTGCGCGGTTCGCGGACATGCGCACTGTACGCGGACAGATCGAACACAAAAAAAGGATCGGAAAGTTTCAAAAGGTATATAGAAACTCAAGATTGCTATGTGGGACTTGTGCCATGGTGAGATTTTATTGAAAAATATTATGGATTAACTGAAAATGTACTTTTAAATTGTTCAGGGACACGAACAGTGTCCGCATTTCAGGACACACGATGAGCGTGGGCGCGGTCATATGATCCGTTCGCGAACTAGTCCGCGAAAGAAGCGCCTGTCCGCAGGACACCAAGTGCACGGAGATTGGTTAGCGCATGCGCATTGATGTCCTACGGACACTGTTCGGGTTCTGAAGTAATTAAAAGTGCGTCACACGTGAAACAAACATTTCAGGACACCGCGTGTGTTCTTAGAACAGTTTAAACTTGGTAGCGAACAGTAAGGACAGATATAGTGTTCTTCAGGACACGTGTAATTTCGTTTATGTACGAACATTTCAGGACACCAATTGTGTTCTTAGAACAGTTTCAATTGGGTAGCAAACACTATGAACAGGTATAGTGTTCTTCAGGACACCTCCATTTTCGTTTACGTACGAACATTTCAGGACACCAATAGCGTTCTTAGAACAGTTTGAACTTGCTAGCGAACAGTACCGGACAGGTATAGTGTTCTTTAGGACACTTAAATTTTTGTTTGTTTACGAACAATTCAGGACACCGCGTGTGTTCTTAGTACAGTTTCATGTTGCTAGCGAACACTACGAACAGTTGTACTGTTGTTCAGGACACATCATTTTCGTTTATTTACGAACATTTCAGGACACCAATTGTGTTCTTAGGACAGTTTTAAGTTGATAGCGAACATTACGGACAGATATAGTGTTCTTTAGAACACTTTAATTTTTGTTTCTTTACGAACATTTCAGGACATCACGTGTGTTCTTAGGACAGTTTCAACTTGCTAGCGAACAGTACGAACAGGTGTGGTGTTCTTCAGGACACCTCCATTTTCGTTTATGTACGAACATTTCAGAACACTCGCACTGTCCGCGGACACTTTTATTGTTTAAAAAAAAAAACGGAAACTATTCACAATACAATATAAAAATTAAACTTTATTTAACATATATTAATAATTTATGACAGAGAAGGTGAGGCAGAAACAGAAACAAAAACAGGAGAATTTGGGGTTTCAACATGATTGGTATTAGGTGAAGAAGGGATGGAAGTCTCATCAAAAAGTTTTGGATTATGGAGAGGGTTTGGGGATAATTGACTGGGATATGGTGAGGATGGACAAGTACATGTGGGGCAATGGTACGAGGTTTTTGGTTTGAAATGATTTTCTACAAAAGTTTTTAAATTATTAAAATTAGCCAACAATACATCCATTTTTTCTTCTATATTGTGAAGACCGTTATCCATAACAGGGTTTTCTGAAGTTTTTTCTATTTTGGTATGCTCTGTACTGTAACGCTCACCTGATTCTCGCAGAGGCGCCGGTCTTGACTGGGCGACTACCGTATCTTCAAAGGTGATGTGTAGCACCCGGTTGGCTCTTTGGGCTGGACCTCTGTGCACTGTATGCCTGACGTGTAGAGTAAGATGTCTGCAGATAGAAAATATGGGGTTAATGAACTGGGGTTATTGGGGTGTCCCTATCTCTTTCCTCTTCTCCTCTCCTGTAGACCCCAAAGGTTAACGCTCTCACCTTAGGTAAGTGAATGCCGAGCTCTCCATCTGCCTCGGGGCAGGGTGCTGTAGCCAGTTTCTTCACTGGATAGGTAGCGCAGGCCTCTTGACTTCAGAGGACTGCTGTCCGTCGTTTACTGCACGAACGGTAAGTTTCGAGTCATTCAAATGTCTTTTTAAAGTTTTTAGTAATGATGTCTCTTGTTTTGCAGGGTTCCGGCGATGGGGGATGACGGGCTGAAGTGAGTTGAAGATGGAGCCCGTGAGATGAATAGAAGCGCCTGGAAGCACGTGAGTAAGCGCTTGTTGCCTGCTTCACGATGCGCTCTAACTGTCTTTTTATTTTGCAGGTACGAGTTCGGAGCGGCTGCAGGGTGCCGGAATACCCACTGGATTAGATGTGGAAAGGAGTAATGGCACGTGAGTATTAAAGTTCCCCAATGTCTTTAAACGCACCTTGTTTTGTCTTTCAGATGCGGATGCAGCGCCGAAGGCCTCCGGAGCGTGCGAAGAGTAGGTAAGCCTTTGCCTTTCCGATGCCGGAATGCTAACCTGTTCTTTCTTGTCTTTATAGGTGTTGCTGAAGGCTGGATTCAGGATGGTAAGCCTTTGCCTTTCAGATGCCGGAATGCTAACCTGTTCTTTCTTGTCTTTATAGGTGTTGCTGAAGACTGGATTCAGGATGGTAAGCCTTTTTCCTTAGGCCCAGGACTGGATGCAGAAGACACGATGAGCGTCCTGCTGCAGAGGGTGCAGAATAATGCAAAGCAAGATTCATCCACCGGGTGTGGTTTAAATAGCCTCCTGTAGTGCTTAGGTGTCTCCTTCCACAGCCATGCCTAAGTAAGAAAAGAGTTCCTGGTAAGAAAAGAGTTCCTGCCTTCCAGAAGAGTTCCAGTGTTCTAAATCTAGGGAGTGGCTCCAGCCCCACCCAACAGGAAAAGTAGTTCCAAACAGAAGAGGATCAGAGGCTCAACTGGCAGGCAAGTAAGCAGCATGGTCTGCTGCAGGTAAGTCCACCCAAGCATTATGAGCCCGGCGCTTCCAGCGCTGGGACTGGGCATATTTATGAGCCTGGTGCCACTGGCGCCAGGACTGGGTCCAAAAGGTCCCAATTGGGACTGGTTGGCACTCGGAACCTGGGTTATGGATCTGCTTCCTAGGGAGTTGGGAAAACCCTGACCTTTTGGAAGCAGAGATCATGACAGTACCCCCCCTCAAGGCCCCTCCCAAACCGGGCTTCTCCGGGGGTTTTGGCTTGTCAGGAAATGTTCGGTGAAATCTTTTGATTAGGCGAGGAGCGTGGACATATTCAGCAGGTTCCCAGGATCTCTCTTGGGGGCCGTAGCCTTTCCAGTCAATTAGGTAGAATAGTTTAGATTTGGAGATCTTGGAGTCCAGAATGCTTTTGACTTCAAACTCGAGTTCTCCATCCACTAGGATAGGTTTTGGAGATTTGGTTAGTCGGGTTTGAGGTTGCACGGGTTTTAATAGAGAGACGTGGAAGACCGGATGTATCTTCATGTGCGGGGGCAAGTCCAACTTGACCGCTACTGGGTTTACTATGGTAGTGATGGAATAGGGACCAAGGTATCTTGGGTTGAATGTGCGTGGCCCTTTTAGAGATAGATATTTGGTGGATAACCAGACTTGATCCCCTACTTGATAGTGAGGGGCTTCCTTCCGATGTTGATATGCTCCTTTCTTGTATTGTTCTTTAGCCCTTTGAAGGTGAGAAACAGCTTCCTTAAAGGCTTGGGTGATTGTAGAATGTAGGTAGTCTACTGCTGGTGTTTCAAGATCTTGGAGGGGATCCAACTCCGAGGTTCGAGGGTGACTGCCGTACAAAAGAAAAAACGGGGTTTTCCCAGTTCCCGAGTGGACAGAGTTATTGTAGGCATACTCGGCTATCCAAAGGATATCTTTCCAAGTTTTTTCAGTTTGTTGCAGCATGCAGCGTAAATACTGTTCCAGAGTTTGATTGGTCCTCTCGGTTTGTCCGTCGGTCTGAGGGTGGTGACTGGTCGATAGTCTCACATCAATTTGAGCTGACCGACAGCAACTTCGCCAAAAATGAGAAATAAATTGACTACCTCGATCCGAAATTAGAACCGAAGGAAAACCGCGCAGTCGGACGATGTTTTCGAGAAATTCTCGGGCCAGAGTTGCTGCTGTTGGCAAGCCTTTGAGCGGAATGAAATGCGCCATCTTGGAGAATAAGTCCACGATTACTAGAATCGTATTGTATCCGGAGCATGGAGGTAGATCGGTGATGAAGTCCATAGAAAGCGTATGCCAAGGGCGAGGTGGGATGTCAATAGGGCGTAAGAGGCCTGCTGGTCTTTCCTTTTGACTCTTGTTTTGGGCGCATACTCCACAGGACATTATAAAGTCTCTGATATCTTTTTTCCAAGACGGCCACCAGAAGTAGCGCTTGATCTTTTCTGAGGTCTTGGCTATACCGGGATGACCTTCCATTAAAGAGTCGTGATAACAAGAGATTACTTTTTTCTGTAAATCTGTGCTGGGTAGGTATAATCGTTCTTGGAAATACAATAAGTTGTCCTTTACTGCAAAGTCCTTTCCCTGCAGATGCCAATTCTGTATATCTGCTGGAGTTACAAGTTGCCTGGCTTTATCCTTAACTTCCTCTATGGATTCTGTGGCGATTACACCCAGAATTCTTTGTTCGGGAATGATTGGTACAGGTTTAGGGTTGATCAAGTGTTCTTCCACTCCCATCCGAGAAAGTGCATCGGCTTTACCGTTCTTTGTACCTGGTCGATAGGTAATTATGAAGTCAAACTCGGCAAAGAATAATGCCCAACGGAGTTGTCTAGAGGATTGGGCTTTTGCGGTTTTCAAATATTGCAGGTTTCGGTGATCCGTAATCACAGTAACGGTGTGTCGGGCCCCCAGCAGATAATGCCGCCAAGCCTTAAAGGCAGACTTGATAGCCAGAAGTTCCTTGTCATTAATCGTGTAATTGACTTCAGGAGGCGAGAATTTGCGGGACCAAAATGCCACGGGATGCAACTGATTGGTTACCGGGTCCTTTTGTGATAGAACTGCCCCCATGGCAAGGCTTGAAGCATCAGTTTCCACGATGTAGGGGAGTTCGGGGCGAGGGTGTTTTAAGATTGGTGCAGAGATAAATTTAGTCTTCAAATCCTGGAAAGCTTGTTCCGCCTCGGTAGACCATTCAAAATGTTTGTTTTTCTTTAACAAGGCAGTGATGGGCTGGACTATTCGAGAGAACTCGGGGATAAACCTGCGGTAAAAGTTAGCGAAGCCTAACATGCTTTGCACACCTTTTACGGAGGATGGTGATGGCCATTTGAGAACTGCATCGACCTTCTTTGAATCCATACGCACCCCGCCAGGTGATAATATGAATCCCAAGAATTCAACTTCAGTCACGTTGAAAACACATTTTTCCAACTTAGCTAAAAGTTTGTGTTGACGCAATCTTTCGAGGACCATTTTCACGTGTTTCCGATGTTCAGATTCCGATGAAGAATAAACGAGGATGTCGTCAATGTAAACAACAACACATACATCTATGAGCTCTCTGAGGACATCGTTCATAAAATATTGAAAGGCGGCCGGGGCATTGCAAAGTCCGAAGGGCATGACCTGATATTCAAATAGCCCATACTTGGTGCGGAAGGCCGTCTTCCATTCATCGCCCTCTTTTACTCGTACCAAGTGGTAAGCTCCTCTTAGATCCAGCTTTGTATATATGCATGCTTTTCTGACTTGGTCCAGGAGTTCAGGGATCAAAGGTAACGGATATCTATTCTTAACGGTGATCTGGTTCAGGGAGCGATAATCGATACAAGTTCTGAGGTCTCCTTCCTTTTTTGGAACGAAGAACAAAGCTGAAGAAGCAGGGGACTTGGAAGGACGAATAAACCCATTTGCCAGGTATTGATCCAGGTATTGTCGAAGGTGAAGGTTCTCAGGCTCGGTGAGGGCATAAATTCTACTACAAGGAGGAGTAGATCCAGGTATCAGGTCTATCTGGCAGTCATAAGACCTATGAGGAGGTAGAGAGTTAGCCTGATCCTTCCGGAAAACATCTTGGTATTCTAGGTATTCGGGAGGTAACTGGGGAGTCTCTGAAGAAATTGCGGCCAGTGCAACACCAGGTGGAGGGTGACAAGTAGAGACACATTCTGGAAACTGGACCGTTCTTGCTCGCCAATCGATCAGAGGATTGTGTTTCTCTAACCAAGGTATTCCTAGAATAATCTGAAACTGAGGGGCCTTGATCACATCGAACACGATCTTCTCATGGTGTCCATCTTGACTTACTAGCGTCACTTCTTGAGTGGTATGCGTTACTGGCCCGGAGGCTATCTCCGTACCATCCACCGTAGTAATGACGTCCTTTACAGCCTTGGGACAAAGAGTTAGATTCATCCTCAAAACCATTTCATGATCCACATAATTGCCGATGGCACCGCTGTCGACGTAAGCTTCAATTGCATGTAATCGATCCGGATTATCAGGGCTAATGAGGACCATAGGTATCACGAAATGCGAGGTCACGGAACTGGTTTTTACGCTCGGCAAGAGGACCTCTATTCTTGTCGGGCGAGGTCGTTTCCCTGATCAGAGTTTGTAACTTTGGTAACTGCAGCTCCTACTGCCTTCTTGGTAGGTTTCACCGGACAGTCTCGAAGAAAGTGCCCTGAGTTTCCGCAATATAGGCATAATTGCAACTGTTTCCTCCTTTCCCGCTCCCGTTGTGTTAGAGGACCTTTCAGACCCCCTATTTGCATGGATTCCCCGGATTCTACTCCTTTGGAAGGAGTTGGCGGTTTGGAAAATACTCGAGCATCAAACTTGGAACGATCGGCGTTCCTGTTCTGCAGCCTGTGATCTATTTGAACGACCAAGTCTATGTAATCCGAACAGTCTTGTGGGGGATTCACTACTTGGGCTAAAACGTCTTTGAGCTCTCCACGTAGACCTCTATAAAACAGCGTAATCCTTTTGTCCTCAGGCCATTGAGTTTCCACTATTAGTCTATTGAAAGATGCAATATAAGCCAAAAGGTCTTGATTACCCTGTCGCAACGAAAGAAGCTCATTGTCCAAGGCCTGTCCCTGTGAATGTCTTGCGAACAGTTTTTCCATACTAAGCTGAAAGGCTTGAAAATCATGGAGAACCGGATCATCTTGATGAACTAGAGGGATCGACCAGTCTGCCGCATTGCCACTAAGGTACGAAAGTACAAAAGCTACTTTAGCTTGATCAGTTGGAAAGGCTGCTGGCCGGCATAAGAAGTGCAACCGGCACTGATTGATAAATACTGCAAACCTCTTTGGGTCACCAGAAAATCGCTCGGGCGGAGCCAGAGGTACATTCCCAGGTAGGTTGATCTGCACTGGATTCATAGAGGATGTTGAAGGAAGATTTGCCCCTGATGCGGGTAACGGGGTCTGTCCGGCTTGTGACTGTAGCACTTGTCTAGCAAGATTGTCTGTTCTCTCCTTGGAAATAATTAGTTCCCTTCTTAGAGCATTTGTTTCCTGACGAGTTGCATGCACTTCTGCCCTTAGTTCCCCAAGTAACCGGGCTAGGGGGTCAGTATCCGAGGTTTCCATAGCGCCTGGGCGAGAGTTTTGCGGTAGGCTTTGCGTTCTGTAACGCTCACCTGATTCTCGCAGAGGCGCCGGTCTTGACTGGGCGACTACCGTATCTTCAAAGGTGATGTGTAGCACCCGGTTGGCTCTTTGGGCTGGACCTCTGTGCACTGTATGCCTGACGTGTAGAGTAAGATGTCTGCAGATAGAAAATATGGGGTTAATGAACTGGGGTTATTGGGGTGTCCCTATCTCTTTCTCTTCTCCTCTCCTGTAGACCCCAAAGGTTAACGCTCTCACCTTAGGTAAGTGAATGCCGAGCTCTCCATCTGCCTCGGGGCAGGGTGCTGTAGCCAGTTTCTTCACTGGATAGGTAGCGCAGGCCTCTTGACTTCAGAGGACTGCTGTCCGTCGTTTACTGCACGAACGGTAAGTTTCGAGTCATTCAAATGTCTTTTTAAAGTTTTTAGTAATGATGTCTCTTGTTTTGCAGGGTTCCGGCGATGGGGGATGACGGGCTGAAGTGAGTTGAAGATGGAGCCCGTGTGATGAATAGAAGCGCCTGGAAGCACGTGAGTAAGCGCTTGTTGCCTGCTTCACGATGCGCTCTAACTGTCTTTTTATTTTGCAGGTACGAGTTCGGAGCGGCTGCAGGGTGCCGGAATACCCACTGGATTAGATGTGGAAAGGAGTAATGGCACGTGAGTATTAAAGTTCCCCAATGTCTTTAAACGCACCTTGTTTTGTCTTTCAGATGCGGATGCAGCGCCGAAGGCCTCCGGAGCGTGCGAAGAGTAGGTAAGCCTTTGCCTTTCCGATGCCGGAATGCTAACCTGTTCTTTCTTGTCTTTATAGGTGTTGCTGAAGACTGGATTCAGGATGGTAAGCCTTTGCCTTTCAGATGCCGGAATGCTAACCTGTTCTTTCTTGTCTTTATAGGTGTTGCTGAAGACTGGATTCAGGATGGTAAGCCTTTTTCCTTAGGCCCAGGACTGGATGCAGAAGACACGATGAGCGTCCTGCTGCAGAGGGTGCAGAATAACGCAAAGCAAGATTCATCCACCGGGTGTGGTTTAAATAGCCTCCTGTAGTGCTTAGGTGTCTCCTTCCACAGCCACGCCTAAGTAAGAAAAGAGTTCCTGGTAAGAAAAGAGTTCCTGCCTTCCAGAAGAGTTCCAGTGTTCTAAATCTAGGGAGTGGCTCCAGCCCCACCCAACAGGAAAAGTAGTTCCAAACAGAAGAGGATCAGAGGCTCAACTGGCAGGCAAGTAAGCAGCATGGTCTGCTGCAGGTAAGTCCACCCAAGCATTATGAGCCCGGCGCTTCCAGCGCTGGGACTGGGCATATTTATGAGCCTGGTGCCACTGGCGCCAGGACTGGGTCCAAAAGGTCCCAATTGGGACTGGTTGGCACTCGGAACCTGGGTTATGGATCTGCTTCCTAGGGAGTTGGGAAAACCCTGACCTTTTGGAAGCAGAGATCATGACATGTACAAAAAAATAATATATATGTTAAATGTATATAAAAAAAATAATAAATACATGGTTTATATTATAAAGTGTTTACCATTAGTTTCACTATCTTGTGACATTTCTTCATGTGGGAAATTGTCCTCTAGCCATTCCAGACTACTAGACATTTCTGTGAGAAAAAAAAAGATAATATATTTTTTAATCTAATACAGAAAGTTTATAAATATATGAGTAAAATGAAGTGCACTTACTATTTCTGGTAAGATAAGTCCTATGTATTCAGTGGGTCTGGTCTTGTTCTCAGTTCTGTTGTGTCTGCGAGGTAATTATGTTGGAAGCCAATTTATCTTCTTGTGGTATATTCCATTTCAGAACATATTGTATTTAAATGAATGGTTAGTGTGTTACATATATGGGTTACATTTCTTATGTATTACTATATATAATGTGTGTGTGTGCTGCTTTTTGAATTTGTTAAATGTTCCTATATTATGATATAACAATCAAACATACCCCCCACCCCCCACCCACAGTTTTTAGGTAGTGGTACTGTTCTCCGAACATGTCTGCGAACATTAAATAAGTTCGCGGACATCAAGTTCATAAGAAGAGATCTAGTCAGTTCCATATGACATGTATATAAAGTCAAAGTCATTATTGTTAAGTTGTGCTACTAAAAAACTATGAAATTCAGTGAAAAAACTTTGTTAAAGGGACGTTATGGTTAAGTTACGCAACTAAAAACCTATGAAATTCAGTGAAAAAAACTTTTCTAAAGGGACGTTATGGTTCCAAGTAAAACCGAAAAACCCTTGAAATTCGCCAGTTATGGTAAGCTAAGCAACCATAACTCGCGCCACCACCGTGCACTGCTAAGACTAACACCCAGGACATCAAAGATGACATCACTGATAACATCACATGTGTATGTACTTCTCATGAAATATGTGTAGAAGGGCTTCTTATTATGTTGCGAAAAAAGTGTCAAGAATCATTGCAAGAAATATACCCTAATAAGTGCATTGAAGGATGCATTGATATAAATAGCATCCTATTATGGGGTTCTATCTAGTATACTAAGCTACTCATACAGAAACATAACATTGTGTGCAGCGTACAAGATGAAGGTATGATATTCGTAATGTTAATATGTTGAATAATGAAATGATAATTGTTTTCTTAATAGATTTTTGTGTACTGTGAAATATGTAATAAGTAGCTAATAAAACCCATGTATTACATAATTGCATTACTATAGACAAAACACAAAGACACAAGAACACATACCAATATGGGTATATACAGGGAAAGTGAAGTTAGCAAAAACGCACAAGTAGTGGCAGAAACAATTCATAACTTAACTGATTAGTTACATGCAAATAAATGATTGCTCTGTTTCAAAGCTGCTAATTACCCTATGTATATGTATCACTTGATGTGATTGGACCCTAAGGAAAGTAGTGTGAGTACAATGTATACAAATATGACCATATAAAGGGAAAGTACCGCCATAAAAAAAAACAACATAACTATCAGAAAGTGCTCATAAGTCTAGTGATTATCTTTATGCACAAAAAGGATTGCTGTCTTTCAAGCTTGTGTTTTCCCATATGTATATGTTTCATATGATGTGACTGTACTCTAAGGGAATTACTGTAAGAACCTACTAGAAGGATATGTCTACAAATAAAATAAAATTCTTAGTTTCTGACTGTTACTGAAGAAAACCATGTGGACTAGATATGTCAGCAAAAGAAAAAATAGTGAGCCAGACATGTGATGTCATCAGTGATGTCATCAATGACATTTGTGATGTCATCTTTGATGTCCTGGGTGTTAGTCTTAGCAGTGCACGGTGGTGGCGCGAATTATGGTTGCTTAGCTTACCATAACTGGAATTTCAAGGGTTTTTCGGTTTTACTTGCTACCATAACGTCCCTTTAACAAAGTTTTTTCACTGAATTTCATAGGTTTTTAGTAGCGCAACTTAACCATAACGTCCCTTTAACAAAGTTTTTTTCACTGAATATATATATATATATATATATATATATATATATATATATATATATATATGTATATATAATGTTTTTTTTAAAGAAAGAAAAGAATCCTCCTGCTTTTTAAGATGTTTGATGACATTCTAATAAACAAGCAAATGCACTAGATGCGTTGTGATTACTACATTATTATGTCTCTACGTACCTCACCTCTTGATCCCTCTTATCACCACTCATGTAATTCCTGGTGTGAGAGCATGGGCGATCGGTTGCTTTTTTATTTAGAGGAAACATAGTTCAGCACTCGAATTTAGTAGCAACAGGCACCAGAGGCAGCTTTATTTGATTGGATGGCGAAGAAACAAATTGGACATTGTAACCGCATCTGGCAAAAGTAGCTACCCCAACCAAGATTCAACACAAATCCTTAGGTCTTGTTGGCGTTTGTAAAATTATATAGGCACTTGATGTATAATATGCTTATTGAATGGGATCAAGAAAACAACATATACTTTATAACACCAAAACTGCGTTTTAGATAGGGGTCAGGGACATCAAAACAAGCTCTAACTCGCTATCTCCTTGAGCCAAATATATTGTACTTCATTTTTCTCCCAGTCTCCTCACATGCATATATCTGTCCACTATGCATTATTCTGCAAAATATACTGTGGCAGCTACTGAATCGGGATTCCTTAAAGTGAATTAAGGATCCACATTGCTAGATGGAACAATTGATTAGTCTCAAATGGACAACTGGGAATCTGCACTATTGAAATTAGCATTGATTGAGGGGTTAGGCACAATAGTAGCCTTGTTTCCCTGCACTGTAACCTTTATACAATGTACTTTATACTAACTCACTCAAGGCAACCTTGGACTCTTTGGAGGTAGATATACCAACAAAAGCCAAACGTAGAGTGCTAAGGCAATAAGCCCAGAGCAGGCGGGCCATTACTGCATAAGGTAATACCGCTGCAGCCCATAGTTACAGGTCTCAGGGGCATTACTGAATGTGATAATGGCCCGCCGGTGAGGGGCTTATTTCCATTAGTACCCTAGCCCATTAGACTGAGGTACTAATGCTTTTTTTTCGGTTGCGAGATGTGTTGCCTAGCATTAAAAAAAGAAAATAAATGGACGCCGCAGACTGGGAAATGTAGTCTGTTTAACCTTTCCATGGCGGCCATGGTCAACAAAGAAAATGGCGACCATGGAAGGGTAGAAGGGCCTACATGTAAATGGAAAAAAAGTAAAAAAGAAAAATGGCCACCGTGGAACATGGAGAAGGGACTATGTGTAGTCCCTTCTTCCTTACCATGTCGGCCACTCTGGGAAGGAGCCAGTGGCTGCGGAAAAGAAGCAGAGGCTTCAGAGCTTTCTCTGCAAGATAAGGCCCAAGAGAGGGCCAATGAGCTTGCTTCTAACAAGCTCATTGACACTCGCTAGTTACTAATATCACTTTTGCAATGCACTCAACCACTACTGTAAGAGTGAAAGTCGCCACCACCTTTCTTCGTGCCCCTCTACCAGTGTGACTGTTGCTGGCTTGTGCACAAATCCCCATCATCTGAATATTCTGTTGTATCGGCTTCCAAGTGATGGACATGGTGTTTTCTGTCGATGCTGTTTCCTGTGATAAGATGTTGATTATTTTTTTGAAAGCAAGCTGCCTCATGTACCTTTACAGTTCAAGCTAGCAAGTCTTTTCATAGCTAATTGAACAGGCATATATGTTCTCACAGACTGCTACCAACACAAAATTGCAAATTCTGTCATCACTCCCTAATTGACATGTATCAAAAGCATAGGCATCAACCATCAGGTCTGAGAGGTCCCACTGAATTTTCATTGGGCCCCTAAAGAATACAGCAAGACAAATTTAGGGGCGGGTGGTTTCTCTCCAAGAGCCTCATGTTTCCACTCTTTGAAAGCTCACTGTGCTGTGCCTTATATTATGTCAGAGGATGTGGAGAATAGATGTGCACTGCATGATAAAGTTCTTTGACGGGGTGGAGTTCTTGGATAGGCTTGATGGTCTGTGGCCTTAAGCACTCTCCTCTTCTTCTATCCAGTCCTATGTATCTTCAGTGCATCCTGGCACATAAATATAATTTCCTCATGCACATGACAAATCCACGTATTTTCCTAATCCACACGCACATGGTATTTAAAAAAGTTGCCAAATGACTTTAAACCGTGTGTGTAAAAAGGGGCCAGGCAGTAATCCATATTCTCCTTTATGCCAACAATACTTTGATCCTTTTGGAAGGTCAGGAGCAGATTGATGGCCAGTTGCCCTGTTCCTGCATTGCCAAACATGTCATGTTCCTTTTTGATGTTGGACAGTTCTTATTCCAACTGAAACACATGTCTTAGAATCCCCCTAAATAGCATAGCATACAGCCTATCCATTGGGTGCCCCCTTCAAATGACTGCAATAGAGGCATATATTGTGCAACATTGGCCACTTTGTAAGTGTTAAGTAGGTACTCCCCAGTTGCAAGCCCTGGCTATTGCAATAGTCACTGGTTGCACTGTTCTGTCAGATGCTCCAGCCTATTGAAGGTTGAATGCCACACGTGGGCATTGTAATTTTCAGCTGGTTGGAGCAGAGGTGGTGGCACAACTTCAACTTTCCTAACATATTTTGGGCAAGGCAAGGAATGGCTAAATTGGGCTTGTATTTTCTGGACCACACTTACATCTCATTGAATGGCAGGTAATGGCTTACGAAAGTAGTCACCACAAGATGGAAGACAAAGACAAATCAGGGCACATGGAGGGGTTTGCCTATCCCGAGGGCATCTACAACATTGGATCCATTGGTAGCCGCCACAAAGACCACTTGTAAACCACAAGGAGCTAACCAATGTGCCATCACTTCCTAACCTTTATCCCATATATCAGAGGTGGCCTTCTGGGGAATGGTTTTAGGCGTTTCCTGTGCTTGGTTTCGTGACACAAGAAAGGGGTGAAGGACACCCATGTCCTGAGATGGCCATGACATCTGTGCCCTGAGCACTATCCACATGTCCATTAGTACCTTGCGTACATTCACAGTGGTTCAGCACCATTCCCATCACATGCATAATACTGCTGTAGAGGCGTGGTCTTGACATTTGAAAGCGGTAGTGCTGACTCAGAATTTCCCAGTGTTGATCAACATAGCCAAACAGCCTTATGAAGACACCATTTTATACAGTGTGGTAGGACACTAAATCTATTCCCAACAATGCACTAATGTTGTAATTGAATAGAGAGATCTTTCAGTGTCTCTTGTGATATGTTTTTAATGCACTCATAATGCTCAGCAATGGTGGGCTGGAGCATTGAAATTGTCTCCATGCCATGGGACCTGAATGCAAAAATAGGGTTTCAACAGGACTTGAGAGAGCGCAAGCGAGAGGGAGCACAGGTGGCTCAAAAAGCGACAAGAAGTTGAGCCAATTATTGATTGTGACAAGCGAGGAGGAGAGTAGGGAGTGAATGAGCTGTTAGCTCCCTAATGCCTATGTAAGGATAACTAAAAAAAACAAGCTAATCGTTCCTACATTAAGAGTAATGTATCATTTTTCAGAGAAGCTTTAGTCTTCTGGAAGTTAATGAATTAGATTACCTCGGTGTTCAAAGGTGGCAAAGCAGGCTGAGGCAGTCAAGACGAGACATTTTTACAAACACAAATCATCACCTCAGTCAACTGGCCTTTGCTTTTATTGGGCCATGGTGTTGTCTTCGGAGGTTTATGGTGCTGGTATTTTGGGGGTGGGAAAATCCCTCAGAACTCCATATATTTTGAAATGTCTGTATGAAATACATATGAGGACTTCCAATGTTGGCACCAATGTTTTCTGCCCAGGGAGAATTAAATGTACTTGTCTTGAAAATGTGAAGTGAGTCCCACTCTTTTTTTGCTCAGGATCTGGTCAAACCCAAGAGCACTTCTGAGCCAGTCAATGATTCATTATTTTGACGAATACATTTGTATTCTTTGGTTAAAATAACTGCATTGCAGGCTGTTCCGGATTAATTTGCCTCACTTATTTGCAAACCATGAATTCATTATAAAGGTGTTCATAAGAAGTTTGTTGGTGCAAGAGCCAAGTCATAGTAATTCTGCTAGCGCCATTTTTCTTAGTGGTAATTGAATTACAGCCGCTGTCCCAACACAACGCTGAATTATACATTTGGAGGTAGATTCCCCTCCATATTTTTGCTTTTGTAAATCCTCCTCTTTTTTGGCAAAAAACGTCGGATTTACTGCACAGTAATTCCATTGGAGGTAAATATGCAAAATCCCCATAGATCCATGAGGTCTTGGGGAATTACTGTGGTAACTCCACTGGCAGTAATGGGTAATCAATGTTGGTGGTAATTCGGCACAGTTATCAGTGAATTACTGCTACAACCAACTCTTTATGGTTTGATATAAGTGCTGTAGTGTTTAGTTGTTTTTTTTTCAATAATATATTTCTCTTGAAGAAATGTACTGGACACGTATTTGTTAAATTGCTTGTATATATTGATAGATGCTTAATTATTTTACTTTGTAGTTTTGGGATCAGTGTTTATAATAAACTCAATAACCTAAAACAAGAAAGATATGAAAGGCACAATATAAGGACTCCTTAAAGGCACTTCAATAGACTTCAAGTGGAGGAAGTACTACACAATACGCCACAAATGTGTAACTATTTTGCAAAACTGGATGTGGAACTAGAAAGACCAAAACAGCAGAACCTTGAGTTTCAAACAATACAAGAAGTCGATGCACCCCCTCAACTTCATCTTTTTCTGATCTCCTTTACTGGATTGCTTTTTACTACCCTGTCCATAAACCAGGTTATCATATCTCAAGCCGTCTGCTTGTGTTATTTCAGGGTGTATTCATAGGATGAGTTTTCTCCTATAATGGACTGTTTGGTCATCATCAGGAATGATTAGACAATCCAAATGACAGCCTAAAGGTAGTACCTGCTCTTTGCTCAGCGTCCAACTACCAGCAGGATGGAAAAATGGAAGCATACAGACCTGCTAATGCTGCTAGTTTATCATTCCAGCTTACTTCAATGCTCACACGTGTTCCTAATCATTGAAGAGCTTCACCATAAGCATCCAAAAACAAACAGATTGTGCCTTATGCCTATTGGGACCGAGAATTCAACTGCAGTAAATTCAGTACCCCTTGCTATAGAACTTAACTCAGCAGAGCCCGGAATCAACTGTGGTGTTATGTGACCTGGTGTCCATGACAAGTGAAAAGAACAGAGGCATTAATGTGGGTCGACTATTGTACCTTGCCCTTTAATGAATCTGCCCCCCTCCCAAATTATCCCAAGGAAAAGTAGGCTTGCGAATGAGGCTTCTTTATAAAGAATCAAAACGTTGTAATACCAAGATAGAGTTTGGGAAGTGGGGAAACTTGCAGTGCACAATGTTTCTCCTGCTAATGCACCAAGCCTGATTCGTGGCAAGGTTCTGCAATCGGGAAGGCAGAGACACTGTTATTTTAGCACACTGTGAAATACTCTTAACCGATAGGTGGGACTGGATAGAACTTGGCACCAAGGAATTTGAGTTGGATTGCATCCTCGTGATTTTTTCTTCACTGTTATAGCAGATGTCTCATTTTAACTGATTAAGGTGCTCATATATGATGGGAAACAGAGCTATAAGTATGTCATCTTTGTTTACAACATTCTTCAAAACCAGTAATATCATTCTGTCCCAGTGACAATGATGAGGGAATGGGGTGAGAAACCGTTATCATCCTGGTTGTCTCTGTTAACCTATTTAAGCCTTATGGCGTGTAATATAAATGCCCCAGAGACGTCCCCGAGGATGGTCCTCAGGCTCAGGTTATGCAGCTTTTAAGTATGGAGATGTCATCCCTTAACCAACAGGCTTGACCTCCCTCTCAGCCTTGTACTGCAAATACCAGCATGGGGGATGAGAGTGAAGCCATCTTTGCTCAATTATCCTAAGAGTTTGGACCAACCCCTAACTATTGTAAAATCAAACATCACGTGGGTGGGAGCTAAACTTGCTGATCTTTAATGGCAAGATCTTGTTGGTCAAGCTGGCATGGTAGCATCGCAGGTAATCAACTGCAGCTTATAAATTAAAGCATCTGCAACCTTTTTATGCTCCAACAATTCAACCTACCACCGTGAGGTCGAGGAATGGGCACTTGGTCTGAGTTTCTGTGAGGCTATTGCTCAATATTTGGCTTATCTAAACTCTAATAACATCATGCACTTTAGAGTTGTGTTAATCTGTATAATACCAATATTGCAAGAGATCGCTCATTCTTGATGGTGGAATGTTTGGTAACAGTGGTAGAACACACTGATAAGAGCCCAGGAATGGTGGAGGCTGGGTGGTATGTAGTTGAAGATTATATGTGTCTTTGCTAGAAGCATAACTGAAATGGATTGTGTTACCCAAGAGCCAATAAGGTAGGGCTCCAGATGAGATTATGGGCAACTGAGTGTGGCGTGCACGGTGCCCGTTTTGCCTTTCACAGGATCTCCAAAGCCAATTGTGAGATCCTTTAAGCTATTTCATGTTCCCAGTGGACATGGCCTACAACCATGCCCAATAGCCAGTTGGTGAGTCCATGCTTGTGGCTATGCCCTGAGCACCTCAAGCCACTCACTATGGTCACTGGGTATGGCCTGCTGACTTTGCTCATGCGCCATGTCACACCAAGCAGCGTGCAATTTTCACATGGCATGGCCTCAGGCAATGCATTGTGGCCACATTTCAGAGGGCAATGGCTTGGGCCATGGTCAGTGCACGCCCTAGTCACTTGCCATGCCCAATGGCCATAGTGGGTTCGTCAGCCACCCAAGCCCTGTGGAGTCACTCCAGACTCGACTTGATTCTGGTCCACTGGTTTGAACCGTGCATGAGCCATGTCCAGCACTTGGCCTGAGCTGAAGGTCTAGCCTTAAAGAATATGTCAGTTTCAAGGTTTTTAGCACAGGTGAGCAGGAACCTGCATAAATTGTGCAACAAAAACTGCTGGCAACTTGAACATTTTCCCAGGCCCCAGACCAATCAGAATGGCTGTCTTTAGCCTAGATAATCTGCATTACCCTAACTCATATTTGCAAACCCTTCCACACAATGGCCAATCACTGCCTCAAAAACGATGATTTGTGGTCCGTGACCGGGTGCCAAAATATCTCTAATAAAATGTTGACCACTTTTGGGTGAGTAATCTGAAGTTTAGGTTGCTATGTACATGCGCAATTGCCACTCTGTTCTAAAATGTCTCAACTAGATAATAATTGGTATAAACGCATCTTTATTACCATTATTTCAGTAAATAAGATATAGTCCAGGCCGAGTAGACAAGTGTTTCAACCAACCAGTCTTTTTCAAGGCTCTGACATAATTTATAAACATGGCATGGTATGGTATTGTTTATTTGTAAAGCGCCTATACACAAAGCAAGTTTTTCAAAGTGCTGAAGTAGGGAGGGAACAAGGGGAAAAACAACAGTCATTCAGAGCCCTTGAAATTCTGAACGATACAAGTCTGCACGGGCAGAGTGGGTGCATGGAGCAAGTGCATATAATACAATTAACAGTGCAGAAAACCTCAAATAGGTCTGATGATGATTCTGCAGTTTTTCCAAGTGCATTGAGGCACCACCATTTAATGAGGGGAGACAAGGGAAAAACAGATAGAAAATCTTCAAGGCATATAATAGTGCAAGAGCGCAGACAGGTGCAGGAGAGGGAGGACAAGTGCAAGGGGGGTCCAGGTGCACCCAGTCAGTCATTAGCTGGGGTAAATGCTGAGAGATGCCACCCTCATAGGTCATTGACCATGTGCAGTAACGATGAGGCAAGTGCAAGGGCCACAGGCAAGTGAGAGAGGGCTGGCAAGGGTGCCATGGACCAGTGAGACTCTGGGGTACACCAGGCAGCCAGTCAGCAGGCTGCATGGAAAAGGAGGGAGAGAGGGATAGAGCGGAGAAAAAGGTTAGCAAGGTAGAGGAAGAGAGAAGGAAGAGGAGGAGAGGCATGCCTTAAGGAGTTTCGGGAATTTAAGGAGATCAGGCTCAAGACAGAGTGCGGCAGGGAGTCTATTCCAGAGGGAGGCCCCTGCAGAGGATAATGATCTCCCTCCAAATCAGTGTTTGGAGAACCAGCTCACTTGCAGAAGGTTGGAGGTAGATTAGCGGAGGGCTCGGGAAGGACAGTATTTAGGTAGGCAGCATTGCACATAGGTAGGTCACAGGTCACAGAAAGCCTTGTCGAGAATGCAGAAGGTATTGAACTTGATCCTTGCAGCCACAGGGAACCAGTGGAGGGATTTCAGTGCAGAGAGATGCAGAGTGTTAGTGTCGAGATTTGAGAGCAGGTCTTCAAGGATGTTCAGAAGAGCAGTTTCCGTGCCTCTGGATGCTCTAAAACCAGACTGATGGTCGTGGAAGCAACCAGCAGTTTAAGTGTGGAGTGTGAGCTGAGAGATAGCCAGCTTCTCTAGGAGCTTGTCCAGGAGAAGTTGGGAAATCTCCAGTGGCAAAAGAGAGATCAGAAGTGGAAATATTAAATCAAGTTTCAAAGAAACGCATGCCATGCACATTGTGGTAAAATCCCACGTGGACAAGATTTAAAAGAAAATGCATTGTGTGCGTGCAACCAGTCATTCAACAGTTTCCAATATTGAGACAAATATGATAATGAGAAATACATAAGCAAAGAAAAAACAATGTGAACAAAAATACCGTATCAAAGGCCCCAAACTTTCGTTGCATTATTGAGAGATGTGAAGAAGCCAGGAAGAGAGGTGTTAGTTAACTTGTTGAGTGCCTATAATATGATTAATAAATTATTAGGATTGGATTGGGTTAATCCTATCTAAATTAGTGTCTGTTTTCCCAAAGACATGACAGTGTTCTGGGGTTAAACTGGTCTTCCTTGATCATGCATTCTGCGGACAATATTACGGATTAATTTGAATATGAGCCTAATGTGAGTATCAAGCTTAAAGTGAGGAATTATCATAGAGTTGTGCACATGGGAAATAGACATACTTACCCAAGTGCCATGTAATTCTATGACGTAATGTGTTTTTATCTTAAACTAGCAAAAAGTACCGACTCTCTGAATGGGTTCTGTAGACAGACATGACAACACTATCATCAATTGTTAAAAATCAATGATCATGTAGGTCGTTGTTCCGATTCGCTTATCGCTTGATGTGCTTTGCACTCTGAAGTAAACTACGTTGAGTTGGGCGTGTATTGTAGGCTTGCATATCCTAGAGCAGACGTTAGGGGGAGGTGAGAGTTGGTTTGATGCTGCATACTGGGAGCTACTATGCTCTCTCCCAACCTGTTGCCTCACACTGCTGTGGTGCAGTTCATTGTGGTGCAAATGTTCCATGAACTGTGCACTCTAGGGTTGAGGACCAGTCCTTCTATGACCACATTGATGTTTCTCCAATTTCAGGCAACCGTCTCATGTGTGAAGGTGCTGAAATCCAGGGACAGGCGTGAGGTGTCCAAATGTTATGTAGCCTGTAATGTCATGAAAGGTCCTAGCAGGTAACTATGCACATTTTGGTGCAGATTGGTGAAACAGTGTGGTATTGCATGACGAACAACATGCAGACAGTATTGTACAGAGAGTCATAACTGGTAATTATGCAAAGTTTGGTGCAGATTGGTGAAACAGTGTGGAATTGCATGAGGAACAACGCTTTGCCAAACCACAGACCCAGCTACAAACCCACACATTTCATTTTTATAAATATAGATAGGTGAGATATGGCTGTGGAGTGTTATATTTATCTCTGAAATAAATATGTGACCACATTAGTTATTGTTGATAATGTTGATAATAGCAGTTTCTATCAACAGAGCAATTCTATTCATAGTTGGAGAATTATTGCAGATGGGCAGATAGATAATATTCTATGTCATATGATATTTTATTTATAGCTTGCCTATACACAAGTGTTTGAAGGCGCAATGAGGCATGGGAAGGATCAACAATTTTACTAGGCCCAGGGACATTGAGATTGTGCATGTGAAGGGAGGGGAAAAGGAGAAAAGTGCCAGGTGGAAGGGAAGGGGGAGGAGTGCAGGACATATGATCGACAAAACACAAACAAAGCGGTAAAATAAAAAATAACAAGGAAGTGCGACCCGCAAGTGGCAGTGGATGGGTTAAGTGAAGTGCAGACAGCAGGTAGTTAAAAGTGCTGGTAAGGGGACTAAAGGGTAACAGATACAACCCCAAAGTGCAGTGTTGCCAGGTGGCAGTGAAGGTGTGCAACTGGGGGCAGGGACCTGAGCCCGAGGTTCTGAGGGTAGCCAGATACCCAGTGCAGTGACAGACAGAAGATCAGCAAGGAAGAGTAAAAGAGAAGGCAATAGCAAAGAGGAAAGCCTTGAGCAGCTTCCGGGACCTGATATGGTTCTGCTCAAGTGTCAGAGAGGCAGGGAGGCTGTTCCAGAGGGAGGCGCCAGCCGAAGAGAGAGAGATCTGCCTCCAGCTCTTTGCTTGGAGAATCGATGTGTGTCTCTGTGGTGAGTTGACAGTGGTTGCATAGAGACAAAGAAAGAACATTTTGTGCATGACCGCATGGTTCATTACCACTGAAATAAATTGCTGTGATGCAGGATTTCTAAATCCGAATGGTTTAGCTCAAAAACTGTAACTATTTTCTATTCTATGCCGGTCTGGGATTATTTCTGGAAAATCGGCTTCCCTTTTCTTACCTGGAGATATAAAACTGCGGCATGTTCATCCTCGAAGTACTGTATTTCCTGGTCCCATTGTTGCCATGTTCCCAATTTTCTTTTTTATGTAATGGGACGTCACATGCTATACATGTGGCGTCACAATCTATGATGTCTCATATCACATTTGGAGCATATGCTGTAGTAGTGTTTGTATCTGTCTATGTTCTGTGTAATTCATCATTTAAAGTACTTGCTGCATTGCATACATAAAAAGTGTAATCTTAAGTATGTGGCTAGTGCTGAATATACTTAATACAAATGCCATGTACATTCTCATTTTTTGTATGTATGGTTAGTTTTAAAATAGTACATCATGCAGTGCTGGTATAAATATAAAAGTGCAGTATTATGTATGTGGTTATAATGAATATACTGTAAGTGGTTTCAACCCAGCACTCCACCTAAGTCAATGCCTAGTGTGGGATGCCCAATGGAAACCCTTATTTATATATTTTTATGTCAAAAGTTCTTTTATTTCTGGATGATGTACCCTTATATCACACCCCTCTTTTTGAATCCCCCGGTCTCACTGAACCAATAAGTAGGTTTGTTTTGCAAATTAAAAGATTTGTTTGATTTATTGAACAATATATAGATCACACTTTTATGAATTTGAATAATATCTAACTATCACACTTATTAATATCTATACATGATAAGCAATGGGTAGTATGACAATAATCAAAAATCTCTGTAATCAATTAGGAGTAGAAATAGGAAGAATAATGTAGCAGAGAATAAAACTTTGTGTGGGTTCAATGAAATGCAATGATATGAAATGAATCCAACACAGAAAAGAAACTTGATATGAATTCAATCAAAGACCATGTAATCACTTGTTCCCCATGTTACTACTCACTCCCCCCAATATGCAATATGAAGAGATGGAATAAGGGTACACAGGTTTCAGGAATAACAATCAACAGTGCAGTTCAATCCCAATTCCCCAGCAAGTTTACAGAGAACAGGAATGATGTTAAAACAGGTCAAATACTTTTGGATGTGATTTGAAATTAATGGGAAAAATGATAAAATGACTTTAATTCACTAAATAGGATTCAGAACTAGTGAGAGTTGCTTTGGATTGGTTCAGGTAGACACTAGCAATTATTGTTGAATGATTAGCAGATGGAAAACGAAATTCAGAAGTTGAAAGCAAGAAATAGCTGTTTTTACATGTCTTGAAATTGAGCCAAATGCGAAATCGTGGCAAACTTTTCAGCGCACGAAAAACGTGATTACAGAAAAACTATAAGGAGTTGGAATTCGGTTCCTGTACGCTTCAGAAGTTTTAGTAAAGGTCGATTTTTCTCAAAAAGAGTCAGGATTTTACAAATGGGAGATTGCGCTTTTGAATTACAAACAGGTTCTTTACACTAAGAGTCTATGAATCCGCCAGCTACACGACAGCGCACCCACCAGACCAGTGGTGCCACCAGTTGGTTGGACCTGTCGAGACGCTTGCCTTTCTTCAAAAATATATTGTGCAACGATGATTTACCACTACAATTATCCAAGAAGTATATGGATTAGAGCAGGATTCAGGATAGACAAAAGAGATTCTATCATGCAGTCTGGATTGGTTGGAATGGGTTGGATTGGATTACTTAATACTAAGAGATTTGCTATGGACAGTTCTATGCTAAATACTCACTACTATGGCTTTGGAATGGAAGGGGCCCGTCAAAGATCTGGTCAAAGGTTTGCCTGGAATTCGCTCACCACCGGACAGGTCTCAGGCGCTTAGTTCTGCTCTCAGCAAAGCACTCTGGTCTGCATGGCCTCTTGGACTGGATCTGACGGGTGGTTCTGGTTACAACTCTGCTGGACTGATCTGGATCTTTGGGTTCTAGCAAGGGTTCTTAGCCAGAAGCAGCCAAAACAGCACAGCCAGCTGTTAAATGGGTTAGGCCCTGTGGAAGTTTGGGGTTAAGATTTTACAGGCCGGCTGAGAAGGGTTCAGCTTTTTGGGTTGGGCCTCTGCTTCAGGGTTCTGGAGTCAGGATCTAGGTTCTGGAGTCTAGATATGGGTTGTTCCTGCACAGCGCTTCGCCAGTAGATTAGTGATGGGTGAATGTGTGTGTTTCTGGATCCTCAACAGTCCCTATTTATGTATTTGCCAAGTGGGTCGGGAGGCTGATTATACTACGCCCAACCCTCTAAGAATCTGGCCCAGGGAGAAAACCTCCTCTTTGTTTCTGTACAGTATATCTTATTTTTCATAAAAAACATATTTACAATATCCCAAACTTGCTAATATTACATATTTGCATTACAGATTATTTAAGGCACGTGTCTGTCAAAGGCCTATCTTCTGGAGAGCTTTGGTTCTCAAATGACAGTTTTTCACGCTTTTGGTCGGTTATTCAATGTCAGATCTGTACAATTTTTCTTACATACATGCACATAACATCCAAATAGATTCCTGTCAATTTTCATTTTCCTAACATTATCACAATTGCTACAATCTTAACAATTTCGTTGTTCAGTCTCTGAACATAGCACAGATTCTAGATAAGTCTTAAACTGTGAGCGATCTTTTCATTTTAATAACCTCTAAATTCCATATTTTTACCAGTTCAGCACAATTTGCTATAAGTCTTTTTCTCAAACATACAGTTACTTCAGTTTCAAATCCACATTTTCAGTCTGGCCCGCCTCCAAGGCCTGGCTGAGACAGAGAGTAACATGAGCTTGTTCCTGCCTGGGCTGGTTTCTGTTCACACCCGAATTAGCATTTTCTTTCAGTTCAAGAAACTCATTGTCTCTTTCCCAAAGCAGCAGAGCAAGTCTCCTACTCTTCTCATTAGCATCCAAATGAGATATCATCCCCTTTTGGTAGGAAGGAAAAGGTTGGTGTGTTCTCAGTGGGAGAAAACCTCTTTGAAGTTTAGCTGAATCAGGTTACATTACAGAAAATTATGACATTGTTCCTTTTGAAAATTAAAGTTACAATTTTAAAATAAGCAAACATATCTTCAATTCCAGTCTTTTTCAACATGAAAATAAAGTTGTGGCAACCTATCGCATTTGATGGAAGTCCCTTCTATCCCCACACTTAGATTTTGAGACACAAGTTTACATGACAGATTTAGAGATCGCCAGCTTCTGACAGAGGCGAGTAGTGGTATTGCGCCTATTTTCACATATTTTCCCAAGCAAGCATCTTTAAATGTGGATTTTCTTCTGAGAAATGTACTTCTGCTGACATTGTATTTATGTGGATTCTTGAAGTAGAATGATGTTCAACATCCAACAAGGAGGTTGAAACTTTTGTGTGGTTTGTGAACCATGATTTTTGCAATTTGACAACCAAGAAAAACGGATTTCCAAACAGCTCTGTATTTCTTTTGCAATAAGCATTGCTTTTTTAAGTAGTTTCAGGCTACTCTGTGGGTAGCCCAATGGTGGGTTTTGGCTGTGATCTCCTGTGTTACCACTGACATAGGCAAAAGTGGATTGGCGGCCTATTTTTTAGGTTTTTCCGGCGCACTTCTGGGTGATTTTAGCAGGCATAATGCTTTCTGGTGGCTATTCTGATGTTCCTGATGCACACAGCACACATTAATGTTGCAGGGCCTGGACTAGTGGGTAAAATATCCCACAATACTTACTGTAATACACGTACAAAGTCCGTCTGATTCCGCATATGAATGGCTAATGGTAAAATGGTTCATCATGCATGCTGCCGGCAATGGCGCCAGATTACGTGTGATGTTTAAATATTACATGTTCTAATGTTCCCTAATATAAGATAGGTGGCAGGATGACGTAGATTACCCTATACATCTGTATATTGATTTGGCTCATACTTGCTTGTATTATGCATTCTGAGGCATTTGTCAGATATACTTATTCAATACAGATGTAGTATACATCTGATCACACAAGTTCATGTTGACTGTTAATAGTGTATGAGTACCAGACCTGTGCCCCCCTCAAACTGGGAACAGATAACATGATAGGCTGATCAATGGTTCCAGTATTGCAAAAATCAGAATTATAATGCTTTTTTTGAAGGTAAAAAGTGCATTTGGGTGACACATTTCTTTGGGTCAGAATGACTCAGGAAGAGATAGGTGCCTCAGGTATCACACGCACATCATGAATATGTAAAAATATATTCTGGAAACTGGATAGAAAATGAGTTATGCTTAAAGTAAATATTGACTCACCGTTTAGTAGCAAGGCTAAACAGACTGAGAGATGTTCTGAAATGGATGCCAAAAAAAATGGTGTTGTGAGACCAGGTGCTGGATTCCTGACTCATGCTGATAGCAAATATCCTTTGGCAGCAGTTCACTGTAAGATAAGCACATCTGGGAGGATATATTTGGGCATTTTGGCTGGGTAAGTAGACATTATTGATGGTAAATCAGATAAAGGCAAGACAAGTTACTAATTAGTACAGATCAGCTGTGTTAGTTGGCAGCAAACAAATGAGCTCATGGGTTTTCCATGGTATGAGCTGCCAACTAAATTTGGCAGGACCTCGATAAGCAGATAAGAACTGTTTTTTGGCAGAAGTTAAAGGATGTGTAATTGTGTCCGGCTGGGACTAAAATAAGCTTATCAGTCTTTGTGTCAGTCAGCCAGGGCTTGCCATAATTGAGCTAATGTGGGCTTTGTGAGTGGCAGATAAGCCACCCAATCAACGATAAGGAGGGCTTTATTCTGGCTAAAAGGAACAATCAGAAATGTATCCTGAAATTGCATGAAAGTATTTCATCTTTGAAAAGGCCTATAAAGGAGGAAGGCAAGATGCTGCTCTGTTTGCTTCCAGTGTGTCTTTTGAACTTATGTTGAAGATGGCTGTGAAAACTGTACCCGGATGTCCGTTCTTCCTTTGTTCCAGTCTCCTGTGTCAGGGTCCACAGATGCCAGAGAGGTTGATGGGATGCAGAAGGACTGTCTTTACAATATACTGACCATATATGTGCTAGTATAAAGTATTCCGCAGCATTCATCCCATATACGTATTCAATAAACGTGTGGTGCACATCTGATCGTGCAAACTCTTGTCCAAAGTTGGAAAAGTGTCCTTTCATGTTGTTTTGGTTAGTTGTAGACTATATGTACCAGCTCAATAATAAGCAATCCACTGTGTGAAGTGAGAAGAGCCGAACGGGGGCTAATTGGGCCAGTAGCTGTGTCCAGTACAACATATAAAGCAAATTGGTTTTTCATATTATTGACAGACTGTCATGTGGTCTGCAAGTCTTAGGCTTATGTCATTGTCTTAGTGATGGCTGACATTGGATTGGTGTTCCCACTAGCATGCCTACCAAAGGGTAAAAGCCAATGCTAATGCATGTGGTCCAAAGTGACATTATGATAAGTACCATTTGGTCAGGTATGCACTCTCTTATAAGAAAACATGCATGTTATGATGTTTGTTCAAACCATTAGTTCACTTATATGTTTGCAGATCAATCTGGACTTCATTCTGCACAGTCGGACTTCCTTGTCCTTGCCTCTTTTATCACTTAACAGTTTTTGTGGTCATACATAAAGTATCTTTTTTCTGTCATCCAACTGATGGTCCTCCTGCCAATGTGTTGTAAGCAGGAGTTTCAGGTCCTGGCTCCCCAGGACACTCACATTTTCACAGATTCTAGTCCATAGCTCCCAAACCGTGTTCTCAATTACAATTTCTGTCAAACACATATTACTGCATAAATCGCGTATTTACTTCTGCAGTTGATGAATTTGTTGAACTTTATGCTCTTTGTTGTCAGCTGTATTAACTTCATGCCTTTTGTCCCTGGCATATTGGCAAATGGTGCATGTACCACATTTGTAAAATCCCTTTTGGTTCTTCTTCTTCTACCAATCTGTAATGTCGGTATTAGATTCCATGTTTCTCACATATGATGGACATAATCACATTCTTAAGGTTGGAGATTTGGTGTACGTAATGATGAGTTTCTCTCCTAAGAATTATCTGACACCTTTGGACCATTGAGAGTAGGTGCCAGTCCTTGGTCATAATCTGATGTAATTACCTCATGTTGCTACTGTGTTTTATTATCAACCTGATCTTTGTTGCTTAAATGTATTCCGTTTTGAGTTTGGGTTGAAACAGGTTTTTCATTCCCCTTTTCTCCCTTTCCCTTTTCTCTGGTAAGGCATTTGTAGGCACGTTTTTAAAATCTCTGATTCAATAATTCACATTCCCGTTGGAACCCATGTTCACCGCTGCAGTTCCTTCATGCTTTGAGGTATTCCACCTTGGGTATATTATTTATTGTGTGTCTCCGATGAAAGCTGGTGGCAAGTAGAGTGGAGTTGAACTCTGTGGTTTTCCTATATATTTTAGTCTCAATGTGATTATTTTGGTTGTACATTTTCAGACCTAGAAAGTCACACTGCAGTCCAAAGTCATTCAAGTTTATTATTTCAACATATTCTCTCAGTTGCTGATGTCTGATTCCAGATCATAGATATGTTGTCTATGTATCGGTACCAGGTACTGAGATGTTCTGCATAGGCATTGTTGTAAAGTACAACTGCCTGCTAATACTTAGCTCCCAAAGCCACATCTTTGGATTGTGTATACATCACGTCATTAAAGATGAAAATATTGTGGTTGAGAGTAAAATCCAACATGTCTTTAATCATCTCCACATGCATGTACTGAGTTGCCATTTTATTTTGCAAATGTGTGCTCAAACACTTTAAGGCTAATTTGTGAGCTAGTCATCTGTACATACTAATAGGTCATTGGAATTCTACATTATTTCCTTCAGCATCAATAAGATATGCGTGGAGTTCCTATCATACAATGGTAATTCTAATATGTTGCCTTTAATGACAGTATCAATATACTCAGAAATATTCTCAGTTGCTTATGGCACCTGACTTTGGCTGAAAAGTGGCACATTGTGACCCTGCCAAGGTGTATTCAGCCTTGGTCTTTGGCTATAAAAGAAGTGTTAGGGGGTTGATAGGAATGGGGATTTTCCAGAAGACAAATAACTTAGTTTGGAAAAAGCACATGAAGTGATGAGGATGGATCATGGTTATATTAGCTGGAATGCCTGTTTCTTAACTGTGATCAGTTATTAGTAAGCATGAGATACAGTTTAACAAATGTAGGCCTGAAGGTCCGAATTCAAGGCCATCTAGATGTGTCTCTGCCAGTCCCCGTATCCATCCAGGGAGCAGCATATCACCCCTATCTAGATGTGACCTGTGCATCTCCCCTGACTGCACCCTGGAGCCCCTGTATCATCCTAAAATGGCCACCGCCACTGTCGCTGTGTCTCTACCAGGCTCCCAGCCTGCACTGCTTGCTCCTTTCGAGGAAGGAGAATCCTGATTTCCTGGTTCCCGACCTACCTCCCAGCATACCATTGAGCCAGGAGGCACAGCCGCCCTCATTGAAGGCCTGAATTCAAAGCCATCTAGATGTGTCTCTGCCGGTCCCCTTATCCATCCAGGGATCGGCAAATCACCCGTATCTAGATCCGACCTGTGCATCTCCCCTGACTGCAACCTGGCGCCCCTGTATCATCCTAAAATGGCTGTTGTTGTCACTATGTGTCCACCAGGCTCCCAGCCTGCACTGATCACTCCTTCCAGGAAGGAGAATCCTGATTGTATTGTGCCCAACTTACCTCCCAGCACACCATTGAGCCTGAAGGTGCAGCCGGCCCTCATTGAAGGCACAAATTCAAGGCCATCTAGATGTGTCTCTGCCGGTCTCAGCCGGAGAAGCCGAGTCTGTATCCTGCCCTGTGTAGCCTCCAAAGTTTGCCCCACACACAGGTAAGCCAACCGTACCACTGCACCTGTACAGTAAGGCTAGTAATATTGGATCCCTATGTCTGCATCCGATTCGTGCCACCACTCCCCTGCCTATCCCACCCCTTTCCTCCCATGCCTACAACTTGCAATGCAAGATGCTTCTGTGCATGCACTGATTGCGACACCAACCACTCTTACCCGCAACTGCCACACCGCAAATAGAACATCCAGCCACGCACCACAACCCCACGCTCCCGTCGCCGTCTACCAAGTACTGCTACCATCCAGACACACCGCCTGGACCCCCCACTATTCCACACAGCTCTCTGTTTCAAAACCGCTCAGCCGACCCCTCCCATCAGTCACTCCCTTCTTTCCTGCATAGCTAGACCATCACAATGCACGATCGGAGTCATTACTACCCTGAAATACACGCGAATAACATTTGCTCATCCGACCACTCCCAACACCCACTCCCTTCCTTCCTGCATTGCTATACCATCACAATGCATGATTTGAGTCACCTCATCATTCCCCTATGCAGCCAACACACCAATTGCAAGCACAACCCCACGGACAGCCCACAGTCCTACCACATGCCCTCACCAGATTTCACCACAACACCCACCCAAGAAATATCCACCTCCATGGAAAGTGCCACACATGCCACTACTGTCGCGTGCAATAACCCACCCACAAACCCAGAGAGACAGGCTGGCTCATGCCCTCACCCACACCCGTCCAATGTGCCCTTCTCAACACCAGATCCCTACCAGCCCATGAAATCTTCGACCTCATCACAAACCAAAATCCGGATATCCTAGCTCTCACTGAAACATGGCTCACCCTATCTTCCGCCCCATCCTGTCCATAATAATTCCTATGAGTTACGCAATGCTACGAAGTGACAGACCACTCAAGAAAGGGGGAGGAGTAGCTCTTATCTTTAAGGACTCACTCCCATTGCATGTCATTAACTCCATCACCCTATCCAACTGCAAGCTCCTCTCAGCCAAACTCATCTGCTCATATACAGCCTCGACCACCATCCACCTCATCTACCCACCTCCGGGCCAGACCCTGTCCTTTGAGGAGGACCTCACGCAGCAAATGTCTTCGTACCGTAAGCCCTCCTCACAACTCCTACTCCGATGGGACTTCAATCTGGGCTTCAATGACCAATCCGACTGCGAAGCAACTTCTCCCTTGCAATCACTGCAAGCCTTAGGCTGTATCCAACACATCTCTCAGCCCACCCATACCCACGGCTGCACCCTGGACTGGGTTGTGGCCCACAGCAGAAACATCAATGCTTGGTTCCTTTTCCATTGCCCCTGGTCCGACCGCCACACCATCACCTTCTCCATCACAACCCCTGCATCACGGCTCAAACCAGTAGCCACCCCACCACCATTATATCCCACAGCTCCTGAGACCTCACCTGTGACCGCCTCTCCGCCCTCCTCGACCAGCCAGTCCCACCCATGTCTGATACCTCCACCCTAGTGGAGCACAAAAATGCTCTGTTAGGCATGGTCATCAACCACCTAGCTCCCCTCAAAGCTAGGAAAGCTAAAAACATGGCTCACGTCAATTCTTGGTTCACCACCAACCTCCGCTCCTCCAGAGCCCCTAAAGGAGCAGCTGAGGCTTTGTGGCATAAAGAACCTACCCCAACCAACAAAACCCACTTCTACACCACATCACTTCAATATAAACAAGCCACCACAGCATTCAAAGCTGCAATCTACAACAAAAGAATCTCCTAAGCCTCCTCCAGCTTCTGCGAGCTCTTCTTCATTCTCAATGAACTAGAGACCCTCCTTTCCCACCCACCTCCATCCTCAAACAGGATGCATGGTGCAACCATATCCAAAACACACTCATGGCCAAAATCACCAAACTCCAAGACAAAATTAAACTAAAAAAACAAGCCCTCCTAGCGCAGGCCCCCCAACCCACACCAAACCTCCACACACTCAGTGCTGCACCCAGCATCCTGCACTTTAACTTCCATCCAGTTGACACACCCAACCTAGCCAACATCATCAAAGGCCTCAAGCCCTCCCGTTGTAAGGTGCCTTCCCATCTCCTCTTGTTAATTAATACACAGAACTCATAATCCCACTTGTTGCCCGCTATTATCAACACTTCTTCTGCCTCCTGCACCATCCCGAGTTCACTCAAAGAATTCTGTGTCTCACCACTGTTAAAAACAAACTCCCTCAACCCAGCCGCCCCTACCAACTACCACCCAATTACCACAGTCCCTTTCTTGCTCACAATTATGGACAGAGTTGCCTATTTACAAATCCAATCCTTCCTAGAAACACACTGCATCCTGGGTTCCAGACAATTAGGCTACTGCCCCAAATATGGCACAGAAACAGCCCTCTTAGACCTCAAAAACCAACTTTATGCAGCCATCGACGGGTTTCCCTCTCACTCCTCTTACTGCACGACCACTCCATGGCATTTTAACTTGTTGACCATGATATCTTGTGCCAAGCACTATCCACCTCTGCACACTTCTCGCCAGAGGCCACCAAATGGATCGCCTCCTTTCTGGCCAACAGATCAACCCGTGTTTTTGCAGGAGAGTCCTGCGCCTTCCCCACTCCCACATCCTGTGGCATCCCTCAAGGCTCTTGTAGATCGCCCACACCGTATGACATGTGTACCAAATCCCACTTTCACCATCTAGATGCTCTTGGTGTCTCACACACTATGTGGACGATATACAAATCCTCATACCCCTCTGTGGAGACTACACCACAGACACCAACGTCATCTATGAAACCATCCAGTCATGTATGGCAGTACACAGTTTCTACCTTAGTGATGGTAAACCTGAGCTCCTCATCTTTGGCCCAGCATCACACCTGTACAAATTACACCAGGACTACAAAACCTTCGCTATTGATAAGATTCCTGTAGCAACGTCCGTCAAAACAATTGGCGTCTTCCTCGACTCCTCTCTAACCATGACGCATCAACTGAACCACATTGCCACCTCCTCAGGGTACACGTTCAAACTAATTAACGCGTGTAAAGCATTCCTCTCCTCCCAGAATCGATTTGAATTGCACAAGCCCTCATAGGATCCAAATTGGTTTATTATTGCAACGCCTTACTATGCGGAATCTCAGAAAGAAATCTGCACAAACTCCAAACCATTCAAAACAATGCCCTGGAACGACATGCCCTCATATCAGAAGCCAGAAAATCAGTCCATTGGCTCCCACTCAAGGACAGAATTAAATTTAATCTCTATCACCTACAAATGCATTGCAAGCGAGGCTCTCCAATACATCACAGACACCATCAAAAACATTCTTCCACCAGACCTACCAGGTCCGTCTGTAAACAATGACTCCTCACTCCTCGCTACAACTGGAAAAGAGCAGGTGGCACCAGCTTCCTAGCCTGGGTCCCAGCGCTCAGGAATGAACTACTGCATTACCTGCGAAATGAACCATTTTACTATGTCTTCAGGAAACACCTAAAAACTCTGCTTTTCAACTAGATGTGACACTCATGTATCTTGTTTCAACCATTACCTGGTAACTCCCCAACACCTCTTTGGCAACTAGCGCCTAGATGCCCGTAGGTTTTGTGCACTCTTACAAATGTACAAAATGAATAAATAAATAAATAAATGACAACTTTGCAATCAAGACTAAACTAATGGCAATATCTAGACCAGAGGATACCTGGTGCTAAATATGTTTGGTGTGTGGTTGCGTGATGGACTTGAGAGGTGCTCAAGCAGACCCCAGTACTGTGGAGGCTTTAGCCAGTTTACCTTGTTATTAATACTCCCTGTAAAAAGGGAGAGAACTGGGTTTGCCAAGCCAGCTGACAGACGTTTCAGCGCCAAGGGTTGGCCGTGTACAGATGAATGCGTGGGGAAACCAACAGAGCCGTGATAGGGAGGGGAAGAAGGAGAGATGAAATCGAGTCTGATAATAAAGTTATTTAGCTGTGAATAGTTCCCCATAACTTTAAGGTGGCTGATCTCCATAGCGAAGGATTGCAATGTATTGATAATCCGAAAATGCTTTAAAGTCTCGAAGTTACTTTGGCTCTTGCGTGTCATACAGTAATTACCTTCAAGTCCAGTTTTTCCCAAAGGTCACTTCCCGTGTTAGACCAGCCTAATCTTTTAGGCAAGTTGACGCATTTACAAACATTCACCACAGCTAATGGCGAGATACATTTATTCCATATGCCATATGTGTATAAAATAACCTAATCCATCTAAGTTATCTGATTGAGGTATACAACAAAATTAAACCTTTTAAATAACTCATGCTGTTCTTAAAATCAACCTTCCCATCCTCCCTGTAGAGAATTGAAACAACCATCCAAAATGCATATATGGAGGTCAGCCAAAAATGCAGATTTCAGTTCCTGCAATGCTCAGAACTGCTCATAAGAACTGTCAGGAGTGAATAGGCTTGTATTCCACGACAGAGTGAAGGTGGGCCACTCCCCAGCACACTGCAGGACTAGTGTCTTGCACTCATGCGGTTTGACAATGTATATTCTTGGGAGCTGCAAACAATGTCAGTTACCAATATATTCAGGTAAACCCGTGTGAGCAAATTAAATATGAGCAGGAATAGGGTTCTCTTAATGATGTTACATTATGAGATCTTGAATTGATGAAACAACAAGCCGGGAAATTGTTACTTCTAGATACGGATAGTGCTGGTGAGGTGGGAGCTCCCAGGGATGGAAAGGCTGCTAGTTAGGGAGCTGAAATAGATCAGAGGTAGGCCCCTACAATACCAAGATGGATTCATGAGTACCCAACTGGGACGTATGTTATGTCATCGTTTTTAAAGTGCCTCCTAGCCTTTTGTTATGGTGTCGAAGCACTGTAGGTATGACAGCCTTTTAGCAGACCATACAGAAATTAGCATTGCCAAGCATGCAGCAGAAATAGTAGTTTAAGGAACTCTTCGGAACAAAAGAGATATTTAGTGCAGAGACATCGGATGCTGAAGGGTGTATAGAGAAGAGGTGCAGAGTGTATAGCAACTGTAGAGATTATGCGACTGCTGGATCCCATTTTTCGTGGTACCCAGCTGTATGCTATGGGGCACTAAACTGTAGGAGGAAAGGTAGTGGGAAAGAAAGGTGTATGACACCCAGGGGAAACTTTTTGCATTTCAGGGCTCAGCTATGCTTTACATGCAGCACAGAATCAAAATGATATGCCGACCAATGCAAACAAAAGTTGAAGTAAAATACAACAATAATAATACTTGAAAAATGTGTGATGCTGGAGTAAAGGCCCAGGAGAGTGACTGATCTATCACCTTGTTCAGTTTCTTAATCTGTTGAAGCTGTAAACTCTGCAGGTGAATAGGTGGAAGTCATCAGACTTACTTGGCTTCGAGGATTGCTGAAGCTGCCTTTGGGGCAGTGGCTGGCTATTGTATGCTGCTGATTTCAAAGTAGATTTGTGACTGATATCCTGAGAGGTCCTACTACATTGTAATGCAGAGTTTTCAATCCATCAGTGGTGCTTATTTAATATGGATGCTTTCACCAGATTAGTTTAGAAGAAACAAAGAAACGTGAGATTTAAGTATAGTAAAGGCATATGTTTGCTCTGGGTCCGTAATGAACTTGAGATATCCAAACTACATTGAGGACTAGGTTGACCATGTTTTTTTAGGTTTTTAAGGACTACGTAGGTAGGCTGTCTGAAAGGCTGAGGACAAGTCCCATGTATATGTGTGGATTAGGCAAATTTGGTACCCAGCGCGCCGAATGAATATTAAAACAAATGCATCGATTGGCGCTTTTGTGAGTCTTACCTTACCGGTAAGCCTGCACACGTTGCGGCGTGTCCCTCGCACCAGCCTTTCTTTTTTTTCCTCTTCAGGCTGTCATGGAAAGGGAGAAGGGACTACATGTAGTTCCTTCCCCCCTTCCTTTCAGCCATTTTATTTGTTTACTATGGCCGCCATGGAATGGGAAAATGGAACACAGTTCCCAGTCCGAGGCAGCCATTTTTTCAGTTTTTTTGTTGGCTGCGAAGCGCAACACGTCTTGCAAACCAAAAAATGCATGGCAGTCTTCATTAATAATTGGAAAACAAAGGTGGTTATAATGCATAGAGAGTAGGGCTATAGTGGTGCTCTTATTCAGCAATAAGCATATCCCACATAATAGGAAATTACAAAACTAATTTGTACATATGGTTAACATTTCCTGAAAAGGTAAACCAGTATTTGATTTAATGTAAAATAGAGCAACAGTAAGCTGTCGGAACTACCCTTAAAACAATTAAATATTGGGCCTCATTACAAGTCTGCTGGTCCGGAAATAAGGGTGCCGGTAGCAACGTATTGGCACCATTTCTGGACCGGCAGACTACAACTGTGCCTGCCGGAAGCCGGTGCGCATAGCAGGCCTTACCTGCCAGGTGCAACGGCCATGGTAGGCACAGTTGTCATGGAAGCAACGGCACCGTTACTAACAGATGCCCGCCTGATCTACAATCTGTGCTAGATCATCAACCACCAACACCAGTACAGACTCTGTGCCCCAGCCAAGTCTAAAACCAGAGTGACTAGGATCCAGACACCCAGAACCCTGAAAGAAAGACCACAGAAGTGGAGGGACAAGAGTCTCAAGAAGTTTCAAATAAAAAGAAAGAAGTGAAAAAGGGCAGAAATTATGGGTCCAGATTGGATTTCTTTAGCAAGGGGATAACCAGTGCATGTTTAAGTGAGGCTGGAATAAAGCTGATATAGAAAGAAAGATTTACTGCTGACGACACCACAGATGAGATGCAGGGGATAATTTCTTACAGTGTGCCCAGTGGGATCGGGACTGCAGGAGAAATGGACTTGAGACTCATAGTGGCTGAAACAATGTTAGCCTCAGTAAAATTGGGAAATCTAACCAAGAAGATGGTAAAGGCTCAGAAGTAGAAGCGCCAACCGACCCTGTTCTCACTTCAAGTTTCAGGGAATCACTCCCTTCTTCAGGTGATAGTAACTCTCTCCCTTTCTGTAATTAGATATGTAAATAAGCCATAATTATTAGGCTTTGATAAGAATCGCTATTAAGATTTAGGCCCTCATTACGACCCTGGCGGAAAGTGACTGACCGGACCGCCACAGCGTAAATAGCGTTTCCGCCATTGCACGATGGAGCAAAGTGCGGCCCATTCCGACCCATCGGGCACGAGCACCACGGCATGGCGGAAGTGCAAAGTCCGCGATGGCGGAAATGACCCCAAAACGGCCCACACCGCCGCCGTACGGCGCCCTAGGTGCAATACCGCCACCCATCTCAGCGGACACGGCAGTGAGCGCCAACCGGAAAGTACGGTGACCGGAAATATACGGAAACGGAAGTAAAAACATGAGCCCGGAACGGGAAACATCCCGCCGTACACCTATAAAACCACAAAATCCACACAACCACTAAATACACCACCCTGAGACACACCCCAACCCGTCATCCACCCTAGCGAAACCAAGAAAAATGGGAAAAGTAGCGAAGAAAGCGTGCGACCGCAAGCGGCAGGTCCACTTCTCCCGTGAGGAACTCACCGTGCTAACAGAGACCCTCCAGGAGAATGCCGCCGCCGTCTTCTCCACGCAAATGACCAGGACGGCACTTGCGAACAAGAAGGCCATATGGGCTCTGGTGTCACAGCGGGTAAGTGCGGTGGGGACCGCACCCCACACCCCACAGCAATGCAGAAAGCGATGGGACGACCTGCGGATACGCGTCCGTAGCATACTTTCTGCCAACCGCAACATTGCCACAGCCACCGGGGGAGGATCGGAATCACCCATCAAGTTGACCCCCTGGGAAGAAATCTGTGCCTCCACCATTGGAATGGAGAGTATAGAGGGAGTCGGAGGGATGGAGAAAGGAGTGCAGACATCCGAAGAATCAGGTAGGTGGCCCAAATAAAACAATGCCAAATCCACAATGTCCAATCATGTGAAGTACCATGTGTCCACATAGTGCAACAGAAACACATGGCCAGGAGGACGTCCACACACATTGGCCTGATAGCGCACTTTAAAACACACAATAAATACATACATAATTAAAAACCCCAAAAACACCCACTACACGTGCAGCAGGCACACCCTAACTGCAGGCTGCCAAACAACTGCACCCTCACTCCACACACAAATGAAACCACCTCCAAGGCCCCGACCCAAATCACCCTCAGGTACCACCCCAATGCATGTGATACAATGCCATTCCAATTCCCACAGACCCATTAATAACCCTCGCCCTCCTCTACTCCACCACAGGGTCCGATCCAAACGACGAGCTTCAGGACACCCCTACCAGCACACCTGCAAAGAGGGCCAAGACCAACGGCCAAAGACCCTCCACCTCAGCTGCACGCATCAAGACACGGCAGCAGCACAAATCAGGTGGCAGCACAGAGGAGGGAAAATCAACAGGCACCCCAGCAGCCAGCATGCCCACAACAGCAGCACCACAGGTCCCCCCAATGGATGCCACAGAAGGCACTGCCTCTGGTGGCAGCAGCACCATAGGTGACACCCCATTGATGGCAGCATGCTCCGACACAGAAGACGGGGATGTCGAAGTCAGATCCATCCATGACCTGTCCCAATCCCCCTGTCTGTCCCATCCCGTACAACATGAGGATACCACGCAGGGGCACCCACAAGACGACGACTGGCCATCCCCCACAAGCCCTGTGGCAGGGCAACATGAGGCGAACAGCCCCTCTGTGACACCACCGCAAATGGCCATGGCCCAGCAGAGGCAACAGTCCCTCAACCAGTTAATCGTGCAACAGCAGCAACTGGCCACGCTCCTCAAGGACCATGCCGATGAATGTGGGGGCACTAAGGCAGACATAGAAACATCAACTGAGACACTTAGGGCAGAAATGGAGAGAAGTATAGAGACACTAAGGGCACAAATGGAGAGTAGCACCGAGAGCCTGAGAGTCCAAATGGAGAGAAGCACCGAGAGCCTGAGGGGGGAACTGCATGCGACGTCCAAAAACGTATGTGCCGAACTTGCCACAGTGCGCCGTGTGCTCACTGAGCTCTCACAAACCCTTAGGGACATGCATGGACGTGAGCAGGCAGAGACATCATCCGTTGCAAGTTCCGTCCAGGGCAGCCCCCAACGTAGATCTGGGAGGAACCTGCGCTCCACAGGCAGGGTTGCCCCTGATACCCGCAGAGGGGGCTTGCAATAGCGACTGCCCACTGACAATGAGCATCTTTGGACACTGGTGTTCGGGGGGGAGGTAGGAGGGTGGAGGGGGTGTGTTGGGCTCACTTGGGTGGCGGGTCGATAGGGTGTTCAACATGATATCACATATGCCATAAACAATGCACGATCAACCAATGAGATGTGTGGACAATGATCTTTGTGTACTAGGCCATCATAGGCGTACAGTCCATATTGTGCATGTACCAGACACACACAGTGCCACGAGTACCGTGTCCATGTATCAGCCACCAGGCGTGAGTGCAAGAAGCATGCATCAATGAGATGCTGACGAATGTCACGGCCCTCCTGTGCCTCGCAGACTCCTTGAGGTGCTGCCACATCCCCACCCTCATCATGACCATCCTCAGGTGCTTGCAGTTCTGCGTCAGGGGGCATGGGCACATTTCTACGTACGCACATGTTGTGGAGCATGACACATGCCATCACCATCTTTGCAACCTTCTCATGGCGGTACAGGAGTGCCCCGCCAGACCTGCTGAGGCACCGGAAACGAGTCTTCAGTAGGCCGAATGCCTGTTCTATGACTACACGGGTACGTGAGTGGGCATGGTTGTAGTCCTCCTCATGCTGGTCCCGTGGGTTCCGGACTGGTGTGAGGAGCCATCTCTTCAGTGGATATCCAGCATCACCTGTATGTGGACGATAAACGTATAATGTGGAATGCCATTGCTACGTACACACACACCCCCCCCTTCCTGCCAGGTCATTGCCGAATCACATACCCCACATCATCATGCATGAAATGAGACTCACCGAGTAGCCAGGATCTGTTCCCTGTGTGTCGCTCCATGTAGCGTGGTATTGTAGAGTTCCTCAGGACCATAGAATCATGGGTTGATCCAGGGAATCGGGCACAACAATGTGTAATGATCCTGTTGGAGTCACACACCATTTGTACATTCAGAGAATGAAATTGTTTTCGGTTGCGGTACTGGGCCTCCATGGCATGTGGGACGACCAATTCCACATGGGTGCAGTCGATGGCACCAATGCAACCCGGTATGCCGCCAAGTGCATGGAATCCCACTTTTGTGTTGGTAATTTCCTGCTCCGAGCGTGGTAGAGAGATGTAGTCGTCTGCGTGCTGCAGGAGGGCATCGAGCACTTGCAATAGTGTCCATGAGAACAGTGGCTGAGAAATGCCATGCAACTGTCCGACTGTGTGCTGGTAGGTGCCTGTGGCCAGGAAGTGGAGTACAGACACCACCTTCAGTAGGGGTGGGATGGCGGTTGGGCTATCTATCATGCTGACAAGGTCAGCCTGTGTCATGTCCACGATGGCGGCTATGGTGTCCCGGTCCAAACGGTAGAGGGTGTGGATCTGCTCATCAGTGAGGTTGAACGGATGTGCTCGGAGGCGTGGGATTGCGGGCTGCCTGCGTGGTGGTAGTGGCTGTGCTGGCGGCCCTTGCTGGCCCTGCCTTGTCCTCCTCCTCCTCCTGCGTCTCCTCCGTGCGGCCGGTTGTAGTTGGTGTTCGTCTTCTTCTTGGAGTTGGAGTACTTGCAGTGCTATCAGGTCCCCCAGGGCCAACATCGCGAGTCCTGCCGGTAGCATTTCGGAGTGGGTGTGGTTGTGGGAGGAGACTGGGTGTGCAATTTATGTGTTTTCAGGCTGTATGGCCTCCACCTGTGGTGATTCATTCCACCTGTGCAAGCTGCTCTCCCCTTTGGCCGAGCACGTCCCGCACACAACGCTGCACTTCGACGCATGGCATCTTGCAATTGCAATCATGTATTTGTACCCGATGGCCGTGTAACATTGGTTGATATGTTCATTCGGCTATGGTCCCATTGTTTCACATGCAATCTTTGCAGTCGCGAACAGACTTGTGAGGGGTCAGTGGAACGTAGTACTCGAGTGATGGTGGGCCCTCATGCATCACTGTACCGAGTTGCAACGACGGGCGGGGCGTCCCATTTGTGAGTGAAGGCAGTTGCCATTTTCACACACAGCCGCACTAGATGGATTAATTTGTGATTTCAAGCGGCCACAGATGCCTTTTCGACGTGATGTTGCAAATGAGGAATTCGAAGGGCGGCGCTTTCGGTTATCAGCTAGCGGCGAGGAGATGCCCACAGGTCTGACTGCAAATATAACGTTCTATTGTTCAATGTCCTTGGGACAGGGGCCATGGCGAGGATGCAATGATTGATATGAATAGTTTGGGATGCGCAATAGCGACGTGGGCGATGAGGCCGGACGTTCCCAAATACATGTTACTTCACAACACTGGAATTACGGGCTGGGGCACAGTGGATTTTGCAGGCTGCATAACGCACAGACTCAATGGATATTTCTAATGTTATGTGAGTAAATATTCAGGCGTTTTTATCCCGGGATGAGGGAATGATGAATGGATGCATGGACAGATGATTTGATACAGAGTTTGCCATGTACAGGGCTTCTTGGAATCTGTCCGCCTCCCCTGCGCTATGTGATGCAGGGCTGCCATAGTGGGACCATCGTCTATCTGGCCTTGTTGAGCCCTCCCTGTCTCGACGCGCCCTCAGACACTTGTGTCCATGCACGTTACCAATCCCATCTGATGGATTCTGTTTTCACAGACGCATGCACATGTACACTCGTGTGTGATGGTGTTTACACCTCGATATAGATAGTTATGAGTCGCAAGTGGTTTTGGGGTGGTGATGATCTTTTGGAGTGGGCTAGCATGCATATGGCTGTGGATTTAGTGTGATCATTGAAGTGAGTTGTTCGAATGTAGTTCTGATGGCCATTCTGTTCTTTTTCTTTTCTTTTGGTTGACAGGTATCTCCTCCCCTTTTGCCACTGCCATCTGTATGCCACTCCTGCAGATGGCTTTTACTCCCGACACCTGCTGCTTCGTGTTAATCAGTGGAGCAGCATTACGATCTTATGGGACGATCGCCAATGGGCCACATGCCCTTACGCAGTACTAGTGGCTCGGAGCAACATTTCGGCCTTTCAGCTGGACTAGTGCCTCCCCATTGGGACGGCCCTGCGGTTCTGTGCGCTTCCATGTTGCCTTTTCGTATGTGAATGTGGCTCTGTGTACCATGATGGAACAGGGCGTCACACAAGAAGTAGCTGGTCATTTCTTGCGGATGCAGCCCACAATGGTGAAATGTGTTTTGGAGTTCATGGCCTAATGGCTGTATAGGCTTGGTGATTTTGTTGTGCATTAAATTTCTATTCTGATATGGGCCGTGTAGCGTTCTTCTTTGCAAGTGATGTGGCATGTTCCTATTTGGGGAGCGATGTATTGTGAGGAGATCTGCATTGGGTTCCAGCTTCGGAGTACAGTTGCGTGGTACTGTGCTGGGCGCGTTTGCCTACGAAGCCCAGTGAGGTCAGGGATGAGGGCTGCCAATATGACTGTTTGAATGATGTCATGCTCAGGGGCGGGGATTAGGTTTTGCGTAACAGATGCCGGTCAGCCAGGTGGACTGGTGGAATGATGTGATTTTCGGAATGTTGCTGGTCACAGGTGCCTGTGTTTGCGTGCGTTTCTTGGTGGGGGACTGTGGTCATGTCCATTGGAATGGCTTCTGTATTCGTGCCATCTGTGCCCTGCAGCTCCCATTGGCCACTCTTGTGATTCATTTGTTGGTTGGCATGCATGGGTGACTTGTACATTTCACTGGTTGCATTGTGACTTCATTGCACCTACGGGGAGTTGTACTATGTGGGCAGGGAGCGGTGTACAGGCACTCAGTTGGGCCGTTTACGGTTGATTCGCGATGCCGTACTTCTCGCCATGGCGGAATGGTACTTTCCGCCGTGCTTGATGGCGTTAGGTACATGTCCGCTAGGGTCGGAATTCGCGTACCCTTGCGCCATGGTGGTTTTTACGGTTTGGCATGGCGCGCGCGCGCGTACTTGGTGCAGTTAGCGTTGGCGTTCACTATGGTGTCGCCAATGGCATCGTACTTTGCGGTGACGGGTCATAGTCGCACCGAGCGCTATTCGATGGCGGTATTGCATTTCCGCCATCGTTTTTCGATTTCCGCCAGGGTCGTAATGAGGGCCTTAGTCTTGAGACTATGGGCCTCATCACGAGTTGGGTGGTAACGCCGGTGCTAATAGCACTAGCGCTATGCGCCCTACCGCCGGTTCACAGGTTTGGCGGATTTGGAAATCCCCATTCCCCATTGAGCCCATTGGGCTCAATGGGGAAATTTCACACTCATATCGCCGGCGGATTTCCCGCCGGCAGTATGAGCGTGAATTTCCCCCAAGCTCGGAGCTGGGGAGAAATCCGCCGAAGCCCTGATTTGGCTGACCCTTAAATCCGGCAGTAACAGCGCTACCGCCGGATTTAAGGGTTACCGCCAAACTCGTGATGAGGCCCTATTTAATGAAACTAGCTATGAAGTACCGACCTGGTAAAATGTCTCTTGTGGTGACACCACTAGATACGTTGTCTGTAATCAACTGTTGGACCTCAAAAATTGGAGAGCTAAGGAGAGGGGAAGAAAAACAAAAATATGGTGTGGGAAAGGGATTAACTAACTTAAAAGCCACTCATCTTATCACAATACACAATATGTTAATAGAGTGAGAAGTGTTGAAAAGGTTGAAAACTCAGTTTGTGCATTCATATTGCCGTTAGGATAATCAGTAACTCGAAAAGATTAACGGACCCACATTATATGTTAGCTGCTATGTACTGCTGACAGAAGAACCTGTCAAAGGAAAACAAGGGTCTATCACTATTTGCGGTCCTCAATAATATTCAAGGCAAGTTGCATCAAAAAACTAGGTTCTACCTATACAGTCCAGCAAGGACGCAAAAGTCGATCACAAGTTTACCTGTTCTTTACGCAAAAAGGGGTGGAGCGGGACAGAAGGCAAGTAGCAAGCAGCCTCTCGTCCCACGGAAGCCCATATCTGTAAACCATGGAGTCACGTGATCGGTGTGCGCAGCACATGTTACCATCAACACCTGAGTAGTGGACGACATCAGCAAAATATATGGCGTTCTACGGCGACCATCTTAAGATGTCACAGTTAATACATATCTGAATTAGTGATGATATAACACGGAATGTACCTCAAACCGCTTGTTGGTGCATACAAAATGCACAGTATTGAAGTAATCCAATACAATAGGATATCTAGTGTGTTTAAAGTATAGTGCAAATTAAGGTAGCTGCAATAGTCTCAAAAGTAATGAAGTTTAATTAATTGTAGTCATAAGCAGTTGTAATTAAAAACTCATACAGAGTCTATTGTTTATGAATGCACCAGGGACTGAATACATTGTAATTGTGCTCATTTTGTACAGAAGCAACTAATTGGGTGCATCATATTGTGTCAAGTAAGAATCACAAAATGTCTATAGGTTGCGGTGTGTCCATTGCAAGTGATAAATACTTAATTTTAAGCATTCTCTAGTCAAAAGAGCAGACATGTGTTGATACATTGTAAACTTAAAATTACTACAGTCAATACTGACATCAATCAGGCTTATATAGTAGTTTGTATAACAAGTATCTCCTCTGAGTAACTAACCTGATTCAAAGGGTGTATTGATGTTCATCTAGCATACAATGTAATAAGTCTCTACATGTGTGTAGGTTAACTCATCATGTGATTATCAATATTTCAGTACAGTCCTAGATCAAATGTATTCATTGACCAATATGATATACTATCTTCCTTCTCTTGTCCAAGCTGTACCGGAATAATTGTATCCTACATGAAAAATACTTAATTTGAATATGGTTACAGATGGCAACTCAAATCAAATTCAGTATTCATTCCTCTCAGAGATTGACTGTCTTGTTTTTCTATCCACATGATCTCTTTCTGCAGTAAGATTCTAACAAGATATCCTCATCATCTTGATGGTTTAACTTGTTCATATATTATGACCTGCATCTCTGCTACTGAGTGATGTAATTCAGAAATATTTTGAGAAACTGGAGATCGTTCGGACTTCGTTCTAATGTTCAACTTGTGCTTAGCGTGCCTAAGCCTTACGTATGGTGATGCCCACATAATAGACGCCACAAGGACACCTGATGCCACAGACAATGTTGGTTGAATATCAGGTGGCAGAGTGAATTTGCTGTATGGATGATTTACTGTTTTGCCCTTGATAATGTTATGATATGGCATTTGTAACGCGCCTATACACAAGTGTTTCAAGGCGTGACGTGGCAGGGAGGGGGGAACAAGGGGAAGACAGACAAGGATCCTACTAGGCCCGGGGTCATTCAGATCGCGCAAGTGCAGGGGAAGGGAGAAAGTGCATGGGGAAGGGGAGGGGGGAAGTGCAGTACAAGGTAAGTAGAATAAAAATAAATAAGGGCCAGCTAGTGGCAAGTGCAAGGTAAGTGCAGACAAGTGCTGGGAACGGGGGCTGTAGGGATACAGAGACAGTCCCGCAGTGCAGGGGTTGCCAGGGCGGCAGTGCAAGTGGAGAGTGGCTGGGCCCAGGACCGAGGTCGGTGTGAGTGGCCCAGTTGCAGATTCGATGCAGATTCAGCGAAGAATTAGCAGGGGAGAGGGAGAGAGAAAGCAGAAGCAAAGAGGAAGGTTTTGAGGTGCTTCCGGAACCGGAGATGGTTCTCCCCAAGTTTCAGGGAGGCAGGAAGGCTGTTCCAGAGGGAGGCCCCTGCCACGGAGAGAGATCTACCCCCATCTCATTGCTTCGAGAAGTGGCTGACCCTGAGGGAGTTGGAGACGGATGAGCGAAGGGCTCGGGAAGGGAGATATTTAGGAAGAGAGAGTTGAAGGTATTTAGGCCCCAGGCCCCAGAAGGCCTTGTGGACAATGCAGAGGGTTTTGAACTTTATCCTCGCAGCCACTGGGAGCCAGTGTAGAGACTTCAGTCCTGGAGAGATACGGTCCCTGGGCTTGAGGCCAAGGAAAAGTCTTGCAGTTCTGTTCTGGATGAGTTGCAGAGGGCGGAGAGTGGAGGCAGGCAGATTAAGATAGAGGCTGTTACAGTAGTTCAGCTTTGAGAGAACCAGGGCTCTTGAGACAGTGAGCTTCTGGGGGAAGGAGAGGAAGGGAAGAATACCTCTGAGGAGGTGCAGCTGGTAGTGTGACTTCTTAGAGACGTCAGATATATGAGGAGAGAAGTCGAAGATAACCCCAAGGTTTTTTGCCTTGCAGGTAGGAGCAGGAAGAGGGCCAAGAGAGGCCGGCCAGAGAGCTGCAGGGAAGGAGGCAGTGGGTGTGCCGATGAGTAGAATCCCAGTCTTACTGGCATTAAGGCAGAGGTCATTGGCGGCACACCATTCCTGGATAGCAGACAGACAGTCAGAGATGAGGGAAGGAGAGGAGGAGGCCGAGGGTAGCCTGAAAATGAGCTGGGTATCGTCCGCATAGCACTGAAAGTTGGGGCAGAGAGCGGCGATGCGGTGGGCAAGGAGTGCCAGATACTGGTTGAACAGCCAGGGGGAGAGATTTGATCCCTGGGGGACACCACAGGTAGAGAAAAAGATGTCAGAGAGGAAGGACCCCAGTTGGACCTGGGAGGGTCGATTGGAGAGGAAAGAGGTCAGCCACGCCAGAGCCTGACGAGTGATACCCAGGTTATCACGGAGACGGTTGAGCAGGATGGCATGGTTGACAGTGTCAAAGGCAGAAGAGAGATCGAGCAGAATGAGAACACATGGAGTGTTGGAGTCAAGGTTCAAGAGTAGGTCCTCACGGATGTTCAGGAGAGCAGTTTCCAGATTTATGGTCATGAAGACTGCCAACAGATTCAGCATGGAGGTAAAGCTGGGAGATGGCCAGTTTCTCCAGGAGCTTGCCCAGGAAGGGAGTGATGGAGATTGGGCGATAGTTAGCCGGGCAGGAGGGGTCAGAAGAGGGTTTCTTAAGAAGAGAGTGCACAAGGGAGTGCTTAAGGGGGGATGGGAAGACTCCAGAGGCGAAGGAGTGGTTGCAAAAGTCAGCCAGGGCAGGAGCCAGGGAGTCGATGTGGTCCTTGATAGTTTTGGAGGAACAGGGGTGAACCTGTTTAGACGAGACTTTCATAGATCGGACTTGTCTGGAAACCTCGTCAGCAGAAAAAAGGGGAAAGGCAGAGAAGGAGGGAGGAGGGGTGGCTGCAGAAGGGCCAGAGGAAGAGCCAGGAAGAGAGGGAGGGAGGTGATAGGAGGAGAGTGAGGACAGGATGTCCTGAGTTTTAGAGATGAAGTGAGAGGCCAGTGCAGTGCAGAGGGCCTGGGAGGGGACAGGAGAGGTAGAGACTGCAGCAGGGTTGGCAAGCTCCTTGCAGATTTTAAAGAGTTCGGCCGAGTTGTTAGATGCCGCAGAGATGCAGGCTTGGATAAGGGCTCTCTTCTTGGTGAGAACGGAGAGACGGTATTGCCTTTGGAGCAGGCGGCAGGCCAGTTTGTCAGAGGATGAACATGAAGCACGCCATTTCCTCTCTGCCACCCTGCACTTGCGTTTAAGGGTGACGGGCTCTGATTCATACCAGGAGTTACATTTGGCTTTTGGCTTCAGGCGGATTCTCATGACAGGGGCAAGGATATCAAGAGTATCAGATATAGCAGAGTGGAGCATGGAGAGGGCTGTGTCAGGGTGGGAGTCAGCCGAAGGGGGAGGAGTGGTGAGAAGGTGGCAGCGAAAGCCAATCTTGGTAATTGGCACACGGAGTAGTCCCTTTAAAGTGTTTGGCTCCCATTTTAGGAGCACTGATGTCCACTCTTATCACCTTGTCATGTATGACCTGAATTTTCTTGTATGCAAAGGTAGGTGCTTTTGGGAAAAGAGGGGGTCTAACTGAAGTATATTCCAATTGGTCTTCAGGATTCTTTTGATTTGGGAGCTCTTACGAGAATATGTAGTCACATATACTAAATTGGATGAAGCTTCTTTCTTCTTGGTTATCAAACTTGTTGCTTGGGAGATCTCGCTAGGTTTTTGAGATGCTTGATCAATATTAGTCTTCGAGTATCCTCTTTTGAAGAATTTGTTGTCTGTCTGAAATTATTTGTTCATATCTTAGGAATTGACTGAAAGGAATACTTTCTATTGTGGATTTTGGGTAAAAATTGGTTGTGAGTAGAATACTATTTTTTCAGTGGGTTTAGTGTAAACCGTTGTTTGTAGTACTTCTTTTTGTACGTACACTTCACCATCAAGAAATTCAAGTCTCGTAGAACTATGTTTTTCTGTGAATTTGATCCTTGGAGTAATCTGATTTATATATTCATGAAACGCTTCAAGTTCTTCAACTGTTCCCATCCCAATTCCAAAGATATCATCAATGTAATGATAGTAACATTTAAGATGTTCAATCCCATATTCATTATTGAATATATGTTCTTCCTCAAGGTATGCCATATAGGTTTTGGCAAAACTGGGAGCCATAGCTGCTCCCATTGAAGTTCCTGCAATTTGTATGAAGTAGCGATCTTCAAATCTGAAGAAATTGTTACTTAAAACAATCTTCAATAGACTTAATACAAATACCTTTTCGGCAGAACATTTGGTTGCCATCAGCAGAAGCCATTCTACTGCTTCAATCCCTGCTTGGTCTGTTATATTGGTGTACAAACTGGTCACGTCAAATGGAAAAAAATGGATTGCTTGTATCTTCAAAAGAAAGTCATTAGTATCTCTGAGGCATGTCCTGGTTGTTTAAACTTGTGTTTGTATGAAAAGGTCTATATATTTAGCTATTGGTTGCTGCAATATTTGGACAACCTAGTGTATCTGTCAGATGTTTATGGATCTTAGGAAGTATATACATAACAGGCATCAAAAGATGTTCATTCGTTAGAAAATATTTTGTACAATGGTTAATGTATTCATTACGTTCAGCCTCATCTACGACAGTTTTAATAATTGATCTAATCTGGTCTGTTGGACCACTGTCTACTTCCATATAAGTATCCTTATCTGTGAGTTGTCGTTCCACTTCCTGTTTGTATTTCACAAGGTCAATGATAACCACTGCTCCTCTGTCAGCTGGTTTAAGTATAATGTCGGGATTCAACCATAAGTGAATTAACGTGTTATGTTCACGATATGCAACATTCCCTCTGTGTCGTGTTTTGAAATTGATCTTTTTAAAATCATTCAAGACATGTATAGGATTTTGTATAGGTGGCGAAAATGTACTTTTGGATCGTAGGTCTAGAAGCTCGATCTCTTCTTCTGTTTTTGATAAATCAAGTGCTTCAAAGAACAATTTCAATTTCATCTTTCTAAATAGTTGAAAGAAGTCGATTTTTCTTTAAGGAGCAAGCTTTTATATTGCGGTACAAAGGATACACCTTTCAGCAATGTCTTCTTCTCAAAAGCAGTCAGTCGATAAGATGAAATATTAACAACAAAGTCTTCCTTTGCTACAAGGTCACTTTCCTTGGAGGTTTTTTTTTCTTTTTGCTTCTTCTTGTTGGGAAACTCTTTCTAAAAAAGATGCCCCTGTTGGATTTTGAACAGATGTACCTGCTTGTCCTTCGGGTGTCTCTCTATCTAAATTATTTGAGAGATCAGTACCTTCCTGTTCTGCACTCAATACTTCTGAGGATGATGATGTGATATGGTTTTGCGAGGTGTTCTCCTGAAGTTTGAGATGTTATGCCCAGACTGATTAACTCTCTGGTCATATTACTGTTTCCAAGAATATACAGTATTGAGTTTGTAATCATTTTCTAATTTTTTTTAGACTCTATTTTGTATTTGTACTCTTCTAATTTCAAATTAATCTCATCAAGTGATGATGTTAGTTTTTTTGGTTCAAAAAGTTGATAGGGTAGCCCTTAAACAAATCAGTGCTATGGGAAGGCAAAACAGCCATGATTTCTTCAATTCATGGCTCAATTTACATAACTGGTTCTTCAATAAACCATTAATTCTTTCCACCTCCCTGTTGGCCTGTGGTGGTATACTGAACACAACGTGTGCTTTAACCCAGACAAAGATGTTTTTTTTCTATCAAAGGTTCATTAAAAAAGGGAGTTATCAGAACTCAAACTTTGCATATACCCCACCTTGGAAACCTCCCTAACCAAAACTGATATAGCGAAAATGACTACACCTGTTACGCATATCCACATAATCCATGGAAGTTCTCTGAAGGGCCCTGATGGTCAGGGGAAAGTTCCTTCCAATGCTTCAATGTATTTCCAGGATTGAATTGGTGACAGGTCACATATTTACAAACAAATGTATTCTCCTGTTCTTGTAGGTTGGGAATGAACCAGTCCTCCTGAAGGTCTGCCGCTATTTCTTGTCGAGACGTGTGCAATGGGTGATGCAACCGCTCTAGAGCCACAATAAGTAACTCCAAAGGAATCACTACATTACCCGTGAGCTCCTGTCTTCACAACAAATCTGTGGGTGAGAAGGCACACCCTTGTTTCATCCACAGCTCCTTTTCATTTTGTGGTGCTCTTTCTTGCATTTCTACAATCTGTATTGGGGCCACTGCAGTATAGGAGACTGATAACTGTACCTGTTGGGAATCTATGAATGGCAAATATGCAGCTTCCTTTACCATTCTATCGGCCGCATTATTACCAAGCACAATTAGGTCACTATTGTTAGTATGTGCAGCTACTCAACAACTGCTATTTCATCTGGTAATGCTAATGCATCTATTAATCTGGATTGTAGTACAACATGCTGGACCGGGGACCCATGCGATCTCCTGAAACCTCTTTTCTGCCATCTTGACAACCCTATATGCAATGTGGATGTGACGTACTCCAAGTCAGAATACATAGTGATTGCCTTCTCCATACTTGATCTCAAGCACCTCTATGAGTGCTACCAATTCCGCCGCTTGCGTGGCAAAGTACACTTTGACTTGGTACTCACCATCAAGCCCTCACCTGCCATTCCTGTCCATCTTTCTCCAGTGTCCTGATGAACTGTCGATGAACCATCAGCAAAGAGCACTTCCCCTCCCTCTATTGCATCTTCCTTAACATTCACAATCTCATCTACTTCGTTATCATAGGTTGAACAGTCATGTACAATGTCATCAGGTTTCATTGGTTCAGCTAAGAATGTTTCAGGGTTGACTGTATGGCACCTTACTGGATGTATAGAGGCATTAGACAAGATGACCTCATATCCCAAGGCCCTCTGCATGGTTAGGGTTGATTTGTACTTTTCTAAGATTGAAAAAACTGCATGCTCTACATACTTTATCACCGGACAGCCCACAGTAATAGCTGAGGACCTTTTAATGGCAAAAGCTCACATGGAAAGTGCCTTTGCATAACTGGGTCTAGGAGACCCCTATAATAAGCCAAGGACCTATGACTCAACAAGGTTTTCTGTGTTAGGACTGCCATCATTACCTGCCCATTTGAGTGTGAAACCAGATAAAATAGCTTCTTATTATTTGGAGTCACCAAGACTGGAGCATTGAGGATCATCTCAAACATGCATGCCTTGAAACAAGTTTTCATTTTTTCCATCCATTCAATTAAACCTTTCTCTTTCTGCACTCTCCTGAGCCCTTGTAACAAGTGCATTGAGTAACTAGAGTAGTCAAAGATCCAAGAACAACAATAGTTACAGAGTCCCAAGAACTGCTGCATCTATTTTACGGTTGCTTATCGTGGTGTATTTTGTACTGCAAAAGCTCTCTCGGGCATTACTTTTCTTCCTGCAGGTGATTGCATTTGCCCTAGATACACTACCTCAGTCTGACAATAGTGCAAATTCTCCTTGTCTACTTTATAACCCTCCTCAGCAAGCAGGCTGAGAAGCCTAATTGAATCTCCACAACACTACTCCTCCAAAGTACTAAATATGAGCACATCATGCACATACTGAATCACAGTACTGGGCATGTGTAGATTCCCCAGATCCATTTGAACCACCTGATTAAAAATACCCAGTGACTCATAACAGCCCCGTGGTAATCTTGTATGCTGAAATTGTTGTCCTCTATAGGTAAATGCAGTAAGATTCTTAGAGTCTGGTTGCAAAGGGGCCAAGAAAACTGCAATTTTCAGATCAATCACAGTAAAGTGAGTGGATCCAGAATAGATGTTGCAAAGCATGGTAGCAGGATTCGGGACTACCGGGAACTCTGCTTCAACAATAATATTCAGAGGATGCAAACCTTGTACCATCCTCCAACTGGACCCCTTTGCTTTCTACATGGTACACAGCTGTGTTACATGTGGAGAAAAGGTAGGTTGGATAATACATTGCTTCCACAACACCATAATGGTGTCATAAATCCCTTCTTCCACCTCCCTAGACATACAGTACTGTCTCACACGTGGCAATGTCTCACCAGGCATCCATTTGATCTTTACCACTCCTATGCTTTTGAGTAACCCCACCACATGTGGCTAGACACCTTCTCCAAATCTTCCTTCCAATATGGAGATTTGATTCTAAAAATAGAAATAAAGCCTCATCAGGAGGTTGTCAAATAGCATTACCACTACTCGGACGGTGCTATTAGCGACTGGATCATGACTAGCAGTATAGTTGTAAGTCCCCATTTCCCATTGGGTCAGTTGGATCCAATGGGGGTTTTGGGTGGTATTAGCGCCGGCACAATTACTGTGGCACTAATAGCACCCAAAACGGGCAAAACGTGGAGAATTTTACCTCCAGCCAAAAGCTGAAGGTAAACCCCCAAACTTTTTGCCCAACTCATGATAGGGCCAACCCTTAAATAGAGCGGTAATAGTGTTACTGCTGCATTTAAGGGATAATGCTTAACTCTTGATGAGGCTTATAGTCAGGGGTATCTCCCTATGCTCTATCATTATCTGGCAAGGTATCCCCACTTCAAATATAATTTCTCCTGTGTCCTGTGTACTCGGCATCCTCGAAAAATTGTTTGTCAGACACCTTCCTCAATGATAGTGTTGGATCAATGCACAGAACTGTGCGCCTTTCCTCTCCTTCCTCATCAGTGTCTGAGAGAACCTCCTAGTCCTTTTTAACAGTTATGTCATCTTGAAGCATATTAAGAACTATACCCAGTGCTTTCTCTGGTGACACTGCAGGCCGAAACAAAAACTCTGTTGGTATTCGTAATGCTCTATCCTGAATCCCAGGAACCCGCCCCAACACCACCAATGCTCCATAAAGAAACAAATCTGAATGTACAGGCACCCCCTTTATTGCACTGTCACTATAACATGCTCACAAAGTGCCATAATTCTCACATCATACAAACCTGGGGTCAAAAATACTATACCTTGTTTGGTAAATGCAATCTTCATAGTGAGCTTACACAACAAGTCTCTGCCCAAGAGATTCACTGGAGTATCTGTACAGTACAACAAAGGAGCTCTTAAATCTTGAGTACCTACCTTGATAGTTAAATCCTCAGTCTTTAGAACTAACAGAACAGCCCCAGAAAATACCTGAGTGTCCAGCATTTTAACTGAAAAGGGAAACTTTCCTGATGCAAGATTTAGTTGGCCGTGTATCAACCATAAAGAAAAAAATGTGATTGCCTCTCATTACACCTAACTGGGGTTCCTCTTCCAGATCATCAGTAACAGACAGGACTGGACATGTCAGCGCTCTCTGTGGGATGTCCTAATCTGGGTATGAATTGGTACCCAGAAGCGGGAAAGGGCTCCCCCTCCAAAACAGAAGCTCCTGTGTAATGTGTGACAGTAACTTGAGGCAAAGGATTCCTCTCCCATGGCTGTTCCTGCGCCTGTGCAGACACAACTGAGTGTGGTACATATGTCTGTTCAGCAACATATTCCGGGTTCTGGCCTACCAGTGCTTGCTGCAGTTGCACAGAGCCTGGGATGCAGGGAATAGTTCGGGTCTGCATTTGGGGTATGGGTAACATGCAAACCTACTTGCTGGTCCATTGGGATTAGCACATGGATCATAAAAATATGATGGCCTACTCCGTCAATCCTGTGATAAATGTCCCATTCTCCCACAGGACCAACAATGCAGTGCATATGGTCCTCCAAACTGACCTCCCATTTGCCCACCAAACCAAGGCCTCATTCCTTTAAATCTGCCAAATGCACTCCTCCTCCCCTATAAAAACATCCTCTGCCCCTTGAAAACCCTCCCATGTCTCTGAAATCAAGAGCATATCCATGCATCCATCCATCCATCCACCCACCCGTGTGCCATATTTGTTTCAAATTGTCCCTGCTGTCCCTGTTGCCCTTCGGTGGAGCTTGTAATTATAGCTCCTTCTAAACCTATTTTAGCCAATTTCTTTTGAATCAATTTAGCCTCTGTGTTCAGCACCTGCTACACTACTTCTTTTTCTTTTTCCTGCCTTCTTTTACAATGATGGACTATGTGCACTCGAATTTCTGACCAACCTTTTGTTTCTATTCCTACAACTCCAAATCTTGCTGAACCTCTTTGGGGAGTCATCTTTTTAACATATGATAGAAAATGGCCCATGATTCCCCTGCCTCTGCTCGCCATATCTCCTGAATCTGTTGTATATATGCACCGGGATCATCATCTGCCTTCAAGGTCTGAGCCATGATTGAATTAATATCTGGTGTGTCAGGATAGACAGCTCTTGAAGCTGCCCACACATTTGCCAAGCAATTGTTAGAGGGTGAACCATCATGGTTATTTGTGTTTAGCTGTACCCCTGGATACCCTGCTTTCCTCCAAATGTCATCTGTTTGTTTTCCTATAAGGGCAACAGGCAAGATTTTCATACCTCCCATGGCCAACATTATGTCTGTTTTTTGCTTTTCTAATTCATAAATCCACTTCCCTGCCCCTGCAGTGAGCAAAGGTAGTGACTTCATGAGATTATTCTGGTCCATATGGGGTCAAGGGACATATTGTGCACTACCGAACCCTTTCTGTAGCAATGAAAACTATCTTCCCTCTACCTTTATTGGGGTTTTTCCTGTTACCCATTTACTTTTCACGACTGCTATATGACTACCATGGCGTGTCCTAAGACCCCATGGTTTAATTTCCCTAACTGCTACTTCAGGTGTTGGAGCACCATGCTCTCCCTGTTCTCCTTCTGATCATCAATCCTCCTCATCTCCCTTCCCTACATTCCTTACCTCCTCTATCCATCACAAATCATGGCCCGCTTTACCATGGTGCTCTGTTTCTGGGACTAATGTCTCAAGTTCCCCTTCTTAGGATATATCTCCCTGAAAATAATCCAGCTTTAGGTCTGTTATAACAGCACTGTGAACCTGGAAAAGGAACAGTTCCGACCTCCACTAATCAAATTCTATTCCTGCTGTCCACTTGTCTGCTTCTCCTTGTTCCTCTCTTTCTTGCTGTATTGCTTGTACCCTCTCTATCTCTGCCTGCTGCAGCGCTTCCACCAAATCTATGTGCGCTTGGATCTCCACCATTCGTCTTAATATTTGTTCTATTCTCACCACAAAAGGCGTTGCTTGCCTCCTCCTTGAATTCCCTTGAGTGGAGGATTGAGACAACAGTGGCAAATACATACTGGGAATTAATATATCCCACAGCAAGTAATAAGGGAAAGCAGCCATATGGTGGTGGAGCTGTCAGGATCTCTACAGCCCCCTTCATTTTCTCCCCTTCTCCCATATTACCTTCCTAGACCCTTCCTGTCTCCTCAAACATCCACCACGATTCCAAAATGGTCTGCCTCTTCTCTAATTTCCTACCTTTACACCTAGTTGATAAAAAGGTATACATTTTCTCCAACATCCCCACGTCATGTGTACCTTTTGTTGGGCCATGATCTAAACATTCTGCTCTTAGTTTCTTTTACCCATTCTCTGTGATATTTATAAATGTTGTACTTATAATTTGGAAGCGGCTGATACAGATGATCAGGCTGAGTCTCCGTACCTGCGGCACAACAAAAGATGCAAGAAATTCCAAAAGAAAAGCCAATTTCCTCCACATTTTTCAAGAAACTCTAAAAAATCATTCACCTCTCCCTCACTCCCAATACAATAAACTTCACATGAATCACTCTTACACAAAAGACGGCATATTATCAATAATAAAAACACAATAACATGGTTCCTCATTAATACATCTCGAGTACTGGAGGAGTGGTGTTTTCATACACACTACTTCCTCTTTTCTCTCTCTAACACAATAGCTTTGCCTACACTGCTGTCTTTTCCTGTCTACAGGAATATCTTGTCTCACTACTTTGACTAACCAAGTAAAAATAAAAATGGAAGAAGGGCTTACAAAATATAACAATTCACCCTAACATCACACCCATAAATCAACTCACTCACTTTCATCCAATTTAAAATAACCTTCTGATTCCTAAAAACACCAATTTCACACCCTCTCTGACTCCAATTTAGTTTTAGTTGTGAGGGCAAGCATAGATTTTGGTCACACACAGACTTAAGTGGAACCTACTGACTCAGACTTTCCTTAGTTTCTTTAGGTAGGGAAATCCCACTTTAGCATAGGGCAAGTAAGGCCTTCAACCATCCTGTCATTTAAGTTAATAAAACTACTTTGGTTTGAACTTTGAATCTGTTGTCTATGTCTTGCTTCATAAAGCTTTCACAGCGGTCACCAAATGATGGGACGTGCCTGAACGCTTACAATGCAAAAGTGCTGCTTCCTTGAAGAGACAAATGCACTTCTGTCAGAAAACAGGCTTATTGCATGCTTACGATCGGGAGGGGATAGTCAGTTCCTTACAGCTGAAAAATGAATGCAGTTCCCCAAGCACTACAAAAATAGCAGCTTATGTACAGTTTAAACAATTTACATAATTACAAATATTCTGTTACAAAATAATTTCTTAGCCCCTCATTGGCTCACACTAATACAAATTAACTTAATCTCCCAAACTCTACAATTCCCATTGGATACTTTCATAAATTACACCCCTTTTGTCATGCAATCTTTTTCCAGTGTCAGACATGATGTATGTTCACATGATACATATATTGTTCATAAATACCCAAGTTTATTTTTATTCATACCATGTGACCAAAACCCATTAAATAAGATGGTGATTTGATAGGGCTATTATTCCTTTGAAACAACAATAAATTAAACCTGCTGGCGTCTTTGTATAATTTTTTCGTCATTACCTCATGTAGCCTTACTTGCGACTGCCTTCTCAGACCATATAATCTTTAACCCACAACCTGCTTATCTCCTTTGGAGCCCATTAAACCCCAGGCCAGCATGTGGTTTATTAACTAACCCTTCCTTCACCCTTCCTTGCAAGAAACCTACAGGCACCCAAGAAAATTGCCTCTTATATCTACAATTAGTACCCGGCGAGAGTCAAGCAGAATGCAACACACATTCTGATTGGCTCTCGCCGGGTCATTACCCGGCCGAGAATCCCTCGATTCTTGGCCGGGATTCCAGCCGCCTTGTCCACGGGGAGGGCCATGGCAGCCCCTTAGCCAATGAGGAGGCTCGAAGCGGGGTCATCCCTGCTCTGAGCCTCCCCATGGCTGAGAAGCTGCCTTCGCCCACCGCCGGGCCTCAGGTAAGGGTTTTATTTTAAGTTTTTTTCTTCCCCTTTCCTCCCACCTCCCTGCCCACCCCACTTACCGTCTGCCTCCATTGTCCAGCATGGCAGCCTCCAGCCGTGTGGAGGCGCAAAGCGGGGCCATCCCCGCTCCTCGCCTCAACATCGCTGGAGGCTACAATCGTCCCCTGCCGAGGATTCTGGTGCGTCTTTTTTTTCTCCCCCCTCTCAAGCCCACTTACCTTCTTCTCTGTCGTCTTTCAGGAGCGGACATGCTTGGAACACTTCCGTTCCCAGCGGGTCTGCTCCCGATGGCCGCCATGGAAAGGGAAAACTGACTCCGTTTTCCCTTTCCGGCGGCCATTTTCTTGGTCTTTTTTTTTTGTTTTTCTGTTCCGAAATGCTGCAGCTTTTCTGGACAGAAAAAAACTGCTTTTAATGCCCCGGTCACGCAGATCTTGCGGGCTGAGGTACTAATAGCAATATGCCCCTGCCGCTCGGGGCATATTGCTTAATTCAAAGTGTGCAAAGCTTTCCGCTTTGTGCCTTTAAGTGCTACAAATAGTACATCACGCAATTCATTGTGCAGTCTACTAATAATGTTACTACCTACTGTAAATGTAATCCTTAAATAGAAAGTAAAACTCCAATCCTCTAACTACATTGAATCACATGCTTTAGTGGCTACATCGCCTTTCAACTTTACTGCACAAGGTAAATCTCTTTCCATCATTGGGGCTAAAAATGTCTTCCCAACAGTTTCTTTTTGTTATATTGAAAGAAAAAACACCATTAGCACCCATGTAGGAATCAACACTGGTGCTAGGATGAGGAGAAGGAGGAGAGGGGAAGTTAAGGGTGTGCTGGCTAATCAAGTCACTCTGAACTTGGGCTTGTACTTTACAATACAGCTCGCGTTCCGAACATCCTGATTGGGCAGCACCTATCCCAGGGTGCTAATGGATATTAGCATAGCAAAGTCATTATTGACCTCCTCTAAGCCAATCTGAATTTTCAGAGTGCAGTCAATAACTACTGGTATTGACTGTGTTCTGAAAATTCCAACTTCAAAAGCAGACAGGGAAAAAACTATGCAATTTCCAGGCAAGATTTCATTTAACGAAACACTGTCTGTCTGGGAGGATCTTTCTCTTCAATGGAACAACCTATTTAACACAGTAAAGAGAAAGCTAAAATATGTGAACATGCTTTCACTTTGTTATAGAGAAACGGTTTACTTTTACTTGACATCTAATGCATTCTCATGTTAAAAGCTTTTCAGTTCAACCAGGTTTGCAATTAAAATGCTCAATGTATGAAGACAACCATCTTTTTTAAAATATTACAAAATAAAAAAGCACATTTAATTTATTAACACAGTTAGTGTGTTTATTTTTCTCATGGTCAAACAACGTTTTCTGCTTTACAACCACAACTCCAAAGCATGTATTGCTGTTACCAGTATGTGCTAATAGTCTTATAGGTTTTAGGAGAGGTCATTATCATTTGCGATAATGAAGCCCCACAAGTTAGGGCCCGTGGCAAACCATCAAAATGACCCCTTCCTCGGTCTTCAATGCTATAATCGTGCACTCACTTCACACTTTACCTGAAAAGCAGACCGCAGTCCTTCGCAGATGCTTGATCCTCCGTTGGCCGTAGTTGGCAAATATGAAGAAAGTTGCTTCCGGACATTCTCGTCACTTATAAGTGTGAGTGGAGTTTGGATTTCTGCCTGGTCAGCAAATGTGACAATACCAACATACGAGCCCAGTTCAACTAGGAGTAGCAGAAAAACCTCTGCGGCCTGGCGCATGCGGCTGATGCGATGACCCTGATGAACGAAAGACACAACTACTGTGAGGATCTTCCATTAAATGGACAGAACATTATTATTATTACTAATGATCATATTGTTCATATTAGCATTACTACTATTATGATTAGCATTAGCAGGTTTACGTGGTTAAAACAGAAGTAGGATTACTATTATATTTTGTTATTTACATCATTTCATTAGTGTACATTAAGTGTAAAAAAATATAGTCCACTTTCATATAGCAAAAGCAAAGTGCAACATACTGTACTATTGCTATTTATTGAACTGGGTACAGCACACTAAGAGAGTGTTTTGATGGGAATAGCAGAGAATGCCTAATCACTTGTTGAAAGGAAGCAATGTGTCCTTTTTTCTTCTTTGTATTGTTTGTAACTCATTATATGCGAAGCCGCTGAGTAGTATTTGAAGCAGTTTTTCTTTGACTAAATTGCACATCGGAGAGTAAGATTGGTTTACAATGTTCACTTGTACATTGTGCAGGTTCAGACTGAGTCATACAATTGGTTCAGGTACCAATGAAAAAGTGACCATAGTCGCAAAATGGAATTCATTTCTTTTGTTTGAGTACCAAAGAGAGAGTTCTGGGGTAAAATGTGCTGGTAATTTTGCATTTTAAAGAGCATTTGTCCCGTATCACTGGTCAAACCTACTAGCTGAACAGTGAAGTAATTGATCAAACTATGCCATTTTCATAGAAAACTGGCCAACTTTGACATAACTGGCCCATACTAGCATTTTGAGCAGGTGCTTTGGGCATTACCCTATAGGCCCGTCTAGGCTGGTATTAAGTTCATCTGAGAAAAGAATGTTGGTTTGCATAATGTTCTCTATTTGTAACTTCAATAAAAAAAACATGTGAGTGTAAGTATAGACAGAGAAAAAGAAAATGGAAAATGCTTTTGGTGCCCACAATCTAAGAATGTTCTGCAACATGCAGGCACAATTGAGGAAATCTATAATACAAAGGCTGGATTCTTCGGGGCTACATCTTCTAAAATGCAGGCAGGATTGGAGCCCTAATCTGACGTGCATGCGCAAATAGAAAAGGGTTGTTCCATGCAGGAACACCACTTTTCTTAAAAGCACCATATTCTGTTAAACTAAGAATGTGGCGGCTGGGTGTTAAAACTTAGGCTGTGATGCCCATTTGCCTGCTTTATCCCTTGACAACGACCCTAATGGTCATGAATATTTCAAGGCTTACATAGGAAGGGCATTCTCGTTTGCAGAGCCCTTCTTTTGCATGTCAAAAAGATAAAAAAGGAGCAAAAGAAAATACGGCACTTATGAGGTGTCGTTAACAGTTAACATCGTTAACATTTCTACACAAGTTTTTCCATTAAACACTAGGATTTTCCAGGGATAGCAACACCAGACTTTAATAAGAAAAGGGGCAGACTTTTCAGAAATCCTTGTAGTGAGACTGGTGCACTGGTTTCTCCCACAGCAAAAGATGTGATGAGCTTTTGCAGGTGAAAGCGCAACAGCACCTCTCCAATCCTTCCACCCACGGCAAAATGGTGGGTCTCGTAACTGGAGAGGAACATTTGGGTTTTCCACTCCAGTTTTTTCCCAAAGCTCAGGATCTGGCTCGCAAGAGTGAGACCATTCCATGCGTGACACACACATTCTGATAAGGAATGCTAAACATCTGTAAGTGGTATCCGTTGGACTGCTTCATTCCCAGTCACTTAGAGAACAGACCCAAGAGTAAGTGAAATATTTAGTCTACCTTATTCATGAACTCGGAGACATCGAGGAGCAAGCAGATGACTCGGTCTCCGGCCTTTAGAATGGAAAAAGATGGAGGAGGCGGGAGGTGTGTGCCACTCATCGCAGGAGTGAGTCGATAATCTTCAGATCCCATGATGACTTTCCATGTGCTTTGGTAGTCGCACAATTGGTTTTGCATGTGTGGGGCTTCAGGATCATGAGTGGTTTCATTACAAAAGTCAACTACCTGCAAAAACAACACACAGAAACATTATAAAATGCAGTGACCAAACACACCTCTACATTTTTGTTGGGATCACCTGCTACACATGATGTTGAGAGCACCTGCACCCAGAAAAGGGCCCTTTTCTGATCATAGGCAAGTGTGGCCATTTGTTACTGTGTGGTTTCCCACCCTTTTCATCAATGTGATTTGCTAATCTGTCCGATCTTTTAATGTGAAACAAAGTAATTCATACTTTGAAGAATAAGATGTGAGTGCGACATTGGACAGCAAAGCTCATTTTCCCCTTGCAATATTAAAGATCAGAAACATGAATCCCTCTTCCCCCACTCTCTAACACTTCTATGGGCCTCATTATGACCTTGGCGGTAGCCGTGCCGGTAAAAATGGCACGGCTGCCCCCGGACTAATTCTTTTCCAGCTCCCGGCCATGGGGACTTACCGGGGCATTACAGCCCCGGCGGTCCCTGTAATTCCCCATTGCTGGGCACTGGAAAACAATTACTCCCCATTCCCATTCAAGTCCCATTGGACTCAATGGGAATGGGGAGGACGGTAGCACCGGCACCATTCAGAATGGTGCCGGTGCTACCGTAAAGGTCTGTGAACGGGTGCCATTCCACCCACCAGGTAAGACCTTGCGGGGGGCAGTAAGGCACCTGCATGCAGAACTCTGAGTATGCCGGTCCGGTAACGCACCGCTGTTACAGGACTGGCATGCTCATAATGAGGCCCTATGTCTTGTTATTCTGTAGCTTGTTTCACAAGTCGAAACTCAGGAATTCAGTAACAGGTTCATTTGTGAAAGGTGATGATGACTTACATGGCAAAGATGGCCCGATGTCAAAATGTTGGCCGCAAAATTGTTCACGGTTAAATTGTTAAAATACCTAGCAAAATTATTGTGTAATTGGGTCCCTATATTCGGTTCCTTAGAGAATGTTTCTATTCTCACACTGTCATCCCCTACTGAGCCCCTCATCCATGTTTTCATTCCATGCTCTCAAAGTACCCACTAATCAGTGACTTTTAGTCTCCTGTTCTCACGATCCGTTGTGTGGCAGAGGAGTCGCAGGAGGCTGGCACTGCTTTGCACAGCATATGCCACTTGAGAACCTATGTATTGCAGTATGTCGACCAATTTCTTACCGAGGGCTTGGCTGTAGGTGACCTTCACCCCCTCTAATTCAAACCACTAAACCTGTATAGCATTGAAGGGGAGGAAGCGCTTGGGTGCTTTTGGGGGGGCATCCTATTGAGGTCAGGATGATAATTGGTTTGCTAGGAGGGTGAACATGCATACGAAGGAGGACAGCACCACCAGAATTGAAAAGTATGCTCCTGTGGCAGGAGGACTGAAATGGGGGTGAAGCCAGCTCATCAAACTAATTGTTTCACTGCAGGTGGATGGGAGCATGTGGTTCAAATTTAAAAGATCCAAACACTGATCACTGAGGATAAAATTCACACAGCAGGGAGCAGGCCTAGTCAGAAAATGTGTCTTTTTCGTTTTTGATTCTACATTTCCACTGCCTCCTTTTCTCCCTCATCACTTCCCTTTACTTGCTCTCTCTCCACATTCTCTAAATTCTTGACACACCCTCCTCTGTTCTTTCTATCCATCCCCAGTCATGTCACCCTTCCCTTTCTCCCTCTTTTGGATGTCCAGTTTCTACTCTTGCTCACTGATTCACACTCCGTTGTGTGCTCTCATATTACCTCTTGCATTGTTTATCACTTTCCTCCTTCATTCCATTAATATTTAGTGCCCTCTGTCTTTGTCACTCTTTCCTCTTCTTTCTCTATCACTCCTGTTCCTCCCATACTGACTTTACATTGTACTTAGTTTCTTACCTTTATCCCTACCTTTCTCTCGGCTCTCCCTTTCATACAATTTCTTGGTTCTCCCTCACATGACACAGATAGCACAGATAACAGTTTTGAAAACCTTTATTAAAATATCAGGATGGTTGTAACGCCTATCTTATCCTATAACTATGGTGGGCATTTCCCTACCTACCAAAACTAAGGAACATCTATGTCCAGAAGTCCAAAGCAAAAGTCTGTCCGTGTCAAAATCTATGCTTGTCCTCACTTCCAATAAATGTAGTGCAGGGATGTTCTAACTCAAAATAGTGTCCAAAGAGCAATCTCTAGCTCCCTTCGCCAAGTTCAGGATACAGTTTTAAAAAATCAATGTTCTCAAAAGGAGCTAGGCTCCCTTCCCCAGATTTTAAGCCTGTATTCACAACACAATGATCCCAAGGTAATGTTTCCAAGAAGCTCAGGATTCCCTTCCCCAAGCTTAAAACCGTGGCTTGTAACACAATGTTGTAGCAAAGGCATAGAGTTCCTCCCCCAAGCCTCAGGTGCTGGTTCACAACCAAAACAAAAGTTCCAAAAGATAATGTTCCCAAGAAGCCTAGGTCTTCCTACCCCAAGCTTAGTGTAGAGAAGGAGCCAAGTACCCCCACCTCAAGCATCTTGCCCATATTGTCTATACGTTGGGAACCAGAGTTTGAGACACGTGCAGTACCAGTAAAAATACTGATAACAAGGAGAATCCTGGAGGCATGGTTCCCATTGAGAAAGCCTTAACTACATACAAGACAGTATGATGGCCACTTGAATGAAATCTCAGAATAAGCAGGACCAATGAAGGAAAGAGCAGATTGGTGACGTCAAACAAAGCCAGACTAATGTATATGGAAGATATGCAGAGACAAGAGAAGTGAATATAGTCTATAAGGCAGCAAGACAGTATCAAGATAAGTGACATCTCGGGCTCGAGATGAAGAAACTTATGCTACAGAATCGATGAAGATATCAAGTCATTTTACACATGTACAGATGCAAAGAAACGCAAGCAGACAAAGTATTCTTGAGGCTAGCTATGTGATGAATAGATCGCGGCATGCACCAACATATACATATATAGGAATAAAGTAAAGAATGGATGTTTCCAATATGTGTTTTAGCAGAGCTGGACTAGAAAAGGAAGGACGTTTCCAGTATGTCACAGTTGAAAAACAACAAAATTACAGAAGTGAATCTCAGAAAGGCGAGGCTGGATCAGGTTAATAAATGAGTACCAACTTCGTTTGGGTGATAAATGTACTAAATATGTTCTAAGTACAGTGCTTTGGTGAATTTGCTGTATAAATAACTAATCATTATCAGCTCTGCATGTGTCTGTCTCTTTAGCTCTCTCCCTCCCTCTCATCTGTCTTTCTATAAACATTTTTTCTCCCCTCCCTCTTTCTCTTCCCCACTATCTACCACTGTCTCCCCACTCCACTCATTCAGTCTATTGCTTCCCTCACAGTCACATTCTCTTGCCTTGTACCAGCTCCTTCAAATGATATCTCCTGTCTCATTATTAATTTCCCACCTGTTCAGGTTCATCTGTCTCAGTCACTCTGTTTCTCTGTCTCTCTGTCTCTCGCTCTCTGTCTCTCTTTCTCCGCCACTCCTTCCTTAGTCTGGCGCTCTGTCTCCCATGACCTCTCATCCTGTCTTTTGCTCTCTATAGCCCCTCTTTCTCTGTCTCGATCTCTTTCGCTACCAAGTCCTTCGCCCCTTGCATGTCTGTGGCTTCATGATTTTGGTTCTGTTTCTCCCACATTTGTATGTGCTACTGATTCAAACACATGCCTCTGTCCCTTTACTTGTATCTTGCTCTGCTCTTTCTCCTCCTCCCACCCCCTTTCCAATTTGTTTTGTCTCCCTTCCATTTTTAGTTTGTCCTATGTGGTTGCGCTTAAGCGCCACCTATAAGTCAAAACTATTGCATTGCAGTAGGCACAAAGAGATTTTGGGTGTTGCTTGGTTATTTCCCCACATGTTGACTGCCGATGACCATGCTAGTGCTTATGGTAATTCTCACCCACTACCTGCACCTCCCCACTCAAAAAACACCCAGCTGGGATCGCTTTGTGCTTCCTCTAACAAGTAGCAATATCAAGCTTTAGTAAGACGTGTTTTTCTTCAAATCCATGACTGCTGAGAATGAATGGCTTAATTGCAGCTTCAATGGCTACTGGTGTAATAGAAATGTCTTAACCTAGTGTGATTTTGATTTTGATTTTGGTTATTTCTAAACGCGCACCAGGCAGACCAAACTGCATTCGGGGGCAGTTGTTAACTAAGAATTGACATTTAGAATTAACATTTAGCTGTGGGGGGCTATATTTGCCCTATAGTTCACTTGAATAGGTAGGTTTTCAATTATTTCCTGAAACCCTCTAGAGACTTGCATGATCGTATGGCGACGGGTAGTTCGTTCCATACTTTTGGGCCAGATACAGAAAACCTCCTATCGCCTTTCGAGGTGCATTTGGTCCGTGGAACATCCACCAAAAGTTTATCTCCTGACCGGAGATCTCTAGTTGGTTGATGATGGTGAATTTTTGTGGTCAGGTATCTGGATGCAATTTTATAGTAGCACTTACACATGAGGCTGTAAGTGACTCCAATAAAGCAATCCCACTAAGACAGTGCCTTGTCTGGGATGCCCAAAGGAAGCCCTTATTTATATATTTTTATGGCAAGTTATAATCTGGATGATGAACCCTTGTATAACACCCCTCTCTTAGAATCCCACTTGACCCCACTGAGCCAAGAAGTAGGCTTGTTTTGCAAATTTAAAAGGTTTATTTGAAAAAATTAAACAATATATATATATATCACACTTTTATAATAAATTAATAATTGATATCACACTTATGAATATAATGTTGATCAACAATGGGTAATCTGACACTAGCACACTTCTTTACAATCAATGAGGAGTTGGTATAGGATGGATAAGGCAGTGAAAATACTTTTATGGTTTCAAGGGAAAAGCAATGAGGAATGAGATGCAGTACAGAAATAACTTGATATGATTTTAGCAAAAGATAATATAATCACTTTTTCTTTGGCAATTCACCCCCCCCCCTATGCAATGTAAGAAATGGAAGGAGAGCACACAGTCTTCAAGAATCCCAACAAAATGCAATACGAAACACAGTTCCCCCCTAGCAAGCTTAGAGAAAAACAGGTATGATTTTAAAACACAGGCCCAAAATGTTTTGAATGTGATGACAATGAAGTGAGAAATGTGCTAAAAATGCTTTTAATTCCCTCTAGTGGTTCAGGGTGGGTGATATCTAGTTTACATTAGTTCAGGCTCACTTTAGCAATGCTCTATGAGTAACCAGCAGGTTAAAACGAATTTTAACAAAGGAAAGCAAGAAGCTGCTGATTTTTACACGTGGCTGAAATTGTGCAAAATGTCAAATCGCGGCAAATTTAATCGCGTGCGTCGAGCGTAATTACAGAGGCACTATAAGGAGTAGGAAGTTCTATGTTCCTTAGAAAGCCTAGAATCTTAGCTTTAAGATGAAAGTTAAATTCCGTTCCTAGCACAAACGGTTCCGGAGATACGGACGATTTTGTGAAAGTAGTTTTTCGGATTTGAAATGTAAAAGTTCAAAATGACAGGTGACAGTTTTCAGCTTTAAAAAGGACAGAATGACACACACGATTCCTATGAGGTAGTTCTAAATAGGTTAAAATAGTTTTAATTAGATTATTTTAAACTAAGAGATTAGTCTGGCACAGTCCTAGAGTACTCACGCTATCTTTTTGAAATAAGCCGTCAAGGTCTGGTCAGGTTGGACGGGACTTCCGGCGGGTGGTTCTGAAGTCCCGGCTACCTGGGTCAGCTCTGCTCTCTGGGTCTGTCAAGCACCGGTTCTGCTCACAACACTGCACAGTTCTGGTCTCTCTGGATCTCTGGATGTGAATTCTGAAGTCTCCCGGCAAAGCGTCCCACAAGAAAGTGGAAAGTGAATGTCCACACCTGTCCTGCACTGTCTGCTTTTATGTTTTGAGAAAGTGGGTGTGTGCGTGGCATAACTGAGCCTGCAACTCTCTACTTGTCATTGGCCCAATTCTCCCCTCTCCCATGATTGGGGGAAGGAAATGGATTGTCATCATGATGAGGTCTGTTTATGTGTCAGAGGATCCTGCCCTGGTCAATTTGCCCACAAATCTATATTTGATTCAAATACATATTTCCCAGATACACAAGTGGTTGACATTACATGTACATATTACAGATTAATTAAGACAGGTCTCTGTTCAAGCCCCATGTTCCTGCGAGCTGGGATTCAGAAATGACAACATTTTTCGCTTATTGGTCGGTTTACCAATATCAGACATTTACCAAAAATTACACAAATGTGCGCAAGGAATTATGGACATTAATTGTTGAAGTGTCAGATTTTTAACATGCAGACATTTGGAGTAAGACCCTATTTTCTGCTAGCAACCCCCCAGAATACACCACAGGGTCCTAACACCTCTTAAAACTTGCACAGAAAAATCACAAGAATAATGATATTACTTATATAATTTTGACCAGTCCGCACTACGAGTTATCTATCTTTTTAAAATTATGCCCTGTCAAAAAGGGGTGTGGCTTCCCACATCACATGGTGGGATAACTGGTTTATTCTCTTCCCCCAAGCACAGCTTGCTAGCAGAGGCACTGGCCCTCCCAGTTTCTCCCAAGAGGAAGCCACTTTACGGCCCCCCAATATAACATTTGCCTGAGTCCAGGACAGGGTTTGCTCAACTTCCTGCAGTCCCCACGTGCTCCTCCCCTAATTCAATCAGAGAGGTGTCATCTCCTTTTGGCAGGGGCAGCAGGATGCAGCTAGGCCTGGGAAGAGTGGCTGAGCAGGTTTCTCCTGTCGGGGGTAGTTGTCAGGCAAAATTCAGCTAAATGTCACTTTAGTTCCCAATTTAAATCAAACTTACAATTTTTACACATGCAGCTAGAATGCTGATTCTAAGTTCAAAACCATGACATTTAACAGTTGCAACTATGTGACACTCAAAAGTAGGTCACTCATTTAATTTAAACATTTCGATTTTAGTGGTTTTAAATCCAATTTCAATTAAGCTGCTGACATCCACAGCTCAGCCAGTTTTGTTATAAACATTGTTTTGGGGTCTTCATCTTCCCAGATTTTGTATGCACACAACACTTCATTCTGCCAGATGTCTGCTGGTGTTCAGTAAGATTTTTGAATATCCTGCAATGTTCGAAATAGGCACTTTGAGCTTTCATTCAGGAAAACAAAGGTGATTTTAAGGTGCTTTTGGTCTAACAACACTGTTATTTTTCCTTTGACACCACCTTTCACCCCTGGCGCTTCCGGTCCATCATGCTGGCACTGGTGAGTGGCAGGTTAGACAACCATTTTGGTGTGCGCACAACCGCGCGGTTTTCCTGGTTCTGGGATGGAATGATGGGCAGCGACAGCTCATCCCCACATCCACCCAGTCTATTGATTTAGTTTTGTTCTGGGATAGAATGATGGGCGGCGACAGCTCATCCCCACATCTACCCCGTCTAATAATTCAACATGGGTCAAAACCCTTGACAAGGCAAGCCACTTTAAATTTTACTCGATCATCCACCATAAGCCAGTGGAGTGCTCTCCGGGATGTTGAAACATGGTCTCTTTTCTTTAATTGGGCTATAAGCCGAACTGCTGCATTCTGTGCCCTCTGAAGTCTCAACATCTGTTTCGCTGGAATCCCTATCATCAGACTATTACAATAGTCAAGATGTGAGTTTACCAGCGCTCCTACAACCACAGAGTGATCTTGGGGTGCTATGAAGGGAAGTATGTTCCTGAGCATCTGTAAGGAAGGGTATGCAGCTTTTACTTTGGCCCCTACCTGTGCCTCACTAGCCAGATTCTCTTGCCATATACACCCAAGGTTTTTCACTTTCTTCCCAAACGGAATTTCTTTGCCCAGAATCTGCGGTGTCATATTTAATTCTAGGTTTTTGTTCTTTTTCTCTGATTTGAACAGTATCACCTCTGTTTTTGCTGCATTAAGCTGCAGCTGGTTGCATGCCATCCATTTTTTTATGTCTTGCATACATCTATTGATTCCTTCAAATGCTTCGGGCAGATTTACTGTCTCCACATAATTCTGCGTATCATCGGCATAAGAATGGAAGCGTAAGCCATGTTTCCTCAAGATGTCGAGCAGTGGTCGAATATACAAGTTTGCCTTCAGCCGCTCGATTTATATCTCTTCCTTGCACTAAAGTCTAGTGAAAAATGCACACAAAGCCAACAATTTTGGCTTGAGAAATTTAGATAGGTATTTGCCAGGTGTTGCCTGTAAATAGTATGCTACTCTGCTTTTAGATAAATCCATTTTCCAGTTGTTCCAATCGTATTCCTAGGTATTACCATTAAATCAGTGCCTTGCAATAGCCTATCCCATACCTACACAAGAGCCCAAACTGTCGGCTTTGCCAATCACTGTTTCACTGTGTAACTGCTAAAGTTGTCGCAGCATGTCCTTCTTTTAGGCGACTCTGTGGCCAAATTCAGAGAACTAAACACAACCTGAAACTTTCTTTCAGACTGCGCTTACTGGAGGTAACATACACGGAGGCACAGGCTGAATTGAAATGCAGATAACCCTAAATGTGGGATTCGCTCCCCACTTCAGAATGTTCCAGTCCCCACATCAGAGCGAGCCGCACAGTTTGAAGACCACTGGGGGTCTATCGATAATGCTTCTGCAGGCGTTTGTCCTCTGCCACTGTTCGTTTGCTGATCCTGCTGCCATTCATGTTAATGCTACTTTGAACTTTACACGAGGGGAGACATTTCACAGGCTCTTGCTGTCGGATCGCATCACACCAGAGTGATGTCTTCTGCCTCAAAGTGAGACGGCTTAAGCCTTCCTAAACCCTAGGCTGGCGCCGCCCATGCCCTTATACAGGGGCAAATATATATAGCTATGTGGTATCCAAGCCTCATTGAAGGGCTTGGCATGAGCGCAGCTTCAGGCAGTGTTTATTCAAAGAATCCTGCTATGTTTCCGTTTAAACTTTCAGATGGTGATTGTTTCTGCACGTACAGCCCTTTTGTTAGTTATGTGGCAGCAACTAAATTAAAAGGTCCTGGGGGCAAGTACATAATCAGTGACCTTTTTATGTAAATCCCCATGAAAAGTGCTCACTTTGGATGAGTTATTTGCACTTTAAAGCACAAACCCACCCACAGCTGATTGCTTATATACACCAAAGACAAAATTACCAAAGCGGTGTTCTTGTTTGTTTGAAAAAGGTATTTCCTGTGTGCAACCAGACACTACATTCACATAACGCATCAAAGCAACAAACAGACAGAAAATAAGAAGCCTTACTGCAAAACATATTAAGCATGCCAGCAGAACTATTAAAACCAGAATTCAATGCTGAAAATAAATCCACAAACAGGACGAGGCAAACACCACACACTCAGTACGGGATCTGCCTCACCACCACAAATAACAGAATAGTGTTGGAGGACTAACTAGGAGATCCCTCTCAACCATGTTCCAGTTTTCCAAAACATGCCCATACATTGCAAAGAACAAGCCGCATGTCTTCAGCAGGCAGATGTTAGTAATTCAATGAAGGTCAGCAGCCCCCTTTTCCCTCACCGTAGAGGAGGATGAGTCTTGGGAGAACTCCAAGAGTACTCCACCGCCGTGACAGTGCTATCTCCCAACCTAGGCTGTACATTACTGTGCAGGATTGCTATCTGGTGATAGCTACTGAGACACCCAGAACTTTTTTGATATTTTATCTATCAAATTATGCAGGTAATCCATTTCTTTCTGAATGGTGTTCTGCCAACCAGAACCCCCCCTTTCATAAAAGGCTCTATGCCAAAAGCATGGTTCACATATGTGCCCTGCTGCGTCAGTCACCTGACATCTGTAGCGCCTGCCCTTCAGTGGCACAGGTTAGGTTCAAACGCCACATGTACCTTCTTGGCGGGAGCTCGGACTCAATGACCCTGCAAACAGGGGTTGTATTTAAATGCTTGTCCACCGGTCTGAAATATCATAATTGTGGTCCTATCTGTCTGATGACAGGTTACTCTTAAGGTTTATTGCTCTCAGTGTTTATTTTCTTTGTTTTACTTCCAGTGGTATTTTTCTCAATGTTTTCAAAATATGTCAGAATCTGTGCATCAGTGTTTTCCAGTTTGCCCTTCAAAACATCACAGATAACTGTTTTTTCCAGTGGAAACACAAATATTCATTTATTTTTGCATTATGTGCATAAGTAGCGTAATATCTCTCAGAGCAAGATGTTCTGAACTATTTCTGCAGAATAAATATGAATTTGTTAACCCAAATTACTGTAGTAAATCATGCAATACTTTTCAGGGACTCTTTGCCCATCCTTGCCCTTTCTGTTCTTGCCATGAAGACTTTGATTTGTGAAAACGACCTTTCCCCATTGTAGAGACTGCTAATATTAGCAGATAAGGCCTAGTGTGATAAAAGGATTTTCCCGGGAGCACTCACTTTGGTGGACATAATGATTATTTTGACTTTCAAAAGAAATTAACTCCGAGCAGATAATCACTACATTTATCAAGTAATGCTCATTACAAAATGAGAATGGAGTCTCATGTATATACCCCCTGAGCCTTGATTGGAGGGAGTGATCAGGCCAAAACTATTGCCGGGTGTGGGAATATCAGGGGATCCTATAGCAGAATGTTGCAAATGCAACTCAGCAGGTTAAGTGATTGTTGCAGATATGTTTCCATCTTCCTTTGATTCATATGGATGTTTTCCTATTCCTGTTTCAACAAGTGCTATAAAAGGTGTTTATTGTCTGGGGATGAGCATGGTTCTCTCACTTCACTCTGTGTGGGGACTTTTGCCCTCATAACGAAAATCAAAAGCTGGCACCCATGAATATACCCACAGTAAGTGAACATATCATAAAGTAAAATATACAAATGTAGTTCAATCGACTTTCCCCTTAGAAGAAAGTGTGCAAGACATAAAGAGCATTGAACTTTAAAAAAGTAAAGAACACCAGAAAAATAACCTGAGAGAGGAAATGGTCCAATATATATGGTGGAAGAGTATAAAAGGTGCTCACCTTTTAAACCCAGCAATCTGTAGTGAAATAGTCCCTGGAAAACAAAATCTCAATATGGGACAATGATTCAGCAATCACAGAAATGGCTCACATTTGTCTACAATTCCTAAAAATAGAATTGACCACTAATGAATACAAATATTTTGTTTTACAAAGAAAACAATGTACCATTGAATGTGCAGAGTTTTTGGTTCATAGTCATAGCATTGAATGCCAAAGAATCGAATGCCTTACCATCTAAAAAAAGCATTGAATGCATTTTTTTTCTTTTTTTTAATGGGGGGTCCCCCTAACCCCCATTTTTATAACTTTTAAAAACCCAATACAATTAAAATAAACCCTTTATTAGATGCTTTTTTTAATGCTTTTGTTTTGATGGTAAGGCATTCAATGCTTTGGCATTCAATGCTATGACTAGATACCAGGGTTTTTGAATAAGGTCAGAGGACAAGAGGGGAAGCGATGGGAGAAAGCAAACAGGCATACATGCAGCAGAGTAGGACCTTTTTCCTATAGCCTGCCAATACCTCTCTCCAGCCACCTCTTCACACCCCAATCTTCCTCCCATCCCTGCTTACACTAAGGCACCACTGAAAGAGGGGAAACAGTGTTTTTTAGTTTACATTTATGAGGCAATTTCTCTTCCGGGGGTGTTTTTACGGTGTTTATCAGATGTCACTGAAAACAGGAAAGCCCAGTTATACTCTCAGAATAAACCATACCTAGCTTTGGTATAGTGAATGATAAGAGCCCACAGTTATTAAAGCCACATACTGTTTAATATTTGATATCATACTAGTGACAATCCTGTGAGCTAGGTCAGCTATGGAAGGCTATGTGGATTCATGTCTAGCCTGCATATTTCCACTTCAGCAAGTGAGACAATCAGCAGCATACTATCCTCCTTGGATTTACTGGGAGGCTGGGTAACACCTCCCTCAACCTAAGGAGCTCTCGCCAGGAGATCTCCCAGGAACCATATATCAAAGAGGCAGATGCAAAGCAAAGGCCAAGTTCACACCCTGGATAACTTAGATTGGGCCTCCCAGCAACCAAGAGGTAAACGGCCAGCTCTGGGCCTTGATGATGGCATTGAACCAAGTGTATGCTACACTGACACAGCCATCACCTGCCCATATCAAGCTTCTTCATGCCAAGTTCTAACGCTGCTTGGGCTGCATGTGAACTCAGCTGACCAGCTTACCAACCCAATGCCAAATCGTCACCACTAGGGCCAATCAAAATGTGGTGGATGACACATTGCTAAACCTAGATGCTCTGGCCGGAGCTCATCTTATGTCCACCAAGTTGGCTGAGGGTGTCCCTCTTAACCTCACAGTAATGCCAGTAATGCCTGTCACTCGGCCAGTAAATGAAGGAGTGGCTAGGATAGCTTTAAGTTTACAGAGACATGTTTGAGGTAGAGTTCTGCTGAGAAATTACCTCAAAGCTACCATATACAAGGTGGTGTCCAGTCAAAGGATCTAAAACAAAAGGATCGAATACAATAGGGTCGAGTCAATAGAACCAAAAAAAAAGGGTTGAATGCCTTTTTTTAAATGTATATTTTTTTTATTTGGGTTTCCTTATAGGAAAAAAAGTGTTTTTTACAGCAAATATGGGGGTTTGGGGAGGGACCCCCCCTTGCAAGTCACCCTGATGTCAATATGACTAAGGAGAAGTTATCCATGCATTTCTACTGGCCTAAGATGGGTGTCCAAGTAGAAGGCCACTGCAGGAGTTGCACAGCTTGTCAGTTGTCTGGCAAAAGTGGAACAATGATTCAGCCTCAACTGGTATCGCTTTCTATAGTAGGTGAACCATTTTAGAGGGTAGGAATTGATATGTTTGGTCCCCTTGATCCTCCCACATATTCAGGTAGCAGGTTTATCCTGGTGGTCTTTGATCATGCCATCAGATATGCTGAGCCCCTTCCACTGAAAACAGTGACTGCCAAGTCAGGTGCCAAAGCATTGTCAGGCATTTTCACTAGGGTGGGCTTCCCTAAAGAAGTTGTGTCATACAGAGGCACACACATTATGTTTAACTATATGTAGGCCATGTGGGAATAAAGAGGGGTGTGGTATGCATTGTTATCCACATATCACGCACAAACAAATGGTTTTGTTGAGAGATTCAACAGAACTCTCAAAAGCATGATTGGATCTCTAGAAGAGCCCCCAGAGATGAAAGTGGGATCTTCTCTTAACATGCTTATGTTTTGCCAAAAGAGAGGTGCCTGAGTAAGTGATTTGTTCTATCCCCTTTAAACTTCATTGTGGTCACCCTTTTAGGAGACCCTTAGTTATAGTCAAGGAAGGATGGGAATCCCCCGCTCCTCCTGTTAATACCAATGCAGTCGACTATGTGCTGGGATTAAGAAAGACGATAACCCTACCGATGGCTCAGACCAATAACAAGCTGAAGGCTGGGCAAGCACTGGTGAAACATCGGTATGACCAAAAAGCTTCACTGGTACATTTTTCTCCAGGCCATGAAAACCTTATCATGGATAATATAAGGCCCAAGGCAATACAAGATAAATGGTATAGTCCTTACCGGATAGTTGAAAAACTAGGTGAGGTGAACAATCTAGTGGACCTTGGGAGACCTAATCAATCTCCCAAAGGGTTCCATGTAAATAGATTGAAGGCATTCACTCCTAGGGATGGAATGGCAGCCCTGATTTTGGCTGCATGTAGGGAAGAAGAGGAATCTGTACCTCTCCAATATCTGTTCCAAGGCAGCTCTTCAGGTGGCTCCATTGAGGGTGTCAAATTGTTCCCTCAACTGACTCTGCAACAACAAGATGAGGTGAAAACATTGTTTAGGCAATTGTATCTCTTAGTTTCATTTACTCTAGGCTTGACACCTTGGTGCCAGCATGACATTGACACTGGAGATAGTGTGCCTACCAAAAGTAGAAGTTACAGAATGTCACACAGGATCAGATCACACATAATTCCTGAGGTTAACAAGATGTTGGATCTAGGGTTGATATGGCCCTCTAAAAGTCCATGGTCCAGGCCATTGGTATTGGTACCAAAAGCCATGCTGTCAGTAAGACAGATACTCATCCTCTTCCACAACCTAATGAGTTAGTGGACAAACTGGCTGCTGCATAGTATGGCAGTAGCATAACCTGACTGCATGGTATTGGAAAATATCCCTGACAGGACATGCCACAGAGAAGACAGCATTCGAAACACTGGATGAACTTTACCAGTTCAGGGAAATGCACTTTGGCTTAAATAATGCGCCTGCCACTTGCATACCTAGATAATATTACAGTCTTCAGCTCTATTTGGGAAGAACATGTGCTGCTCATAGGGGTTGTTTTACAGGCTACCAAATGCCAGATTGGTCAAAGCTCTACCTTGGGCATGAGGTTGTTGGGTAAACAATTCAGCCTCTACCCAATGAAGTACAAGCTGTGCAGGACTGGGCAACTACCACGACCCAAACCCAGGTGAGAGCTTTTATAGGCCTCACTGGGTATTGCAGGAATGTCATGGAAGATTATGGCAACATAGCGACCTCTTTGACTGCACTCACCACTCCAAAGAAACCTAAAATGGTTAATTGGTCAGTGGAGTGTGAGAATGCCTTTCAGGCTGAAGTGGGAGAATGGAAAACCAGGCTCCCGTCCTTCACCTCTCGCGCTTGGCCTAGAGGGTCACGACCCAAACACCCGCCACGAGAAGAGTTTGCCCATTTACCAGACGACCAGATACCCTGGTACAGGAACATACGGATGTGTCCATCTGCTTGCCCAGCAGCCCGCACTGGCCATGCCGACACCTGCGGCGCGGATCAACTAGACTAAAATCTACACGTCGTTAGAGATGCCATGACGACCTAGACAACGGGAAGCACATCTGAACAAATATACACACTGGACATTCCCACACCAACCTACACGAAGAATATACTCAGTGCTATGACGTAGGCGACAGGCATATTCACGGACGTGCATCTTTATTATTTTTATATAGGCTTTCAGAATGCAGAAACGCAAGACGCGTCATGAACTTTTTACTAGCTTGCTCACGCTTCTCTTTGAAACCAGTTACCACCATGAGAAATATAATAAAGACAATACTGGTTATGGAATTATATGCTCCTATAACCTAAAGCACCTGTGCACCAAACGGACAACTTATGCACCGGGCCAAAGTAGGCCTCAAACAAGAGCTCCCGTGGACATCAACAAGACAAGAGTCAGTTGCTGATCCTGCAGAATGAGCTTGGCGAAGCAACCAGCCAAGGTCGCAATGTTGCAAACCCACGTTCCAAGAGCAAATCATCAAAGGCACGATGTTGCAACCTCGCACTCCGCGCACCAACGTTAAAGTCACACCGACAAATTAAACCAGACGCACAGTAGAAAAACAATATTAATTGTGCAGAATTATGCCTCTTTCACGGTCCCTCCCCACGTGATCAAGCCGAACCTGACGAGATGCCAAACCCGGGAGAACAGAGGCGTCTGGATCCCTCGCCACGAGACACTGGCAGATACACTTGAAAGGCTCAATGGACATCTGCAACAGTGGGAACGGTACCCCGTCTAGCTATGAATAAGTCCTCACATTGTCTGCATGTACCCATAAGTGAAACATTGTTGCAACTTACAGGTACACCGAGAGCTGGGAACGACGGTGGTCCCAGGCTGGGAAGCTCACGGGCGCACCAATCAGAACATGGGGCTCTTATCACTGACGCCAGCACATTTAGCCAATCCTCAGGAGCCTTCATGTAACAATTTTCATGTATCTAATTGTAGGGACAACCCAGATATACCACCTGACTACACCTTGTCCACTAATATCTTTCTCTATATGTGTGCTATACTAACCCTACCACTCGAACACCCAATTAAGAGTGGCGATAGGTTTTTTGTTAACTTTCTGAAGTGACGCAAGTAGCGCGTCATAATACAGTAAAAAGGGCCTGCGAGCCCCACGATTGAGTGTGTGTCAGGACGAACGCGTGCGCTCCTTGACCCATCCCTGCCGTTTGTCTAATAAACAGCAGAGTCACCTTGCTCCTTGTGTGCGTCTCATACTCTATCTCATCTTATCTGGCATACACACGGGAGGAGTTGGGGCCTCCCTGCCTGGAGGTCTGCGGACGGTCCGGCCGACCCCGGCAGAATTTCCCCCCGACAAGTTGGAGGCACTGCTGAGATCTGTTTAAGATCGACTTTTATTTTTACTTTTTCCAGGCACTCCCGTTGCGAGGAGGCCCGGCGGCGCGGCCCCCTCTGCCGTTGCCCCCTTCTGAGGACTACAGGACCATCGCGGAGCTGCGAGAAGACCGGACAGCGCAATCCGGATATTGGCCCTCGGGAGCCGGTTGAGAAGTATCCCGCCCGCGGTTGGCGAGTGTCCAGACGTGGTCCAGACGAGGGGAGGCGGCGAGCCGCTTGGAGGGGTGCACGCAGTCGAGCGGCCCTGCATCGAGAGAACTTGATGAGCATGACACACACAACGAGCAATGCGAAATTGTGAGGGAGGGGGGAGGAATTAAATAAGGGAGGAGGGAGGTGTTGCACAGGTGCGCGGCGAAGGTTTGACAATATAGTGTTGGCAACGGAATGAAAGGGAGTGAAAAGAGTGCGAGAGCAGTCACGCGAAAGAGGGGGGCGGAGCACGAAACATCACGTGTGGCCGCTCGTAGACACTGATTGGCCTAAATCGCGACTAACGTGTAGGGGTGGGCGTGTGTGGTTTCCTACGATTTGGCATTTATTGATCAATGAGTAGATGAGGTTCCCTATTGTTCGAGCAAGAAACTCGATAGGTAGGTGAGGTTTCCTATTGTTCGAGCAAGAAACTCGATAGGTAGATGAGGTTTCCTATTGGTCGAGCAATAGAACCTCGATAGGTAGATGACGTTTCCCTGTAGGGGGTAGCTAGTTACATAGTTGCCAAATACGGAAGATAATTGGCTGGTTAAGCCCTCCTGTTGAGGGGCGTATCACACGCGAGGCGACGCAGCGTGTGCAGTCCGATTATATTATTGATGAGATTACCTTGTTCCAGGAGAGACAGGAAGACAGCTGTAGGGTTAGCGGGGGTAAATTGCAAGTGTATTTTGAAATTAATAATGAGAATGTACTAGTAGCGTAAAGACATCGGTGACGTCACCAGTAGGGACTTTATAGGATAGCACGAGCACAAGGAACATTGAGTTTTGAAAGTGGTGGGGAAGAGAAAAATGATGAGGGAGCGGATACGAAGATAAAGAATAAACGAGTGGATTGGAAGAGGAGAAGGGGAGAGTGGCGTGGCTGAGCACGTAGAACGCCGGCCACGGCAAATATAAAAGGGGGAGGAGAACGAGGAATAAGGACGACTGTATAAGATCGTCGTAAGGGGTACGCAGTCACAGGGGGCTGCGTGCGCTTCGGCCGCAGGGGGCCGTAGGGGAAGGAATATACAATACAAAATTATACATATATATATTTGTGTTTTATTATTTTTGTTTTTTTTTTATTAATATTATTGCATACTTTGTAAAGGATTGTCGTAAGTCCCCACACTTACGGGGCCAGGTAAACAATATAAGGTTGTAAATTGCAAACTGATAGCGAAGGGAGGAGTAACAAGTGGGGCACAATTATGTCATATGGGACAGGGTTGGGAGGGTGGGGGAACACCCTCACTACCCCACTACAACACATATGCACCACACTGCCACCCCATAGAGAGAAATTAATTAAGTACAGCATAGAGTGGACCCAGGGGACGGATAACAAAATGTTAACACCATGGCCGCCTAATGGTAGTTTCGATCCATATGCCCAACATTCATTGCTAAACCATCTGCACAATACATACAAGGGGAAGAAGTTGGCGAGCCATATGGAGGTGTTTAACTTATGGAGGATGTTCCAGGGATCTAGACCAGGACCAAATGGAATGTTTTCTATGGGAGAAACACCGGAAGTAAAGGAGATTATGAAAGAGGGAACGGATGGGGAAAAGGGGTGTGAAAGGAAAAAGAATGCGGAGAATGAAAGAGAGGGAAGAGAAAAGATTGATAAATTAGAAGACATAAAAAAGGAACCGAGCAACGAGATACCCATAGCACCGGGAGTGAAAACAGAGGGAGAAGGGTTGTACCCTTTAAGAGAACTAGGAGAAATAGAAGGACAGTTAAGGGCGGCTGAAGGATACTCGAACCCGGCATACAGCCCTCCACCATATGTGGCTCACAGGAAGATAGTGGGGGAGGGGAGAATTGGAGAAGAGCAGATTGTAGAGATAGGACATGATGAGTGGGTAGCTGCACAGATATTATTAAAATTACGGGGTTCACTAACGGGAGAAGAAAGGGAGGCAGTAAAGAGAACAGGCGCTTCTGCCTTCTCTCTCCCTCTCCCCTGCTAAACCTGCTTAACTCCCCACTGAATTCTGCACTTAACCCGCATCTGGGCCACTCTCAGCGACCTCGGTCCAGGGCCCAGCCACTCTCCACCTGCACTGCCTCCCTTGGCCCCCCCTGCACCGTGGGACTGTCACTGTATCCCTACAGCCCCCTTCCCAGCACTTGCTATGCACTTACCTCGCACTTGCCACCAGCTGGCCCTTTCTATTCATTATTTATTTTACGCTACTTACCTTGTACTGCACTTTCCCCCCCACCTCCTCCCCTTGCACTTTCTCCTTTTTCCCCTTACCTCGGCACTTGCGCGATCTGAATGACACCTGGCCTAGTAGGATCGTTTGTCTGTCTTTCCCTTGTTTCCCCCCCCCCGCCTCGTCGCGCCTTGAAACACTTGTGTATAGGCGCGTTACAAATACCATATCATATCATATCATATCATAGTACAAGGGAGAGTGAGATGAAGGGGGAGGAGCTACTACGACAAAGAGAAGAGATTTTGGAGGAAAAATTGGCAAAGCTAAGGGATGAGCAGAATGAATTACTAACACAGCTTGAGAAGGGGGAAAAAGAGAGAGTGAGGAAAAGGAAAGAGGGTAAAAACGAATTGGACAAATTAAGGGAACGAAATGAGGAGCAAAGGATAGAAGATGGAAGGGTAAGAGCAGCAGCAGAAAGGGTGTCAAGAGTAGTGTTGAGAGAAAAAAAGAAGGAAGAAGAGGACAAGGAAAGGGAATTGGAAATATGGAGGAGGAGGGTAGTATCAGAGGCAGCTAAGAAATATGAAGAAGAGAAAGCAATAGAAAGAGAAAGGGTGAAATGGGAAAGAAAGAAAGAAGATGAAAGAATATTGGAACAGATGAGCAACGAAGTGATGGAGGAATTAAAAAGGAAAAGGGAGGAAAATAGTAGGGAAATGGAGGATAGGAGTGAAGGGGAAAGGGGAGGGAGAAATAAGGAGAGTGAAAAATGGGGGGATGTATATAGAAGCAGAGAAGTAGCAACAACATCAACACCAGGGGGAAGAGTTGGTAACAAAGGAAGAGGAGAAATGGAGCTAATAGACTTAGAAACAGTAACAGTAAAAGGGAAAAAAACAGAGTGGGGGATACCATCTATGACTGATTTTTGCAGTGAGGAGGAAGAAGGAGTAGAGAGGGTAGGAAGAAAGAGTGAAAGGGAAAGCTTAGATAAGCTGTACCTCACTAGAACAAACATAGACTCGCCATGGATCCGTAAGAGAAGGGAGGAGCTGGAACAAAGTGAGGAGAGGGTGGAACAACTAGTGGAAAAACAAACCCATGAAGCCACACCATCTCCATCACGCCCTCCCCCATCGCACCCTACATGCTCAACCACCACACGCACGCTGCGCACAATAAAGCTTGCGCCCTTCATGGACGAAGTGACTCCCTATGCATGCCGGCTTAGAGACCTCCCTAGCCGCAGGCAAGGCAGACAGATAAACATACCCATATTAAACACAGGAGATGACGAAACAAGGGGAAGGGACGGAGAGGTAGGTAGGAGGAGGGGTAGTAAGGAAGAATTTGAAGTGGTAAAGGAAACAGGGGAGGAGGAGGGGTGTGAGGACTCAATATTATGGAACATAAAGGGTGACACAAGACACAACTTAATGCCACTGTTGGAGAGAGGAGGGGTTAGACCGCAGTATGTACCATGGAAGCATACGGATAAAGAAAATATAAAATGTAGGCTCCCATCACTAAGTGGAGGTGCGGGTAAGTGGATATATGAAATGGAAAAACACACCGCAGGGCAGAAACTAGCAGTAGGAGATGTGAAAGGCCTGTTAATATCAATATTAGGGGATAGAGCGGACGACATCTGGAAGAGAGCGGGATTCCATGGGATAACAATAACGAACACATCGCATGATGGGGCGCCATTTGCAAACTGCAGACATGCGCTATGGCAGGCACTGAGAGTACAGTACCCAGACACATCAGACATAGGAGCAATTACTTCCCGTAAGATGCGTGAGAATGAGGATCCTGTTGATTATATACAGGATATTCAAGAGAAGTGGCGCATGGAAACTAGAGAACAATGGGATAAAACACCAGCCATATTTTATCATATACTAGTACAAGGGCTCCCAGAAGGAGTTCAGAAACAACTAAAGAAAGTAGTGGGAATGGAAGTAAAACCATGGCCTGAAATACAGCTGACAATAGTACATCACTGCAGGATATGGCAAGGAAAAATGAAACAAAAGGAAGAGGACAGGAAAACAGAAGAGGCCAAACTAGTACAGAAAAAACTAACTAAATACACAATGGAAGGGGCACTAATAACTGCGCCCACAACAATGGCCCAAAGCCACACACAAGTAGTGGCTGCACAAGATCCTGCTCTAATAGCACCTCCACAAAGTATAATACAGCAAATGCCGCCACTACAATTACACGCACCAAACGTGGGAGGAGGGTACCCAATGCAAGGAGCTGGGTATTATGGTTATAACAGGGGGAGAGGAGGATTTATGAGAGGGAGAGGATACGGATATAATACCCAACAGCAGGTGGGGGGAGTTGGAAGTTCCTACCCCACAGGGCAACCGGTATACCAGGACAACACAGGGAGCTTCCCATGGCAAAACAGAGAACCACCCGTGTGTTGGAGTTGTGGACTACTAGGACACATGTCACGCACGTGTAGGGTCCGGCCAGGAACACCAGCATGGAATGAGCAGGCACAACCTAGGCCACCACAAGAACAACAGCCACTGCAGCAACAGCAATTAACACAACAACAGCCACTGCAGCAACAGCAATTAACACAACAACAGCCACTGCAGCAACAGCAATTAACACAACAACAGCCACTGCCACAACAACAAGTAGTGATAACACAACAACCCCAAACTGAACAAACGCAATTGGGTAGGGTGACGGTATTGGGACACAACCCTTACACAGGAAATGGCCAATCATTGTACCCCCAATAGGACAGCCCACAGACGGCCTTGGTGTGTCCCATCCTGTCAGTAACACCTAATAGTGCGGAGGAGCCACGCATAGAGGTAACGATAGGTGACAAAAAGTTATCGTTCCTTGTTGACACCGGGGCAACCCTGTCTTGCATAAGGGAAGGTAAATTTAAGATGTCAGGCGAAGCCATGAACACCCAAGGATTTTCTGGGGCTAAAGGATTGGTTCCTTTTACTGATAACGTCCCCTTATCTATCGGAGATTACGATCTGTCAGTTCCACTCTTGTATTATAGTGCCTCACCAGTAAATATACTGGGGAGGGACATAATGAATAGGTTAAACATGACAATCTCCTTTACAGAGGATGGTATAATTTGCTCTACTCCAGGGATTAACATGCTAGCAGCACGACAGATTATGCAAGCATACTGTGGGCAGACAGCAATTAGGGCGGAACCAGTAGATGGCGAGATATTCCAGTATGGAACAGATATGGCATTTGCATGGATGCCAGGGATAGAAGGGAAAATATGGAGGAGGCCAGCAGCTTATCTGTTCCGACCAGAAACACCTGTTAATGAACAAGAAGGAAAGGTGTTTGCAATAGACATTGAAAGCATTATTACAACAGCTGAGTATATTGCTGTGCACGCCCAAGACAAAGAAGGAAGAGCATGGAGGGCAGTGATAGCACTAGCAGAAGGATGTAGGTTGACCCAGGTGTCAGATGAGGAACTGTTTTCAGAAGAAAAGGAGGAGGGGGAAATGGTGTTCATGATGAGTGTAGAAATATGGTTACGAGTGGCTCACAAACAAATAGCGCAGAAAATTGCTATGGCACTTGAGGCACCTGCATGCACCCCAGTCCCCTTCTTTAAGGAGGATATGTCAAAGGTGCCCAAATCATTATGGACCATTAGCCCTTATGACGTAGGATGCATTAAAAGCATAGGGGGTGTACGGATAAAATTGAAAAAAGGTGCAATACTACCAAGAGTAAAACAGTACCCATTGTCAAAAGAGGCAGATGAGGGCATATATGAAACTATAACGGCCCTTATAAACAATGGCATATTGGTCCCCTCAGAATCACCATGTAACACGGCTGTGTACCCAGTGCGCAAGGCTAAAGGGGGGTCTTGGCGCTTCATACAGGACCTAAGGCCCTTGAACAACATAGTGGAAGCAGAATATCCAGTAACAGCAAACCCGGCCACAATATTGTGTGGCATTCCAGCAGAGGCATCACGATTTACAGTAATAGATCTTAAAAATGCATTTTTCTCAATACCATTACACCCCGACTCACAAGATTTAACAAGTTTCACTTACCGAAATACTAAATGGAAACATACCAGGTTACCACAAGGGTATTGTGAATCACCCTCAATTTTCAATAGAGTAATACAGATGGATTTGGGTAACGTTGAGGTGGAAAGCACAGTGTTACAATATGTGGATGACATAATAATTTGCAGTATAAACGAAAGTAAATGCAGAGAGGACTCGTTAAAAATGTTGACTATATTGGCTGAAAAGGGGTATAAGGTAGACATGGAAAAAATACAATATTGTCAGGAACAGGTACTCTACATTGGCCAACTGATATCCCAACATGGAAGAAAGATTGCACCACAAAGAGCACAGGCCATCTCAAGCACTCCCATGCCACAGACTGTGAGAGAACTGCAGCAATTTCTGGGGTTATGCAACTACTGTAGAGCATGGGTATTTGATTACAGCTCATACATAGGACCCCTGCTTGAGGGTTTGAAGGAAGCAAATAAAGGGGAGAAAAGGTTGGGGTGGACTATGGAAATGAGGGAAGCATTTGACGAATTGAAGGACGCGATATCAACAGCTCCAGTACTGGCATCCCCAGACTATGAGCGACGGTTTTTTATATTTTCACATTGCGACTCAGCAGTAATGAAAGCAGTATTGGCCCAAAAAACAAGCATGGGCTATAAACCAGTAGCATTTTATAGCGGTCACTTAGACCCCGTGATGTTAGGCCACTTCCCTTGCGAACAAGGCCTCGCTGCAGCTGCTTTTGCAGTAGAAAAGGCATCAGCAATAACCATGGGGTGTCCAACTACACTGTTTGTGGAACATGCATTATTTGCAATATTGAATAAACCCAAGTCCACACTAACGACACAAAGGGCATCAGGTTATGAGATCATTTTGTCTAGGGCTGAACTAGCGATTGTTAGATGTAGCACTGTTAACCCTGCAAGATTTCTAGCAGAAATAATTGAGGAGGGAGATTACGCCCACGACTGCACCCAACTAAATGAAATATATTCATGTACTAGAAAAGTTGAAGAGAATGCACTAGAGGGAGGTGAGCTTTTATTTATTGATGGGTCATCAACTATTGATCAAGGAGATGGGATACGGAGAACTGGGGCAGCAGTGGTAAAAATGATGGAGGCTCCGGTGTGTGTGGCTATGAAATGTGTACAGCTACCACAGCATTACTCTGCTCAAGCCGCTGAACTAGTTGCACTGATATTGGCATTGAAAGAAAGTTTTAACAAACGTGTAACAATATATTCCGACAGTGCATATGTTACATCAACTGTCCACTCAGGGCTAACAAAATGGAGGAGAAGAGGGTTTAGGAGAGCTGACGGCACTCCAGTGCAACATGCCCTCTTGTTGGCTGAATTAATTGAAGTAATAAACGACCCCCAAGAGCTAGCCCTAGTAAAATGCACCGCACACACCAATGGTGAAGACCACGTCTCAAAAGGGAATGCAGCAGCAGACGCACATGCGAAATATGCTGCATACTTTGGTGAGATATGGGACCCCACAGACTCACAGAGAGGGAGAGGGAGGGGAATGGCTAGGGAGATGTTAATAAGAGAAGGGTATACCCATCTCCCAGCCACACAGATTATGGAATTACAAGCAGCAGCACCAATGGCCGAAAAGGAAATATGGGTAAAAAGAGGATGTACAATGTCACCAACCGACGCACTATGGCGCCAGAGTGGTACTGGGAAAGTTGTAATACCGTTGGCACTTTTAAATACCGCCCTGAGCCAATTACATCACCCAGCCCATACAGGCAAGGAAATAATTGCAGCACGAATTAGAGATGATTGGTTCTGTCCCGAGTTAAATTCTCATGTGTCAAATTTTATCAGCAATTGTCTCACATGCCAACAGTTTACGGCCGGTCATACCCTAAAAGTGATAAGAGGTACCATACCCCGGCCAGAAGGACCTTTTCGGCACCTCCACATTGACTATGTTGATATGATCAACATATGTCAAGGTAATAGATACATGATTGTAGTAGTATGCCCATTTTCTAGGTGGATTGAAGCAGGGCCCTGTTCACACCCAGATGCATTTAGAGCAGCCAAATTCATAGTAAGGGAGGTCTTCCCCAGGTGGGGAGTGTGCGAAGTATTAAGATCAGACAATGGCCCACATTTCGCAAACGAAATGTTCCAACATATCACAGCCCTGCTGAGCATAAAGCACAAATTTGCATGTGCATATCACCCACAGACTAACGGTGTATGTGAACGCCTAAATGGCTTATTGAAGGAGGCAATTGCAAAGATACAACAAACAACAAAGAAAAGTTGGTTGTATTGCCTTCCGTTAGCCTTGTTCGAACTGAGGAACAGGCCAGGGTCCGACCACCACCTCACCCCACACGAGGTGGTTACTGGACGTCAAATGCGCCTTCCCCTAACGCCAACGTCAAGGGCATTCACTGACCACGAAAGTTCAGCGAGTATACTAGGTGATGAAATGTATCAATATGTGTCGTCTTTGATTACTAGTGTTGTGTTTGTGTCTCAACAGCTCGAGCGCACGCGGGGCGGGTCCACCAGAGATAAAGAAGAAGGCGCCAGTACAGAATTAGAAAAAGAGAACTTGTGCAAACTAGCCAAAGGTGACCACGTGCTACTTCGCAATTTCAATAGAAGGTGGAACGACAAAAGGTTCACCGGTCCACATCTGGTAGAAGACGTATCAACAAGAGCAGTAAAACTAAAGGATAAGCGTGCTTGGAACCATCTACATGATGTAAAGATATACAAACTGCAGACCCGCCCCAGCGCCAACGACAGGTCCATTGGAACAACAGCAACAACATCCCTGACAGCGGAAGGAAGTTCTACCACAGACAACGACCCAATTGTTCCCTTACCTTCTCACTACCCAGACACCCCAGAGACAACAACTGACGAAGAAAGGGGTGATCACTACACTGCCCACCCCATGGTCACACGTTCAAAGACTAAAAATAATTACGCCATCTCCCCCCCCGCCCATTGACTGCAAAGGACAGTTGTAACTTAAACTGAAAGACATTGGCCGCACAAATACACATGTAAACACGTGAATGTTCTCTTTTTTCTCTCGCACATACAGGAACTGCGTATTATTGTATTATTAAGTAGAAAGCTAACTAACAAAGTCCACTGTCCAGGCGTAGATGGTACTCCCAGACGATAACTACCCAGAAGAATTGTCACACCAATTTGTATACGAAATAAAAAGGCCAACATACCTAAAAAGAAGAAGGGTACGTGTTTACTACACAGCCTTCCTCCTGGCCATAGAATATTACATGCCCCACCTCCGCCCATACTTGCCGGTCTTAAGAGACCAATCACTTAGAGTAGCGTGGGAGCAGCTCTTCGCCTGGGCACTGAATGACTATTTGATAGGGAGAGCTTAAACAAAACAAAACTAACATTTAAAAACGAGCATTTCTGAGAATTTTTAGGCGGGCAACTTTAACGTCGCAAGAATAAGCTGCCAGGACTGCAGCAAGGTAAGAGCAAAATGCCGGTGAGATTAGCAATTGTAATAAAAATAATAGGGATTTTGATGATCACCGGATTTTTGGCTGCTTCTGTATGGCAGTATAGCTGTGCTATCAATTTTGTTGCTGCACCCAAACCTAATATACCCCCGTTCCTTGCTGCAACAGGTGTTACGTCAGGTGGTAGTAGTAACATTGCACCAAAGAAAAATAGAGTTAAACGCAGCACATACTCAGACAATAAAGGTATTGATAATTATGTACAAGATTCAGCACACGTCACAAACAACATATGGTACCAACACATGACCCGCATTGGTAAGCAGACAACTGAGGATAGCTGCTACGTCTGCTCATTAATACCATACGCCATGAGTGCTTCACGAACATTTGTTGCCACAGAAATAAATGAGAAGATAGCGCAGTGCATAATATACTTGGCACTGTTCCAGACGAAAGGAAGATTCCAAGGAACTGTAGTGCACATGACATGGAAAACACAAGACTCATACCCATATGAAAACAACTTCCTCAAGACCTACTTGAGTTATCACAAGACTAGTTTACATGCTGAAGCATTCAAATATATAACAAGTGGCCCTGCAAAAGGAGAAACACAGAAAGTAACACTGCAGTATCTACCATGTGATTGGTACGCCACTGAAGTTCCGGGTAAACAAGGATGCTGGGAGAGGCCGCTACTGACGATAACAGGAAAGGTGTATCTGGATAACAGCTGGGAGATAGGAGTGATTGGCAGCAACATGGTAACAAAAGAAACTATCTCAACCATCGAGACACACAATCACCGATGTTGGACGACGTGGATCAAGTATGTACCAATGCTCACGTGGGTAGAAGAAGATGAAGACCCAATAACGATACTACCGTTGACTGCGCCCAAGGTATGTTACCAGCATAAAGGAGAGGTGGACGTAGGATATAACACCAATTGCGCAAGTGTGACGGAGTTACCTGAGGGGGGAGCGGGAACAGCAGTAATAATGGACCATTATTGGGCCTGTGGAGAAAAGGCATACCATACACTGCCTCCCCTGTGGAATGGTGTGTGCACAATGGTACACGTCAATGTACCATCACTAGTGGTACCTAAGAAGCACGTCGATGTGGCGAAATTTCCTAGAATGAATGAAGGGGATAAGAGAAGAAAGAGATCTGCACCACTCCAGGAGGAGCAAGGGAACAGGACCAACAGCAATGACACTGTCCTAAATAGAAGAAAAAGACAAGGAGAACCGCTGACAGGAAATTACCTGTGGGGAAGGTCGGAAACGGCACTAACATCAATACCGCCAGAACACAGACTATTCAGCAGAGCAGCAATGTTCTTCTCCTCAATAATACACCCGGGATTACAGGCTTACGCAAACGCAAAATGGCTCCAAATAACTAGATGGGAACTAATGATGACCATCAATTCTACAGTAAATGGGTTCAACGCAATAAAAGAGGAGCTGCGAGCTGTAAGGATGGTAGCACTACAGAACAGATATGTATTGGACCTTCTCACAGCAATGGAAGGAGGAGTTTGTGCAAAGATAGGACAATCATGCTGCACGTTCATACCTGCCAATGATGCTGACAATGGTACACTGACAGAAGCAGTTTCGCAATTAGCTCAGATGCACTCCAAAATGACGGATGAAAGCAATGGTGTGAACAAGGATGAGAGCTGGTTTTCACTATTATGGTCGTGGATGCCATCCTGGCTGTCAGATGGACTGAAAATAATAGTGGGCTGTACTATATTGGCTGGCGCTACCCTGATCATAATTAGATTTTGGAAGGCACGAAAGGCACGCACTACTGACGAGTTGCTGGAAATGGTGGGAATGCACCCCTTGATGCCAGCAGATGACGGCCAGCATACAGGTGTAATAATACAGGAAAGGGAGAAGCTGCGCACCCAAATAATTACCAACCATCTAGACCCACCATCAGTAAAGACCGAGAACCCAAGAAACCCCAGGAGCTACATAGGAAGATGGGTATACTGTACTCCTGGGGGTACCTGTGAATATATGTATTGGTCCTTTGAAGATCATGTAAACCACTATGGACATATCGGAGGAATAACTAAGATATGGCGAGTAAGAGGAGATAACGAGAAGGATATGTTTGTGGTCGACAAGTCGACCAGAGGGGGGACTGAAGTGGGAGAATGGAAAACCAGGCTCCCGTCCTTCACCTCTCGCGCTTGGCCTAGAGGGTCACGACCCAAACACCCGCCACGAGAAGAGTTTGCCCATTTACCAGACGACCAGATACCCTGGTACAGGAACATACGGATGTGTCCATCTGCTTGCCCAGCAGCCCGCACTGGCCATGCCGACACCTGCGGCGCGGATCAACTAGACTAAAATCTACACGTCGTTAGAGATGCCATGACGACCTAGACAACGGGAAGCACATCTGAACAAATATACACACTGGACATTCCCACACCAACCTACACGAAGAATATACTCAGTGCTATGACGTAGGCGACAGGCATATTCACGGACGTGCATCTTTATTATTTTTATATAGGCTTTCAGAATGCAGAAACGCAAGACGCGTCATGAACTTTTTACTAGCTTGCTCACGCTTCTCTTTGAAACCAGTTACCACCATGAGAAATATAATAAAGACAATACTGGTTATGGAATTATATGCTCCTATAACCTAAAGCACCTGTGCACCAAACGGACAACTTATGCACCGGGCCAAAGTAGGCCTCAAACAAGAGCTCCCGTGGACATCAACAAGACAAGAGTCAGTTGCTGATCCTGCAGAATGAGCTTGGCGAAGCAACCAGCCAAGGTCGCAATGTTGCAAACCCACGTTCCAAGAGCAAATCATCAAAGGCACGATGTTGCAACCTCGCACTCCGCGCACCAACGTTAAAGTCACACCGACAAATTAAACCAGACGCACAGTAGAAAAACAATATTAATTGTGCAGAATTATGCCTCTTTCACGGTCCCTCCCCACGTGATCAAGCCGAACCTGACGAGATGCCAAACCCGGGAGAACAGAGGCGTCTGGATCCCTCGCCACGAGACACTGGCAGATACACTTGAAAGGCTCAATGGACATCTGCAACAGTGGGAACGGTACCCCGTCTAGCTATGAATAAGTCCTCACATTGTCTGCATGTACCCATAAGTGAAACATTGTTGCAACTTACAGGTACACCGAGAGCTGGGAACGACGGTGGTCCCAGGCTGGGAAGCTCACGGGCGCACCAATCAGAACATGGGGCTCTTATCACTGACGCCAGCACATTTAGCCAATCCTCAGGAGCCTTCATGTAACAATTTTCATGTATCTAATTGTAGGGACAACCCAGATATACCACCTGACTACACCTTGTCCACTAATATCTTTCTCTATATGTGTGCCATACTAACCCTACCACTCGAACACCCAATTAAGAGTGGCGATAGGTTTTTTGTTAACTTTCTGAAGTGACGCAAGTAGCGCGTCATAATACAGTAAAAAGGGCCTGCGAGCCCCACGATTGAGTGTGTGTCAGGACGAACGCGTGCGCTCCTTGACCCATCCCTGCCGTTTGTCTAATAAACAGCAGAGTCACCTTGCTCCTTGTGTGCGTCTCATACTCTATCTCATCTTATCTGGCATACACACGGGAGGAGTTGGGGCCTCCCTGCCTGGAGGTCTGGGGACGGTCCGGCCGACCCCGGCAGAATTTCCCCCCGACAAGGCTAAAAGGATTCCCTTTTCCAGGCACCTGTTCTCAGGGCACCTGACTACAGAGACCTTTCATAGTACAAACTGATGCCTCAGATACTGGAATAGGAGCAGTCCTCTCTCACCTTGATAAAAAAAGGCAGGTGACACCTTATATGTTTCACCAGTCGCCAGTTTAAGGACAGAGAATTATGGTGGGCCAAAGAGGAAAATAAGTGTTTTTCAATCATGTGGGCCCTTAGAAAGCTGATACCCTATCTCTTTGAGACTTCCTTCACTGTACAGACTAACCATAAGCCCCTAAGGTGGCTAATGAACATGAGGGGAGAGATTCTTAGGTTGCTCAGGTGGCCCATGAGCCTTCAGGGTTTTGACTTCACTATTGAGCATAGGCAAGGTACTTAACATAGCAATGCTGATGGGCTGTCCAGGATGTACAACCGACTGGGACCCTGCTTATGTTCTAACCCTTTCCTGACTTTTGGAGGTCAGTAAAGCTCTGCTTGTTTTGGCAGTCCCTAAATCTGTCAGTACTGAGAGACTTTGGGGGTAATTCATAGAATTCGGCGCACAAGTGGTGCACACGGCTGGCGCACAGAGTGCGTGTGTGGCAGTCTGCATCAGCCGCGTGCGCCAAAACCCATTTCAGCGCACAGCGTATTCATGGATTTCAACATCCATAACCAGCCGTGGCGCAGAGCGGGGCAGGGACCTTGCAGCAGCGCCAGTTATGCCCCCAACCCCGCCCTGTGCGCCAAAAACATTGCACAAATCCCCTACATAGCGCAAAGGGCAATGGACCAGCACACAGCCCCCCAACCACAAACGCATTGGTAACTCCCCACACACCCCTCGAAATACGCATACCCTGCTTGCGCTAGCAAAACGCGTGTAAAAGTCCACACGCACCCTTCGGAATACGCGTACCCCACTCACGCTAGCGAAAACGCATGTAAAAGTCCACGCGTACCCCCAGAATATGCACAGGCCACCTATCCACCCTCCCCATACCCCACAGGTAGCCCATCCACCCTCCCCATGCCCCACAGGCAGCCCACACCACAGGGGGGACTTTCTCCACACATTTTACCTAATGCGAGTGGGGTAAGTGTATTCCGGGGGTGCGTGTGGACTTTTACATGCGTTTTCGCTAGCGCAAGCAGGGTACGCATATTCCGAGGGGTGCGCGTGGACTTTTACACGTGTTTTCGCTAGCGCGAGCGGGGTACGCGTATTCCGAGGAGTGCGCGTGGCCTTTTACACACGATTTCGCAGTGTGGGCCATCCTGGGTGTGCCCTTTCCCCCCTCCCCATGCCCTGCAGGAAGCCCACACCACAGGGGACTACCCTACACCCCTGGGCATGCCCCGCAGGCAACCCACATGGCACCATGCACTCGGGAGCACCGACACATGTCCCCCACCGACCCCCATTGACGGGACCTGCCAACAGGCCCTGACTTATGTCCCCCCACACCCACCCCATTGATGGGCACCTGCTAGCAGGCCCCGACACATGGCCCACCAAACAACATGTCCTAACAAAACAGACCCATGGCTCCAATACCAACCCAAATCCCCCTTGCCCCCAGTACAAGCATGCAACCATCCACAGCACCCACTCCCAAATTGCCCATGCCATGACAGTCTTAAAAGAACCACCATGCCCATGCATAAATGCACAAAAGAGCCACACAGTGGCAACACATGACTGAGGCACTGCTCATTGAGACATGCACAAAACCAATGATAGAACACAACACCAATCATGAAGATAGAAAAAATGTATTAAAACATAATGAAGTAACATAGAGGAAATCAAAGTTGAAAATCAATATACAATGACAGATATAAGCATAAAAAATGGTAATCCAATGAAAAAAAAATAAACGTCATGTTGAATAAAAAAGTGGTCCATTACCAATGTCAATAAGAAATAAATAATCCAAATAAAAGAAAACCATTGATCCATGGGAAAATTGAAAAAGAAAGTATGTACAAGTCTGCAACTATATACAATGGAAGTCCAAATGGTCCATGATCCACAAACAAAAGGAAACCTACAAAAAAGTCCTATGAATAAAAAATGATATACATAAAGTGGAGCAATGTCCATGAACTCCAAAATAAAAGAAAAAACAAAGGAAACCTAACACTAATGAACTATGTACAATGGCGGCGGGCAAGTCCAACGGCTCACTTGTTGATGTTCCGGCCCAGGGCATCATCGAACTCCATGTCGATGCCCCGGAGGCGGGCCTCTTCCCTGGTCCAGGACCCTCATCCAAGTGGACACCACAAGTTATCTGCAATTCCTCATTGGATTGTGTAGAAACACATTTAACACCAACTTCATATCACTGTTCAGATATATTTAAGCACAATGATTGACTTGCTACGCTTTCTGTTTTGGATGTTAGTGCTAAAATTGTAAACTTGCTTGAAATACACTTTGGGATGCATGTGACAAATATTAGTGACACACTAATTAAAAAAATGATTCTTGCGTTTTAGACTTAAGTAACAAATCCACTTCAATACATTAAAATCTACTAATTCCCAATTCCTTCCCTCCCAACTCTCCACTCAAACTGAACTAACCCATTCTAAATTTATCAAACTTTTGCAACCTCACACGCTGTCTTCAGATGACCCACCAGGTCTAGTACATTTAACCAACTCCTATCTTAACGTTTTCTATCAACAACCACTTTATCAATCGATTCATCTAAGCATGGGAGCTTCCCTTATTGCTAACCTGTGCTTCCTCAATAACCAGGACAGATCTACGTTAAAAAAAAATGCAAAAAGGTGAATTGCAAAATTGCGAAGCCCACTTGTTTGCATTTTGTAATTCAAGCTTTTAGGATTTCGGTTGTTTGTCCACCGCTTGGCATCTAATGTATGCGTGGGACACCGCTGCCAAACCTGCAGCCCAAAATACCGAACATGGGGAGCGGTCGACACCCCCGCAACCCAAGCGCCCCTTTTTCAGTATTATGGGATTCAATCTTTTATACCAAGCGAATGCGAACTAACTGGGCATTCAACCTTGTTTCCCTCTATTTTGGGGTAACCCAGCCAGGTCAAAACTTTTTTGGCTCAAGTAAGGAGATGCGCTAGTGCATCACCTTACTTGCGATAAATGAAAGAAGTAGCCAAATTCACAAAGAGCATCTGATTGAGTGCCTCTTAGATGTGCTCATTCACATGCTCTTTTTTTCCCTTTGCACATTTGCACAAATAAGAGGGCGTTTCTGGGCATTTTAAAGCACATCCCGAATTCACAAATGGGATGCGCTTTAAAATGATGTGGTGCAGGTGGGCACTGCTATAGTCAATTATTCTGTTTCCAAATTGAAAAAAATCTTCAGTTAGTTTATCTCATCACTATGGAACTTCGTGGTAAAAAAAAGGCCTATGGCACAGGGCCGACAACATACGCAAAATTAGAAAACTCAAAAGGAATACCCTGTGCGATCCACAGGATCTCGTAATGCCCTACTAGCGGGTTGAAAAAGTAAGGTTTCAATTACTAAATGATTAGAATAGCATTTCTGCAATATTACTCCTTATATTTAAAGACCAAAGCTTCGAGAGCAATCGTAACACAGTGTTATTTTAATGTGCATGCAGAGATAAGTCAGTGAAGCACTTAGGTTTAAAAGATGCCTACGCATTATGCCTTAAAATGCCCAGAAACAAGAGCCATCCCCCCGTGCCTTTGAAACAGACACAGGGGGCAGGTGCAAATGATGACAGGGTAATCTCCAACCCAGTCGTGATTTTTTTTATTAGCGTGTGACAGACACAGTTTAAAGTTTCAGCTCACTGGAACCGTGGAACTTTAGTTGACTTAAATCATCTTCAGCTGAATGGCGCTGCCAGGGTTCTCCCATTGCAATACACTTCCTAACCATTTAGTGCCGTAAATCTAACCTTGGTGTTACATACCTTAAGAACGGCGCCCATTGGTTTTTTAACCAGGGTCTTAAAGAGCTGTAAAAAAGCACCATTAACCTGACCAAAGGATAAGCATGCACCAACATGTGTTACCCCCTCTGTTCCCACAGTCTCAGAGGCCATACCCACCCCATCTGGTCCCCCCGTGATGTTCCCTTGTGCCCCCCCCTTCTCGCACACAGGTGTTGCCTGTTTTGCTTGATTCTTCTACCCTGCTCCCCCTCAACCTACATCTGCAGGAGTCTGTCCTGATACATTCTGGTTTCACCATCACCGTCTTGTGGCCAATGCTGTATTTGACTTTATGGACTTCATTCATGGTGCGTCACTCTTTCTCAACTCTCATGCTGGACTTCCTTTGCATCTTGTACTCATGGTGGCCCTGAATCATGCTGTTGCCATCTTCATCTTGTATCCTGGCTTGCAACATTATGTGTTACTACTGACTTCTGCAATTGTATTCGCTCTCCACTCTTGCTTCTCCACTCTTTTTGACTGCTTACTCTCTGTTCTCTCCTCCTTTCCCTTCTCCCTTTTCCTATCTCCTCCCCTTACTTTCTTCTATGCACTTACTCTATCAGAATTGTCCCTGGACCTAACATGATAGCAACCTCGTCTGTTTCCTCCACTCTCCCATTACTGTTTTTTTCCTCCCCACCCCCCGTCCAGCACTATCTGAAATATCGTCAGGCCTAGTATAATAGTCGCTTGTTTTTTTTGCTCCCCTTGCTTTCTGCACCCGCTCCCTCACCTTTTGTTTTTCTCCGGCTCTACCAGAAATGTTGTCAGGCCTAGTACAGCAGTTGCCTGTCTGTTTCCATTTCCTTCCCACTCTCCCCCTCCCTTCCTTATCTATGTCTTAGCTCTTGCACATCTGAAATGTCGTCAGGCCGAGTATGATAGTTAATTTCACATCCTTACTGTTCATGGCCTGTAAGAATGTCATTGTATTTTCCCTTGTTCCCTCCCTTGCCTTGAAGCACTTTGAAACACGTTGTGTATAAGCGCTATATGAATGAACTATCATATCATATCATCATATCATATATCATATCAGATCATATCATACACCTTTTTTATTTACGTTTTTTTTTAAAAGGACACACTAAGATAAATAAAAGATGTTACTCTTTCTACGGGAACTCCTTTTAAGGTAAATGTGTCGCTTGATTTCATATTCCTCCCAATTATCAAAAACTTTGATCTCCCAACATTAATTGGTAGTTAATCAGTTGCTTTAGGGCTAAAGGAGTCCTAGAAAATAAAACAGAGTCATCGGCATAGCTTTATGTTGTTATCTGGGTTCTACTAACAGTGGTAAAATCCAACTCTGAACTACGTAGTTCATTCTCTCAGGAGTTAATATATAAATCCAAATGAAAGCAGCCAGCACAACCTTGGCCTGTGCCTTTTGTCACTGTGAACACATTAGTGCTCTCACCGCTTATGCCGAATCAAATGCTAGCAATGGTATCAAGATGTAAGGAATGCAATACTTGAAGCAGCCATATTGGAAAATTATAATCCTCAGGGAGCGACCATTATTTGATCAATTCACCAGATCAAATGCGCAGGACAAATCCACAGAAGCTAAACGCATTTCTTTATTTGAGTATGAATATTTAACAATCAAAAACTAAAAGTTAATTGCTTGTTTTCTCGTACTCAGCCTATCCTTAAATCTTCCTTGACACAATGAGATATCATTTCCCATAAACCAATTGAACTGTCTCCTAGAAAGGAGTTTCCCAAAGAGTCTGGATGTGGCAATGAGAAATGGTTAAATAAATCCATTTTAATAGAATCTGGTCCCGGACTCTTATTAGAGGATGGCATATCGAGTGCATGATGCCATTCAGTCATATCAAATTCATTACCTGAACTAGAACAGAGACATTAGAAAAAATTATTACATTACCATAATGACCATATGTATCAGTATAGATAGATTTAAAAGTGTGATCTAGGATTTAGCTAGGTCACAAGCTGATTTAAAAGCCTTCATAAGCTTTGAGATAGCAGATTGATCTGCTAATCTATGATTGGGAAGTAGTGTTTGGCAATCAAGTAGGACACTAAAGCAAATATGTAATACTTAGCAAGGAGACCATGCTCCCTTGGACAGGCTTGCAAAAAGCAAGAGAACCAACACTGAAGTACCGAAACTGTTTTTGGATCTTTAACGCTTATGTTTTGACCTCTTACATCGAAGTGGACACAGGCAAAACAGCACTGACTGACTAGATTGTGTCCCTACTTCCAGAGCAAAATGAGATGTGTAAGCTAAAGGACAGGGTGTGTGGTAAAGTGCAACCAGAAGCCTGGAGGTCAGTAACACAGGGAGACAAACTTTAGACAGGGAAAGACATTTTACCAATCTATGTCAAGATTTGTTTGGCAGCGTGGCTAAGAGAAGAAGCCAGTATGCATTTTTAGTAGAGACCCAGAAGAGCGTGTGACAGAGTAAATGTGCAATCCAATAGGTGGATCATTAAACAGGATCTGTCTAGTGGCGAGTGGAAAGTGAGACAAGCAGCAAAGCAAGATAATCAATGCATGTCCAACTGTTCATGTCCAACGCTGGGAAAGAAAGTGAGTTGGAGGGAGAGTAGGCCTATGTTTGAGCCAGACGGGAGAGACGTCTGGACTTCTGGAGAACTCCTGAAACAAACATGTCCCATGAACAAACTCTTGATTTCTCCTACTCATTCTGTGAAATACCAACCAGCCTTGTTTCATGGTGGTAAGAGAATGGAGATGACTTATGATCTTGAGAAGTAGAGGCCAGAAAGAGGGTAACAGCACTTACACTTGCAGGCAAGAGCAAGAAAATTGTCGCCAAAGTAGAGGAGCAAGAGGAGACTCACAAAATGTGTCTCAAGATGGGGTGATGGAAAGCAACAGCCGGTTGTGTGAGAGACATGGATCACTGAGAGGGCCTGTAGGCTTGGCAAACTCTTGGAGCACCAATGAATGGACTAACAGGACGATTTGGTTGAGAGGCAGTGCGAGTGAAAAAGAACAGAAGGCAACCATGAGGGGAAAGGAATGCTGCATGCTGCCAGAGAGAATTAAACCCCAGTACTTCTGGCCAATCTGTCAAACAATTCTGGAATACACACACCTTTGGTAATGTTCCCGGTGTGGCTCTGTCCGTTGCCATCCTTTCTCTGGTACTCATCCTGTGAGTTTGCCTTTCCAGCATTCAAGACAAGCACAACACATAAATATTTTATATGTATAACCTACATGGGTAGTCGGGACATCACTGCTACTGTAAAAGATATAGCAGTGCCGTTTAGCCCTCATAGCACAATGGCCCAGGAATAAGACCTTTGATCCATGTGGACACATATTGACCTAATGGTGGTTTCAATGGTTTCAATATGATAGCTATGAGCCCAACCAGCTCCAGCTCCAGCATCACAACAGTTTGCTTAGATCCAGAATCTAAAATGCCCATCCTTTCTGGATCGCCAAAATGTCATGTTGGAGAATGTAATCGTCCTTTTCCCTATTTTCCCTATTTCCCTATATATCAGACTTTAACACACACATACTCTTGCTCTGGTAGTCCTGGGTCTTGTCCAGTACACTGCATGGATATTTCTGCACAACGTGGCATTTCCAGTCCTACTTGAAAAGGTGTCTGTTGGGTATGGCGCTACAATAAGTTAGTGATTTGCCATCTTGGCTGTCGTTAATGCCTCCCTGTGATGGATCGAAAGCTTCCATGAAGTCCCCATCTATTGGCTCCTCAGAATGTTTCTCTTGACAGTGTAACAGCATTTGCTCAGCCCCCCACAAGAACAGCCCTGCGCGATCTGAGGGGGTGAGGACAAAATAAATAGCCACTTATGATCCTTTATTAGATCTCATTTTCCTTGACACTCTTTATGCTTGAGCTTTTATCACTCCAAGTTTATCTCTATTGCTTCTTCCAGGGTTAAGCAGCCACATTGTATAACCCACCTTTGTATGTGTAGTGCATGTAGAAACTGTTAGAACATTTTTCAATAGTCTCTAACGATATTCTTAGGATCCTCCATTTATTTCCCTACCAGATATTCGATATGATAGTATACTTGTTGTGTGGTCCTACTGGGATCTAGATTCAAACATCTACAATTTGTCTGGGTGATCACAACACAATCTTTCTAAGATGTTTTTCTTAATATCTACATACAACCTTTCCCCTCTGCAGTTGGCTGTTTGATATGCCAAATAGCTAGAAGGAGGATCAAGAAACTGGCACACTCTCTCATCTGGCCAGGGAGCTTACTTGCCTAACCTCTCAAAGTTAGTAAGAAATAAGTCTGGATGGACTTCTGACTAATACCGCCGAATCACTGAAGTGGATATATTTTTGTGTACTGTAGCCAAGGCAACACCTCCGTTAGTTGAAGTAATGCAGAAGGATGCTTCTCTTCTGTCGTGATTTGTCAGTTCCCATGGGTCTGTATTGCATCTTTAAATGATTGAATGTGTTCAGTCAGTACATAGCGATAGGTTTCCCCATCATGTGCATGAAAAATTATTACAGTTTAAAGCTTCATTTTTTCCATCCACTAATACTTTGAGTATGGCTTGATAATGTAGCCACGTTTACTTTATCAATGGAACAGTAGAGTCTGGATTAAAGATATTTTCCTGTAGTAGTCATAATATATCTCTTCAAACATTTGTCCTTAGTGACTGTTTCTATTCCAATTAATCCAGTTTGATGGGTTATGACATTTCAGTCAGATCCTAATAATACCACTTATTACACTGTATGGGAGGAAGACTCTGAGGAAAGGAAGCAAGCATGCTTTCATCCACTCCCTGACTAAACAGGGTGACTGCTGCCTGGGAAGAGGTATTGAATTTACTATCAGCTGTGTAACAGTTGCTCTGGTGAGGGTGTGCCAGAGGTTCTACCCAGGTTCTGACGCTGTATTGAAAAGAGGAACCAGGAACATGTCCTGCTTGCCAAATTGGATAACAGGAAGAACACCTGAAGAACCACGAGCCGAGTAACTTCTAGCAGAAGGATGAGCACTTCATCTGTCTTGAAATGCCCCTGAATGAGGTGGGATAAATACCCATGACTGCTATGGATGTTGTGCTGAGTGAATCCAATGTTATGGTGAGTGCAGAGACCAGTCCGAGTGAATCTAAGGTCATGGATAGACCTGAGAGAAATCTGGGAGAGTCAGTGGTCAGGGAGAGACCTGAGATGATTGATGTGTTAAAGGGACCATAGGCCATGCGAAGGTTTAATTAATCTGTGCTGACCAGAGATGCTACAGAAGGCAGAACCATGCCTAAACCACCCAGGAAAGGGCTATCCAGGCAAGCATTTGGCCTATGTTTTTTTTTTTATGAAGTAGGGTTTGACTTTATAAGAATAGGCTTATGAACAGTTTTGTTGAATCTTATTGTTAGCCTGCATGACCCACAAAGCATAGGTTTAAATGTTCTTTTGGATATCACATTTGAAGTCTGGTTGTTACAAAATGGCGTCCCTGGATAGACAGAGGGTTATAAGAATAGGTTCAAGACTTTTTTGTTAAACCATTTGATCACCTTGAGGTGAAGGGAGCAGCTTGAGAATTCACTTAGTGTTGTACCCCCCTTGATTTCACTTTTTAAAGAATGTCCTTATGTTTATAATATTTCCCTAGTGCCTCTAGGCCTTCATCCAACCCAAGAGCTTACATTATGAATTACAATAAAACTTTGTCAATTGAAACTTGTGTTTTACATTGAGTCATTGATGAAATCCCCATGCCATGAGTGGGTGTCCTCTCACTTTCCCGGAAACATGCACTATGCAAATGTGGGAATCTGATTGCCAGTGCTTTGAATTGGCAGTGCCTAGACCCCCTTCAAAACTGCAGTCAGCTTTTGCCCTTAGAGCCATTCTGCAATCATAGATGGGAGGAAAGGAAGCAGGCAACATGCAAACAATGCTGTGCTGCTCACCACTAGGATTGCTGCATGTGAACTCGGGCGTGGTTTCACACTTCTGTGATGGGGCGCATATTCATGAGCCACTTGGAGCCTGCGGCTTTGTTAACCACTCCTCTGCTTTGTCAGTCCCAAGAACCTAGTGCCCGCTGCTCAGCATATGTAGATTCATCCGTTCACTGATACTCACAGAAGGTAGCGCTTGCATGTACATTATGGATGCTGCCGCTGGTTGGTTCCTATCTGCAAGGAAAGTGCATCCCTTTTTCAAAAGTTCTTCTTGGGTGCGAAACCGGCAATCACCCTCCGCGCAGGTGCTTCCATCACACACAAGTGTGCCTGGGAGGTCAGTTGAACACCTAAAAATGACACCATTCATTTAAATATACTTTTCAAGTTAGATCCTTTTAAACAACATATGCTATTTCAGAAAAGCAAAAGACACTGGCAGAAGCTGGACTTTCGCTTTGAAAATGGCGTGACCAAGTCAACAAGACAGGAGGCATCCTCCTCTTCTTCTATAAACATGATACAACTGTCACTCAGTAGAAATCATCAAGAAACACACCACAAATACCTCACATAGTCCTTATTATGGCAAAAGGGGTATGAATATCACCAGCAGCAATAGCTAACTAGAGCCAGATGCAAAGAATATTGCCCATTGTCGAAGACAGCAATATTGCCTAGTGGTAAGGTTTGCTCAGCTGGGCTACTGCCCACGCTAAAGCTACTTGTATTGAAGCAGTGGTGCACTTGGTAACTGTATTGCTGTTGGCAATGTGCAGGTCAGCACAACATATAATTAAGAAATGGAAATCGTGAACCTAAACACTTCTGTTAGCAGGTCTCAAAAGGATAAATCCCCCAAAAAGCTGTTGCAATATTTAGAGTAATTCCACCTCTGGCATTCACCACCCACTAAAATCTTAAGTTGCAGGAAGCAAACACCCAGCAATAATCATTACCACCGAAAGTAAGGTCATGTTGCCTTGTGTGCCACTGCCACAGTTGATTTCTGGCTGAGGTGTAATCCTGAAAAGATACACATGCACTGCTGTTATTTCTTCCTAATGAGAGATTAACACATAGGTTCTAAAATGGATCTTCCCCTATGATTGCCATATGAAACATGATATTAGTATAGTATTATTATTATTATTGTTATTTGTGTTCGTAGTAGCATCCCTAATGTTACTATTAATAATAATATTCTTATCGTTACAGGCAGTAATGTTACTCTAATGAAGTCACAACATTTTTAAAAAAATGTTTTATTGGTCAAACACAAAAATGTCAACCTTTAACATACAAAAATGTTTCCTTGCCATTTCGTTCTCATTCCTGAGCCTCTTTAAGTCACCTCCCTATTACCCAGTTCATCATCATCAGACTGTTCATCGCCCTCCATTAGCGGTGGAAAAATCTTTTCCACCAGTTTGAGGGCGTCCAGTGTCTGACCGACTTTGTCTGCCATCATAAGCCGTTCCCACCATTCTTCCTCGGTGGTAATGTCCAATGGGGCGGGGGTGTTCTTCAAATATAAGCTCCTTAGTCTTTGAAATCCCGGACAGGAGAATGCCAAATGCCTCGTGGTTTCCAGTACTTGAGGGATTCAGGGATCCTACAGAAACGACAGCATGCGTCTTGGAGTTTGATCATTCTTCTTAAGTACTGCACTTCTCTTGACAGCAATAGATTAAGTCTGAAGCGCATCAGTAGGTCCCTGTAGTGGGGGGATGGGAATCTTGTAAGGTACGGGGGGAGAGGGCGGGACGGGGTGATTCCGTTTTTTCCTTTCCCAAATGATGTTATGACAATAGATATTTTGTGCCTTCTGGGAGTCCGTTCCACCCCAGTCCTTCTCCCGTAGATGTTTCTTGGCCTTATCCGGATTTTCTCTGAGTGTCTCTATTGAGATATTATTCTGTAGTAGTAGATCCTGACATTTCTGTTTCCAGATACGAAAGAATTTATCACCCTTTTTGTTCCTTGAGTTTGCCAAAATCTCAAACAGGATTGGGGGGTTATCCAGTAGACACTTGAGATAGAGTGAGATTGTTTTCCATAGGACTGTCGAGACCATGGATTGAAATCTTAATTCATGTCTAATTGTTACCACTTTTAGGCAATTTGGAAGTTTGAGAATTTTCCGCCAAAAATAGGCCTCAAGTTTCCGCCATACTGTCCATGATAGATTTAGAAATGTCTCAGCTCCATGAGTTAGGATAGGTACGACCTTTTGTTTGTAGAAGGAGATAATCGGAATCATGGAATAATTTCTGTATCTCCAGTGCAGTGCTCTCCCCTGGTTTGTTAGTTTGGCTAGTCTTTCCTTAATGCCATTATATTGTGCCTGTTCGTTGATGTATTTTATTCATTCTGACGCCGAGGTATGTTGTAGTATCAACTATTTTCAACACCTGGTTTTCAATTATCCAAGTGAAGGGGGACTTTGTCTTCCTGACACCTAGGGCAGATTGTGTTACCAAGATCATTGATTTGTCTGTGTTGATTTTCATTCTGTTTTGGTCGAGATAGTTCTTAAACTCCACTATTCGTCTCTAAAGCCCTATTGCTGTTTGGTCAATAAAGACAACATCATCTCTATACAGAATTCAAGATAGTTCGGTCCCTTCGAGCTTCGGTGGAAATGCTCATATTCTTTTCCTGTGAAGCTTTTATGTCCGTCAGATACAAGGCAAATAGAAAAGGGGGTAGGGCACAGCCTTGTTTGATCCCCTTAAATGTCAGGATGTTCTCTGTTGTGTCCCCTCCATTTGAGACAATTATTTGGATTGTTGTGTTGGTATAAAGCGCTTTTATTGCTTCCAGGAGGTCTTCGGGCAGTGCCATTTTTCCAGTTTGGCCCACAGATGGTCTCTACTGACTGCATCAAAGGCCTGTTCAAGGTCAATGAATCCTAAATAAATGTTCCCTTTTGTTTCTAGTGCTCGTAACTTTAGCAAATTTTATAGAAACAAGTTCAAAGAGGTACCCACCCCGGTCATGAAGGCCATCTGGCGTTTGTCCAGGATACTTGCCTTAATAGCCCAGTTTTTCAAGTCTCTTAGCAGGATCGAGGAGAAAATCTTCCCGATGGATTCTAAGAGGGCTATAGGCCTGTAATTTCTGTGGTTAGTGCAATCCCCTTTCTTAAAAATGGGGACTATCAAGGCTTCCTTCCAGGATCGCGGGATATATCTAGTACTCGTAACTTGTTGGAATAGGGTCAAGATGAAGTCAGTCCATGCTTCCCCATTTTCTTTTAGCATATCATTAGAAATGCTATCAGGGCCAGGTGCTCTTGAGGAATTCAATTGTTTGAGTCTTAGTGATATGTCTTCCCTGTCGATCTCAATGAGCCAGGGGGATGATTTACACTTCTTTTGGGTAGGCTTTGTGGCATTGTCCGCTTTGAAGAGGGCCGTGTAATGTTTCATCCAGTCTTCTTTGAAACTTGGTTGGTGGTTAAGGCAGGCTGGAAGTCCTTGCTCTTATTTATGATTTCCCAAAGGGACCTTGTATTAGCGGTGCTAATCTCGGCTAGCATTTGTTCTGCATCTGCCTGTGCTCTCCAGATCTTAAAGGATTTTAGCCAGTTTTTATACCGTTGTTTGCATTGCTTTAATCTTTCCTCTCTGTCAAGCAAATTTCTTCGTCAAATTCTTCTGAGATCAGCTCGATGTTCCCTTCTCTTTATGACCAGATCTATGTTATATGCATGTTTTCTTGCAATTATTGTAATATTGTCCGTGTCTCTCTTAAGTTCAAATCCCTTCAGCAGGCATCTGTATTCCACTGTATTTTTGTTTCTTTTTATGTTGTTGTCTAGATGAGTCATACATTTAGAAATTCATAATCTGTTTCTGCCCCATGTTAGTTCTATTGGGCGTATGATTTGTTGGTACGCCTCTTTGGAGTTCCATCGGAGTGCCACTTCCAGCAGTGTATGGTTGCTAGGTAGCTGTTTCTTTACGACGAATGATTCAATCCACGTAAGTGTATTTCCTGCCATAAAGCAGTAATCCAAACAGGCGCTACTTAGATTACAAAACCAAGTATCCGCACCTAGAAGGTCACCCTTTGTCTGTCCATTTAGCATTGTAATTTCTCTGATATTCATTTCTGTGATCCATCTGTTTTCCCAAGTTTCCAAATGTGATCTTTGCTTCAATTGGCCTTTTTTATCCAGAAGCTTCAGATTCAAATCTCCACAAATTAAGATCAGTTGTTTTTGATTTTCGAGCATGGATTCGTCATTAGGTTCCGTAATGTCTAAGAGGTACTTGTCAATATCGCAGTCATGACTGCTCCAATATGTGTTGATTAAGAGGAGTCTGATCTCCTGGCTCCCTCTATTTTTTACCAATTTTAACACCTGAATGTATGGATTCGGTGTTTGATGGTCCAGTACCTGCAAGTCATGATCCTCTTTGATTAGAGTGAAGAGCCCGGCACGGGCCTCCCCATTGGACCTTTCAGAGCGGGGTTTATGAACGCTTGAAATACCTCGCATGCTGGGCTTGTTCTTATCCAAGTCTCCTGCAAACATATGATTTCAAACTCTCTCAAGAAATCACTTTCATCAAAGTATAAATGTCCAAACTCCCTGGTATTCCACGAGGCCAGGAGAGGTCTTTGTTCGGTTCCTTCGGGCGGGCTCTATTGATTCTTTTTTTCCAACCGGATGTCTGGCTTTACTGATCACTTTCTTGCCTTGAGCCTGTTTGGTATAACCCAGATCTGTTTTTTTACCCTTTGATCTTGAGTTATCAACGGTATAACTTAGCTTGGTCAGAATGCTGTCGAGGGGTTTCTGATGGTCATCCCTTTAGGGATGTTTACCAGACCTATCGCTGCGGGTTTCATCAGGACGATTAGCTTTTTTGGTTCGGGGGTTGGACAGGTGTCATGACCTTGTCCCCACCGAGTGTCCACGGGGCCCGAAAGACTCTATTCGGCCCTCCTCGGATCCCTTGGAGCCAGTCCTGGCGCTGTTGGTATCAGAGGCAAATGCTAGGACGGGGTTTCAATGTGCAATGGACAAGCATGGCCGCCCCCATGAGGAACGTTGGGGAACTGCATTCGGCGGTCTAGCATACAGGGCGGGGCTCGCATCGAAGTCTCCTGGGATACCTGCTGGCTATTTAAACCACGCCCAATTGGAGGCACGCGCTTCACGTTATTCTGCTCTAGCAGCGTGACGTTCACCGGGTCCTGCTCAGCATCCTAGCCTGCAAGGGTGAGAAAAAGGCAAGAACTAATGCCAACCTTACCTGTTCAACGGCATCCTCCGGCAACTGATACCATCCAACGCTCATCATCTTCCTCCGGCTCCATCTATGACATTGTGTGAGCAGCTTACCAGTCCGCCAGGAAGGCCACCTTCTCAGAGATATTTTCCGCTCCCTTGGGTTCTGGAGAACCAGTCTTCGTCTATTCTTCTCGACCTGCAAGACAACAATAGCACAGGTTAGCTATTTGCAAGGACGCTCTCTGAGCCGCTTGGCATTTCATCTTACCTTCTCGCACCCAGCTTTGGCATCCGCCTCAGCCTCCAACACCTGCAAGAAAAGGGGAGAAGGTTATTTGTGCGTACATCACCAAAGACATTATTCTCAATTTCATCTACAAAGACTTACCTCAAAGAACGGAGTCGCATCCGGTCTGTACTCCGGCCCTCGCCAGTGAAGAAACTGGGCAGAATGGTGCCAGTGACAACGCGCCCCTGCCCAGTGCAGCAGGATGGAGAGCGCATCTTTATAGAAATTAAAGTGAGAGTCGTCCCAGGGGAACCGCAAGGGAATCGGGAGCCCGGGAGGTGGGTGGCCAGGGAAAGAACAACAGTTAAGGTTCATCTCTTGGTTTATAGAGCCGACCCTCGACATCACGAACTCCAGAGAAGGGGAAGGGTCCGAAGAGCATCCCGGCCAGTCGAGAAGGCGTCCCGTGGATACAAGGTGAGCGTTACAACGGGTGCCTCTGCTGATATTTCGATGGTTTTACTTTATGGTTAATCCTGTCTTGCCTGGCTCAAGAGGATTCCTTTGTCCGATGTCTACCCCCCCGCGACCTCCAAGGCACTAAGCCTGAAGCCTAGGTCCTGCAGCTTGTCTTTTGTTGTCATCACCATGTCATCACCATGTCCTTTATTCTCTGCGATCTTAAGTGAATGGTGATTACATCCGACCTACATTCGTCTGTAAATTCAATGATTGCTATATCATCAGGTAGTAGATTCCCTGACGGTATCAGCTGATTAAGCAGAGTTAGAGTATTTTTCCTATTGAAGAGTATCTTCTTATGTTCTTTTGTGGTCCTTTCTAATTTTACTTGGATGTTATTTAAGGTCTTTTCTCTTGAAGAGTCCGGTCGGGCCAGTCGATCTCCGGGCCTTTCTGTTGTCCTCTCTTTCCCCTTCTCTCTGTTACTGAATGACCTTGGAGCTGGTATCCTCTCTTGTCGTCTTTGTTGTCTTCGATGTTCCAGACATTTTAGGAGCTCCTGAGTTTTTTTATGCAAGTGATGTTCAGTATCGTTCCGCTTAGGTGGCTTTGATGTCTCGTCGTGATGTTTGGTTCGTGATGTTCTTTTGTCCTCCATTTGTCATTGAAGGTCATTCAGGTTTCCATCCTTCCTCAGCGGTCTTTCGCCCTGAGCATACTTCTTTAAATCTTTCTTTCTTTTCTAATTCTTTTCCGGTGTGTTTTTGTCCAAGAGCTTCCTTTCCTTTTTATCCTCTGGATTTGAATATTTGCCTATGACTTGCCAGTCTGTCAAGCTGATGTTCTCCCAAGATTCCTCCTGCTGATTGTTTTTAATTATTTCGATCAGGTCACTCAAACAATCAGAACATTCTAGGTCCACTACAGGGATTTGTTCACGATCAGATCCCCTCCGTGGGACTGGTTCCTGTAGCTGTTGGTTGCCAGACTTTTCACTTAGTTTCATTTCTCGTCTCGGCTTCTTTGCTGGGGGTATCCATTCTTCCCGGGGCGGGGTTTGTATGTTCCTTAGAAAAGCTCGAGAGCCATTCGCTTTTCGCTTGGTTGCTTGTTTTTTAGTTTTCTTTTGAGAGGACAATGGGGCAGCTTGAGATGGAGTACCTTCTACATTCATTGTTGCGTGCTGGTTCGTTTGATTTGGGTCTTGGAACATTGAGTAGGATGGTTTTGGCTAATTTTCGCCCAGTTTGGCATTAGCAGCATTCTTGACTTTCCCAGACCCTGCTTGGCCTTTTCCCAGAACCAGGGGTCCCCTGGCTTGTTTTGGACCATTGTTTGTATCTGGAGATTTAGGTAGAGGCTTCCCATGCTGGTTGTCTAGTGGCCTCATATTCAAGGAAGCTTTTATCTCAGTGGATTTCCTAATCCACTTGTGGTCTTCCATAATGGCCTCCATAAGAAGCTGTTTATCATTCAAGTCCTGGCAAGCCAAATCACATAGGCGATTTTGCCATTGGCAAGAGATGTCTGATTCCTTCTCGAGCCTTGTGTCCAGTCGTTTCACAAAACCGGCACGTTCATTTACCTGCTCCTTCACATTCAGGTTTGATGCATAGACCGAATTTACGGAGTCATTGATGGTCTCAAAAAGTTTTAGGAAGGGAGCGATTGCAATGTTGAGAGCTGCCATGACTACATTCTGGGTTTGGATGAAATGGTTCATTCTACCTTTACTACACAGTTCACTAATTTTCCTTAAGGAGGGTTCATCAATCATCATGTACTGTACTTCTTTTTCCAATGGGGGCACGGACTCACTTGGTGAGTCCACCATCTTTGTCCCTTCAGTGCTCGGGTAATTTTCATCATGGGACTTTACAATCGGGGAGTGGAGATTCCTTGGTACTTCTCCATCGAGAGCTGCTATTTTCTTCATAATGAAGGATAGGCTTCTCTTTTTTCCGTCATGATTCTCCCCGTAAGATTTGAGATATCTTGAATCAGCTTATTTGGCAACCTTGAGTTGAACTGTAAAGGCGTCCCTAGCCCCGGTGTCCCCTTAGGGGAAGCAGGGGGTGGGGGGTGTGCCATGATCAAGTCCCGGGTCTCTATGTTTGATGTAAACAGAGGACCCTTGAGACTATCATCCTCAGGATTGCCATGTTGGACCTGTGATTCTGATACTATCTTTACTGATTCCTTTGTCAGGTCAATGTAGAAGGGGGTGGGGGGAGGGGCTTTGGATGGGTCATGCGAGTTTTCCCAGATTTCCACCTCCCAGTCCAGAGCCCTGCTGGATTCAGGATAGTCCTCACGACCACCCTCGGTGAGGCTATCATCAGAAGAGCCCCCTCGATCCATTCAGGTGCTTAGTTTCAGCTAGCTTTCTTTTGATATCACTGCTTCCAAGGCATTTGGGTTGGGATAAGTCTGCGGGAACATGCTCCCTGATAAGGCTGCCTTGTGCCGGTTTTCACCTTCCACTTCGCTCTCGGTTTCCTGGGTTGCCTCGTGTTGCTCTTTGGGCTGTGGTAATATACAGGGAAGGGGGTCGTGGCAACAGTTGAATCAGTCACCACTGCTGGCAGTCAAAATCAGGATTTCCTGTGTTGTCATTATTTTCGTTGCCGCTACAGGGTCGATCAAGATATTTGGCTGGTCCGGCAGTCTTAGGGTAAGATTAGTCTCCTCTGTGGGCAGACCCTCCACTCCATCCGATTTACCACCAGCGGGTGAGGGCGGGCCCACCGTCTCCCATGACTCCTGAGTGGTGTGACAGCTGCCGTTGTCAAGGGCGCTCTCCCCCACAAAGTCACTTATTGACAGCTGAGGCTGGGCTGCCGATTTCAGCCCCTCTCCTTGTCTAGGATCCATTATTTTGGGCAATAGTGTAAGTTCCACTTCGGGGGGGCCAACTTCCCTGCTTTCCAGGGTGTCAAAAGATGGGTTGTTGGCCACTTCCCCCACGGGTGTCTGGTCCCTCCCGCCTTTATCTTGGATTTTACTAGAAAAGGGGAGGTGGGATTGTCTTAGGGACAAAGGGGCTTTATGATTTAGCCGTGTGGCAGGCGACAGTGGGGGCTCTGAGGCAGGGCAGGAGGCAAGGCGCTGCCTTACCTGTTGGCGAGTCTTGATCCTTAATTCAGCCTCCGGAGCCGTCTTGTCGCTCATCACGCACTGTCTTGATTCCATAGTGCAGCTCCTCTAGGTGATGATCCGAGGCAGAGGGGAGAAAAGGTTGGTCTTGGCTTCACCGGCGACCCCGGTGACCCAGGCAACACCGTCAACACCACTTGCACACCACTTCCGCTGACGCGGGAGTGGGCGCTTTTGAGTGTTGGGTCGGGTCGGGTCACTGTGGGCTCCTCCTCCTGTGGCTTAAAGGGAGAACCACAGCCAGCTAAAGTTTGCAGAAATTACGTCCGGCAAGGAGCTTCCAAGTACTGCAAACAATGTCAGCGGCTACAAGGGTCCAACACCATCAACACCACTTGCGCACCACTTCCGTCTCACCTTTGATCCTGGGGGATTTAACGACAAAGATCTCTAACAGAAATCGGAGCAACACCCACTGAGGAGAGAGGACTTTGGATCCAGGCAACTCCTCTGTATCGTGAGTGATGAAAGGGTCTCAACGCCACTCACAGCAAAAGTTCCCTATCGAATAGTTTGCAAGACAAACAATCAAACAACTGAACCATGGTTCGGGAGTATAAACTTGATATTTAAGCTACTACAGAAACACAAAGCAATCGAGTTGAAGTTACCTTGATATAAGATATTATATCAAGCTTCGCAGACCCACTTTCCTATGCTAGGGTTCTCTGTGCATCCACACATACAATACTTGTGTTCATTAGTGGACTCTACACTGAATCTTATGCCACATCTCATCTAATCTTCTTAATTTTGGTCTTGCCGCCGCCAGCCTTCCTTTTAATACTATACACCTCGGCAGCCTTTTCCTAGAGCAACCCTATACATGGCATGTACTCATTAATAATGACCAAACATTAAACACACCATGCATTATTGAGAGTAACATGATTGCTAATGTCTGGGTATGTCATTGTTGACACATTCATCCATCACATCCATCAACAAATCCATTGCTTTGTACATGCAATATGTCAACCAATGTTTTTACAAACATGTGCAATGTTGCTCTGTGCAACCTAGCAACACTAGAACAAAATAACACATAAAAGCAAGTTAGCAAAATCATTGGCAAATTGCAGACAAATAGCCCTCTATGCAAAAATGATGAATAGGGTCCCAGGTTTACGTTATGTAGAGGTGGAGCAGATGATAGAGGCAGGGTTTGAAGTTGGGCACTTTAGATGGTCTTGGTGATTGGGGGCATGACGCTTTGGAAACAAAGCTCTTTGGCTCCTCGTCAAGTCTTGTTGAAAATAGGGATATGTATGTGTAGGGTAAATGGCCCAAAACCCGAACGATTAAAAACAATCCTAAATATGCCAATTAATCGATGCACCGTTTGCAAGGAAAACAAAGTTGTCTTACTTGCAAAAGTATCAGATGGTCCATAGAGCCGAACTAACAAGAAGCTCACCCCACCCAAAGAAGTTACATCTTTCATACGGCAAATTAACAAAACTATGCATAATAAGGATTACAACATGATTCCGCACTCCCCACTGGCTAACACATTTATACAATACTAGTTTTACCCTATAGTCCAAATTGGTCACGCATTATCTAAACACAGTCTCCTAAACACATGACCTACTATATCATCACTATGAAGCTCAGGAGTTGATTAACTACCAGGTACATTGTTACCATGATACATTTCTTTGATAAGTAAAATATTCTTGGTCATCACATGGTGTGCACTCCTTCGTCAGATACTGATCAAAGTGTGAATCGCAAGGCCAACTCTGCTTTAATAATACAATGGACCTCCTCATTATACCACACATTGTGGCACGCACAACCAGCTCCCTGCCCTTGAAAATAAATGTATCGGCATCACCTCTGCTTCTCCCATCCCAAATAATGGTACAGCCCTAACACGTCCTGCCCCTTATCGCTCTGGTAACCCAGGTGCCCATGATGACGTGATCGGGGCACTACTGTTATGTTTGCATTTTGCTTTATGTATTGATCCCTAGAGTGCAGCTGCTGTAGTTCAATAGGTTGACTGCTCTTCGGGGGAGGGCAGTAGTACTCTAAATCGTCACCAGGCCTCTTGGCATCACAGAACCCCATGCCCTGTTCGCATGAATTCAACCTTTGATAGGTGTGTCCCTGTCTTCCTCCCTGGACCCAACATTCCTTTCCCAGCTCTTCTGAGCTCGGCAGTTGGACCCAATTAACTGTTATCGACACGGTACGGCTGCCTGTGTCCTTGACAGCGTAACCTCTCTCCGGGGGAAGGAAGGAGAACTTGTCTCAGTAATAACTGGACAAAGCCGCGTCTCCATGTTGAGCTTGTTTCTCATACTTTCAAAAATGCATCTTGTGACCTGCTCTAAAATCCAATACGGCGGAACTACTGCTACTTTAGCACCTGGACTTCACCTTTACTCCAACACTTCTCTGACTACATCTCATATACCTACCTATGTCAGCTACCTACTCGCACATCACTGAAAACATAACACCATAAACTACTGCTAAATGCAAGATATATCACCCTAGCTTTGACCTCCGCATCCCTAACATGAATAGTTTGTTTCTCTTTCTGTGTGGCTATATGATGTTTCTAATATGTGTCAAAGCTAGCTTCAAATGGATGTATGCACATTCTGCCATGCCCAACGAGAACTGATAGCACTAGGACATCTAATATATTTTGTGCAGTCTAAGCCTCATCACGAGTTGGGCGCTAACTCTGGCGGTATTACCGCCGGGGCTATTAGCCCTACTGCCAAAATCCCTGGCGCCGTTAGCGCCGGATCACTGGTTTGGTGGAACGGTAAGTCCCCATTCCCCATTGAGCCCATTCGGGAATAAACCTTCCCCCATCGGGGCATTTTCTTCTGAGGTACACGTCATAAAATAACATCGCCCATCTCCAGCCAAATCTACCCAATGCTCTGCATAATTTTCTGGATCACGTGGGGAATAGACAGTGTTACTGGAGGACCAACTGGTTGTTCTACTCTTACCATCCTGTGCTCTATTTCACCATTCTACTTCTCAGTCTCTGTGTATACGTTTACTGTGAGGGGAGTACCTTCGCCTCTTGTTATGGACACCACCATCATCACTGGGCTCCTAGGCAGTGTCTTAGAGCAGCACCGTAGAAACATTTGACACAAACAAAGAAATTACATGAATAAATACGATAGGAGCCAGCATGTTTATAGCTATTCCCATCCACCGCGGGGCCCTTGAAAATATTGAATTGAACCAGTCTTCAGCACTCACTCCTGGCTCTTTTTCCATGGTAATCCGCAGGTTGTGCAGGACCCCTATGTCATGGGTTAAAGATCCATTGACCACATTATTAGAGGGCTTGTTAGCGCAGCAAGAAGATCCTATTCTATTGTACATGCTTCCTTTCATTGCTGTAAGTAAATCCCGTACATACCGGTTTTGGTGGGTCATGAGACGAAGAGCCAGAAATTCTGCTTTGATTGAATTGAGACCCTGCTCTGCCTGTTTCGCTACATGCAGAATCGTCCACCTAGTCATCTGCTACCAATTGGCATTGGCTGCAGTTTGGATGCCAGGTACAAGCATGGAAGTGAAAAATGTTCTGGTTTTGGTAAACAGATGGAAATGTTCCAGGATCGCTTTGAGTTTTCCAGAGGAATCTTTGGACCAATAATTCAACCTCTTTCGTCAGCGAGCTCTTCGTGAGCGAAGAACATTTTGATAGGGAGGGGGTTCAGTTGCAACTAGGGGTGGCATGTTTATGACAGTCACATGTAAGTGGGGCACTATGAGAATGCCCGAACACAATATGATGAGCGAGCAGATGCCTCTCTAGGATGGGGGAAGGAGGAGCTACACATATTGGCCGCACACCCAATACAAATCCATCAATGTGGATGTGCCATTAGTCAAGTTGGGAATAAACAAGGTCTTACTGCACCTTTCATTTGTGCCTATGAGTAGCATGCCATTTTCTCTGAAGCAAAAAGAGAAGTATGTCACAGGCTTTTCGTTTGGTTCGATCCAAGTGAGTTTTGAGGCATAGGTGCTCCAGGGTTTGAAACCTTTATGGTTGACAGGTGCCACTACATTCTACAAGAGCCCCAGTAGACCCCCGCTGTACAGTTTATAAGTCCTTTCAGGCATCTGTCATTTAAAAACAGCGCACTATTCAATTTCAGTAGTGCTCTTATTTGTCCATGTGCTTGCTCTTTGATCTTGGCCAACTTGCTTTCATCTCTCTCCATTATAACTACCTGGATTGTGCGTCCTTCAAATAGGCTTCTTATTCTGCAAAGGCCCAGGTGCGCTAAACATTGGTCTATAAGAGGTGGCATTTCTTGTGGGATAAACAGTTTGGTATAAGAGCGCTAATGTAGCAGCTCTCATTTCACTTCACTCTTCCAACCTGTCACGATTCCATGTCGGGCCCAGGGGAGAGTGTTTTTCCCCATGATAGAGTAGGGAGGTGGTGGACAGGTATGGTGGCTGGCTGTCACAAGTGCGTAGAATTGAGCAAGGTAGCACTCTGCACCAGCGCGCCAACCAAGGGAGAAGGAACGCCCGGCACGTGCAAAGGAGTGCTGAGCATGTGCGAGGAACCAACGTCCCTGGCAGTGTAACGCTGACAGGGCGTGGTCCAAGGCTATAAACCCACAGCTGGACCACACCCTGTGCTTAGCATTTCTTCTGCTGTTAGCAAGAGCAGTATCTCGCTTACCGCTCCTGCTCTCAGTGTATCCGGAAATGACTTTACAAGGATGGAAAACAGTGGAAACTCATCTGAAGAAATACACCTGAAACGAGGATCCACACCCCTGTGTAAAGACTTTGTCTCTGCGTTTTTTTTTAATTTCTTGTCCGAACAGGACCCGGAGTCGATCGGTCGGGCTGTTCATCTTGGACATTGGTTCTTCATCGCCTGCTCATCTAGGACATTGGTTCTTCATCGCCTGCTCATCTTGGTTCTTCCTCGCTTCTCCGATTGTTGTCGTACCTGCAGGACCTGAAAAGGCAAAGCAACAGTTTGAGAGATCCCATTCCATTCTTTGACCGCCGCCCGTCCCAGTGCCCAGTGTGCTCACCTGCGCAGTGAGTCCAACTCTGTTCCTTCAGCATCGCTTGGCGGCATCGGCCTTCAGTCGCTCAGCTCCTGTGAAGAAGAAAGACAAAGACATTGTGAAAGTAAGCTCAGTCGCTGTACAGAACAAGTTTGCAAGCACAGTCAGTTTGACACCCGTGTTTAATCAAGACTTACCTGTTCACCATTGTATCCTGTGTATCGCAGCCGGCCTGGGCCACGCACCTTTAGTGAAGTAACTGGAGGAAGATACGTACCTGAGGACTGCGACCGTAGTCGCAAATATCACGGTGAGCAGCACTTGCTTCGTGCCATCCAGTCAACCCAGGCTCTGAAGGGGAGGGGCAGAAGGGAAGGCCCAGCCCTTTTACTTACCCTGTACTTACCTTTAGGTCTACCTGACCCCCAGAACAGGGCTACAAATTGGTTCAGACCGGACCAGGCACTCCTGCAGGGCACCAGAGGTAAGTGTGACACCACCTCCATCATGTGGTTGTACCACATACTATCTGTTTCGGGGTCATGCACATCCTCAACGGTATCAAAATTTACTCCTTTATCTTCATTATATTCAATTTCATTTGCTGTTTCTCCCTTATTTCATGCCATCCCCATGCTTAATTTGTCGGTGTCATTGCTATACCCCCTTTATATGCACAAACTATATACAATTCCCGACAAGAAGGAGAAGACAGAACAGCAGCATCCTATATTTAACAATATATACATTGCATGACTTGTTGATCCTGGAAGCTCTGATGTACAAGAAAACTTAGTGTCATGGTGCTCACGTGGGTGCATCCGTTGCACAAATGTCAATATAAAGGTCACTACATTCATTGTTTAATGTCACTGTTCTTGAGGGGCTGTAGAAGATAGTGCTGTGCCAGTTTGTTTTTGTAAGTCAGATATGTGGACCTAATAACACAGTTCTTTCACGCTTACTGCAGACGGGGTGGCATACATGAGCTTGAACAGGCCTTGATATCGACAGTTATTCTACTTCCTCACAAAGGACCTCAAATATGTGAAATCACTGGGGTAAAGTTGAGGACCCTGCAGAGACATTGTGTCAACCATAGGTGTGGCAGCTGTGTCTTCTCTCCTGTCTCTCCTGGGAGCAAGCTGTAACTTTATACATTTTGTTAAATCCCTCAAATAGCCCTGAAACTCCTTCCCCAAAATCTCAGCTCCTCTGTGTGTATCTGATGCAGTGCGTGCAGGTGTGGGTGGTCTATGTAACCATCTCCCCATCACCATCTCATGTGGGGACAAGTGGTCCTTCACTGGCTGGTTCCTAAGGTTGAACAGAGCCAGAGGAAGACAATGCTGCCAGTTCCTCCCTAGCGTATGATGTAATTTTGATAGTTTGTGTTTCAATAAACCATTGAGACGTTCTACAATCACATTGGCTTGAGAGTGGTAAAACAAGCACAGTTTATGTTTAATTCATAATAAGGACGTATTAAAATAATTAGGTGAAAAAGAGTCCCATCGTCTGTCCTTAGGACGTCACATTTCCCTCAGTGAGGAAAGACTTCACATAATGAAAATGTGGCCGCCGATTTAGCATCTGGTTGCGTACAAGGGCCCGGCACAATCCAATGAGAAAATGGGCACACAACAGCAATAAGATTATGATAGTTACTGCACCTGTTTATCATATCCACACAGTCTATGTGGAGCTCCCAAAATGGTCCGATTGGATGATGCAATTTGCCATGCAACATCCTGAGTCTTTGTCCGCTGCTGTAGACATGACAGGTTGTAAGCGATATTCAATCAACACTACAGCTAAGTCAATGCCTAGTCTGGGATGCTGAGGAAAACCCTTATTGATGTATTTTTTTTCCAGTTCATATTCTGGATGACAACCCTTGTATAACAACCCCCTCTTAGAATCCCCCTGACCCCACTGAGTCAAGAAGTAGGTCTGTTTTGCAAATTTAAAAGGTTTATTTGAGAAATATAACAATATATATCTACACTTTTATAATAAATTAATATTGGATATCACACTTAAAATATGACAGTGATCAACAATGGATAATGTTCTACTGGTAAACTGATTTGGTTACTTAGAAGTAGTATAGAGGATGAGGTAGCTGAAATGCTTTATGGTTTCAAGGAAATGCAAGGTGGAATAAATGCAGTCCAGAAAATAAACTGATATGGTTTCACAAGAGATGATATGTTCACTTTTTCCCTGGTTGCAATTCACCCACCCCCTTTATGCAATGCAAGGAGATGGAAGTAACACACACTGTCTTCAGGAATACAATCAAATACAATACGGAATTCAGTTCCCCCCCCAGCAAGCTTAGGTAACAAGTATGCTTTTTAAAACACAGGCAAGAGTGCTTTGTAATGTGGTGGCAAGGAAGTGAAAAATGCTAAAATTGCTTTTAATTCCCTATAGGAGGTTCAGGGTAAGTGGTAGACACTTTATATTAGTTCAGGATCACTTTAACAATACTCTATGAATGATTAGCAGATTGCAACGAATTTTAGCAAAGAGAAGCAAAAAGCTGCTGATTTTTACAGATGAAGAAATCGGGCCAAATCGCAAATCGCGGTAAATTTCGTGAGTGCGTAAATCGCGATTGCGGTAAAAGTATAAGTAGTAGGAAAGCTTAGATTCTAAGCTTTCAGAGGAAAGTTAAATCTCGTTCCTAGGACAAACGGTTCCAGAGATACGGACGATTTAATAAAGGTAGATTTTCGGATTTAAAGTAAAACTCAAAATGACAGGTGACAGTTTGCAGCTTTAGAATGGCAGGTGACAGCTAGCAGCTTTAGAATGACAGATGACAGGATTTCTAGGAGGCAGTTCTACTTAAGTTAATATAGATTGGATTAGATTATTTTAACTAAGAGATTGGTTTTGGCAAAGTGAGTACGCACACTATATTTTTTAAATAAGCCGTCAAGGTCTGGTCAGGTTGGACGGGACTTCCGGCGGTTCTGCTCACAGCGGTCTGGTCTCTGGTTCTGCTCTCAGCACTGCACAGTTCTGGTCTCTCTGGATCTCTGGTCTCTCTGGATCTCTGGTCTCTCTGGATCTCTGGTCTCTGGAGGTTGATGGATTTGAAGTCTGGAGTCTCCGGGCAAAGCGTCCCGCAAGAAAGTGGAAAGTGAATCCCCTACCTGGGTTTCAGTGGCCCTTTTTATGTGTTTTGAAAATGGGTGTGTGCGTGGCATAACTGAGCCTGCCCCTCTCTACTTGTCATTGGCCCAATTCTCCCCTCTCCCATGATTGGGGGAATTGGGGTGTGAGTCAGAGTGATGAGGTCTGTTTATGGGTCAGAGGATCCTCTCCTGGTCAATTTGCCCACAAATCTATATTTGATTCAAATACATATTTCCCCAATACACAATTTGTTGAAATTACATGTACACATTATCAAGCCGATTCATGGAATAATTAGCGCGGCGCAAGTGGCCAAAAACGTGCGAATCGCAGTGGAATAGCGAAAATCGCAGTGGAATAGCGAAAATCGCACGAAAAGCAGCGCACATCGATTCATGGAAGGCCGTGCGCGAGAAAACCATCGGACGTGCGATAAGAAAGTGTGCGGCGCACGTTGGCGCACAGGCCATCTAACGGCGTGCGCCAGGCCACAGCGAAAATCGCACAGTCCACAGCGAAAATCGCACATAGCGCGGCGCACGCAACAAAAGTAGGCGGAACACGGGGCGTAACACTCAGAATGGGGAACACCTTGCCAAAATGTGGGCATCACGGGGGAAGCACAGGGTAAAAGTGCGCGGAACGCCCACACGCTCGCCTACAACACGTATTCATGGAATAGAATAGGGCAAAAAAGCGCACGCTCAAACCAGCGCACAGGCACAAACACGACCGCCACAAGAAAGCAGGCGGTAGCTTCTCTGCGCCTGGAAGAAATGTGCGCTAAAAGGTGCGCCAACAAATAGCACCTATATACAGCCATGATGAATGTCCAATACTGTGGCCCTCCAGGATAAATGACGTACAAAGGGGTACCCACAAACACAGACACGCGCTGAGAGAAAAAATAAACGTGTGCGTGTATACCGGGGTGCGCGGGAAGTTGCACACGCGATATGGCCGGGTACGTGGATTTCAGGGGTGCGCGGGAAGTACCACACGCGATTAGTCAGGGTACGTGGATTTCAGGGGTGCGCGGGAAGTCCCACATGCGATTAGGCAGGGTACGTGGATTGTAGGGTTGCGCGGGAAGTTCCACACGCGATATGGCCGGGTACGTGGATTTCAGGGGTGCGCGGGAAGTACCACACGCGATTAGTCAGGGTACGTGGATTTCAGGGGTGCGCGGGAAGTCCCACACGCGATTAGGCAGGGTACGTGGATTGCAGGGTTGCGCGGGAAGTTCCACACGCGATATGGCCGTGTACGTGGATTTCTGGGGTGCGCGGGAAGTTCCACACGCGACATGGCCGTGTACGTGGATTTCAGGGGTGCGCGGGAAGTTCCACACGCGATTAGGCAGTGTACGTGGATTTCAGGGGTGCGCGGGAAGTTCCACACGCGATTAGGCAGGGTACGTGGATTTCAGGGGTGCGCGGGAAGTTCCACATGCGATTAGGCAGGGTACGTGGATTTCAGGGGTGCGCGGGAAGTTCCACACGCGATTAGGCAGGGTACGTGGATTTCAAGGTTGCGCGGGAAGTTCCACACGCGATATGGCCGGGTACGTGGATTTCAGGGGTGCGCGGGAAGTTCCACACGCGATATGGCCGTGTACGTGGATTTCAGGGTTGCGCGGGAAGTTCCACACGCGGTATGGCCGGGTACGTGGATTTCAGGGTTGCGCGGGAAGTTCCACACGCGATATGGCCGGGTACGTGGATATCAGGGGTGCGTGGGAAGTTCCACACGCGATTAGTCAGGGTACGTGGATTGCAGGGGTGCGCGGGAAGTTCCACACGCGATATGGCCGGGTACGTGGATTTCAGGGGTGCGCGGGAAGTTCCACACGCGATATGGCCGGGTACGTGGATATCAGGGGTGCGCGGGAAGTTCCACACGCGATTAGTCAGGGTACGTGGATTGCAGGGGTGCGCGGGAAGTTCCACACGCGATTTGGCTGTGTGCTCCCAGGCATTACCTGTACACCCTCCACGGCCCCTGCAGGCAGCACACACCACAGGGGACTACCGTGCACACCTGCTGATGTCTCCCACCACCCCCACCCCCCAGCAGTGCAGGGGCACCCTCCACCAGGCCCCCACCCATGTCTCCCACCACCCCCACCCTCCCGCCACCAGGGGTACCCTCCACCAGGCCCCCACCCATGTCTCCCACCACCCCCACCCCCCCGCCACCAGGGGCAGCCTCCACCAGGCCCCCACCCATGTCTCCCACCACCCCCACCCCCCAGCAGTGCAGGGGCACCCACTACCAGGCCCCCACCCATGTCTCCCACCACCCCCACCCTCCCGCCACCAGGGGTACCCTCCACCAGGGCCCCACCCATGTCTCCCACCACCCCCACCCCCCAGCAGTGCAGGTGCACCCTCCACCAGGCCCCCACCCATGTCTCCCACCACCCCCACCCTCCCGCCACCAGGGGTACCCTCCACCAGGCCCCCACCCATGTCTCCCACCACCCCCCAGCAGTGCAGGGGCACCCACTACCAGGCCCACACCCATGTCTCCCACCACCCCCACCCCCCAGCAGTGCAGGGGCACCCTCCACCAGGCCCCCACCCATGTCTCCCACCACCCCCACCCCCCCGCCACCAGGGGCAGCCTCCACCAGGCCCCCACCCATGTCTCCCACCACCCCCACCCCCCAGCAGTGCAGGGGCACCCTCCACCAGGCCCCCACCCATGTCTCCCACCACCCCCACCCTCCCGCCACCAGGGGTACCCTCCACCAGGCCCCCACCCATGTCTCCCACCACCCCCACCCCCCAGCAGTGCAGGGGCACCCACTACCAGGCCCACACCCATGTCTCCCACCACCCCCACCCCCCTGCCACCAGGGGCAGCCTCCACCAGGCCCCCACCCATGTCTCCCACCACCCCCACCCCCCAGCAGTGCAGGCACACCCTCCACCAGGCCCCCACCCATGTCTCCCACCACCCCCACCCTCCCGCCACCAGGGGCAGCCTCCACCAGGCCCCCACCCATGTCTCCCACCACCCCCAACCCCCAGCACTGTGGGGACCCTGCCAGCAGGCCCCCACCCATGTCCAACCCATGTCTCCCACCACCCCCACCCCCCCGCCACCAGAGGCAGCCTCCACCAGGCCCCCACTCATGTCCCCAATCACCCCCACCCCCCAGCAGTGCAGGGGCAGCCTCCACCAGGCCCCCACTCATGTCTCCCACCACCCCCACCCCCCTCCCGCCACCAGGGGCACCCTCCACCAGGCCCCCACTCATGTCCCCAATCACCCCCACCCCCCCAGCAGTGCAGGGGCAGCCTCCACCAGGCCCCCACTCATGTCTCCCACCACCCCCACCCCCCAGCAGTGCAGGGGCACCCTCCACCAGGCCCCCACCCATGTCTCCCACCACCCCCACCCTCCCGCCACCAGGGGTACCCTCCACCAGGCCCCCACCCATGTCTCCCACCACCCCCACCCCCCCGCCACCAGGGGCAGCCTCCACCAGGCCCCCACCCATGTCTCCCACCACCCCCACCCCCCAGCAGTGCAGGGGCACCCTCCACCAGGCCCCCACCCATGTCTCCCACCACCCCCACCCCCCTCCCGCCACCAGGGGCACCCTCCACCAGGCCCCCACTCATGTCCCCAATCACCCCCACCCCCCCCAGCAGTGCAGGGGCAGCCTCCACCAGGCCCCCACTCATGTCTCCCACCACCCCCACCCCCCAGCAGTGCAGGGGCACCCTCCACCAGGCCCCCACCCATGTCTCCCACCACCCCCACCCTCCTGCCACCAGGGGTACCCTCCACCAGGCCCCCACCCATGTCTCCCACCACCCCCACCCCCCAGCAGTGCAGGGGCACCCTCCACCAGGCCCCCACTCATGTCTCCCACCACCCCCACCCCCCCGCCACCAGGGGCAGCCTCCACCAGGCCCCCACCCATGTCTCCCACCACCCCCACCCCCCCGCCACCAGGGGAAGCCTCCACCAGGCCCCCACCCATGTCTCCCACCACCCCCACCCCCCAGCAGTGCAGGGGCACCCTCCACCAGGCCCCCACCCATGTCTCCCACCACCCCCACCCTCCCGCCACCAGGGGTACCCTCCACCAGGCCCCCACCCATGTCTCCCACCACCCCCACCCCCCAGCAGTGCAGGGGCACCCACTACCAGGCCCACACCCATGTCTCCCACCACCCCCACCCCCCCGCCACCAGGGGCAGCCTCCACCAGGCCCCCACCCATGTCTCCCACCACCCCCACCCCCCAGCAGTGCAGGGGCACCCTCCACCAGGCCCCCACCCATGTCTCCCACCACCCCCACCCTCCCGCCACCAGGGGCAGCCTCCACCAGGCCCCCACCCATGTCTCCCACCACCCCCAACCCCCAGCACTGTGGGGAACCTGCCAGCAGGCCCCCACCCATGTCCAACCCATGTCTCCCACCACCCCCACCCCCCCGCCACCAGGGGCAGCCTCCACCAGGCCCCCACTCATGTCCCCAATCACCCCCACCCCCAGCAGTGCAGGGGCAGCCTCCACCAGGCCCCCACTCATGTCTCCCACCACCCCCACCCCCCTCCCGCCACCAGGGGCACCCTCCACCAGGCCCCCACTCATGTCCCCAATCACCCCCACCCCCCCCAGCAGTGCAGGGGCAGCCTCCACCAGGCCCCCACTCATGTCTCCCACCACCCCCACCCCCCAGCAGTGCAGGGGCACCCTCCACCAGGCCCCCACCCATGTCTCCCACCATCCCCACCCTCCCGCCACCAGGGGTACCCTCCACCAGGCCCCCACCCATGTCTCCCACCACCCCCACCCCCCAGCAGTGCAGGGGCAGCCTCCACCAGGCCCCCACTCATGTCTCCCACCACCCCCACCCCCCTCCCGCCACCAGGGGCACCCTCCACCAGGCCCCCACTCATGTCCCCAATCACCCCCACCCCCCCCAGCAGTGCAGGGGCAGCCTCCACCAGGCCCCCACTCATGTCTCCCACCACCCCCACCCCCGAGCAGTGCAGGGGCACCCTCCACCAGGCCCCCACCCATGTCTCCCACCATCCCCACCCTCCCGCCACCAGGGGTACCCTCCACCAGGCCCCCACCCATGTCTCCCACCACCCCCACCCCCCAGCAGTGCAGGGGCACCCTCCACCAGGCCCCCACTCATGTCTCCCACCACCCCCACCCCCCCCCCCGCCACCAGGGGCAGCCTCCACCAGGCCCCCACCCATGTCTCCCACCACCCCCACCCCCCAGCAGTGCAGGGGCACCCACTACCAGGCCCCCACCCATGTCTCCCACTACCCCCACCCTCCCGCCACCAGGGGTACCCTCCACCAGGCCCCCACCCATGTCTCCCACCACCCCCACCCCCCAGCAGTGCAGGGGCAGCCTCCACCAGGCCCCCACCCATGTCCCCAATCACCCCCACCCCCCAGCAGTGCAGGGGCACCCTCCACCAGGCCCCCACTCATGTCCCCAATCACCCCCACCCCCCAGCAGTGCAGGGGCAGCCTCCACCAGGCCCCCACTCATGTCCCCTATCACCCCCACCCCCCAGCAGTGCAGGGGCAGCCTCCACCAGGCCCCCACCCATGTCTCCCACCACCCCCAACCCCCAGCACTGTGGGGAACCTGCCAGCAGGCCCCCACCCATGTCCAACCCATGTCTCCCACCACCCCCACCCCCCAGCAGTGCAGGGGCAGCCTCCAACAGGCCCCCACTCATGTCCCCTATCACCCCCACCCCCCAGCAGTGCAGGGGCAGCCTCCACCAGGCCCCCACCCATGTCTCCCATCACCCCCACCCTCCTGCCACCAGGGGCAGCCTCCACCATGCCCCCACCCATGTCTCCCACCACCCCCAACCCCCAGCACTGTGGGGAACCTGCCAGCAGGCCCCCACACATGTCCCCCTGGCCCCAGGTCCTGACGATACACAATCATGGCAGTAATGGCCAGCATACCCAGCACAAACACCCAGGCAAGGATTGCATCCACCCACATAGTGAATGCAATCACATGACACAACCCCAATGGCAAGTATGCAAAAGAACACATGTCCGTCACACACACATACACAAAGGGTGCAAGTGAATGTCAAAACCCATATCATGACATGTAAGAAACCAATGAGAAAATAACACAAGTGTAAGAAAATATAAAAAATGTATTAAATAACAAAAATAAGTTAACTTTTCAAACATACAACTATGTGGCTAAGTAAAGAAATGGTCCATGTCCGAGAACAAAAGTGATAAACAAGAAAACAAAGGAATGAAAAAAAAAAATAATTGTCCAAAGCAATATCATGTAGTAGGAAATTAATGAAAAACCATTACGTCATGGTGAAAACAATAAGAAATTAAAAAAATGTATCTCCCAAAAAAACAAACTATATACAGGAATGTACCAGGGTCCATGAGCCCAACACCATAAATGAAACCTACTACTAACTAATGAAAAATATATGTACAAAAAAGTGGCCATTGTCCGAGCGGTCCAAAATAATAAAAAAAAATAAAGGAAACCTAGCACTAACTAACTAAATAACTATATACAAAGGCAGCGGGCAAGTCCTGCGGCTCACTTGGTGATGTTGCTGGCCAGGGCATCATCGAACTCCATGTCGATGTCCTGGAGGCGGGACTCTGTCCTGGCCCCGAGGTCTCGCAGGGACAACCCCATGTCCACCTCAAACTCCCTGCGAGCTTCCTCGAGGCACTCAGCCCGCCTCAATGCCCGACGCATGGAGAACTCCGCCCTGACCATGGCGAGCCGCTCCTCGTCCGCCTGCTGCCGCTCCGCACCTATCCGCTGGCCAAACTCCTCCCACACAGAAGACACCACCATCCCAGGGTTGCCCTGCCCTCCGGCCGATGCCTGCCCCTCTGCTCTTGATGGCCCCGAGCCATGATGCCTCCCACGTCGAGCCCGCTGCTGCCTCCGACGCCACTGCCTCTGCCAGCACGACGGCATCCAGGCTGATGGAAACCACCGACGCCGTCGTGCACGTGCCCTGCCCGATGATGCCGTCACATCTTCCATCTGCTGGGGTCCACTTGCTGTGTTGTCCACCCCTGCTGGACCTCCGACTCCCAACTGTGGCAGGGATGGGATCCCCACCGAGCTGGCTGCATTGGTCGGGGCAGGTCCACAGGGGGCCCTGGTGGCCTCTGGGCCGGAAGACGGCAAGGAGAACGACCGGTGGATAGCCTGCACAGAGGAGGAGAGGGCCGTCAGATTGGCCAACACATGCAGGAAACCCCCGAACATGGCCGATCCCAATTGGGCCACGTCGGCACGGTGCACTTCGTGATGACGTGCGTGCTCCTCCCGGGAAGCATGCACGGCATCACGAATCACAGCCGTGCGCATCGCGACCCCAATCAGGACCTTCTCCACGCGGCCAGGGGTTCCCACGTCCGCAGGTGGAGGGGAGTCAGGTGACATGGACATCCCCTCTACCTGCGGACGGGCCTGGGACGGGGCATCCCTGCTGGTGCATGGTGGTGCACTCACAGGGTCAGGGACAGCGACATGCACAGGCCCCTCCACGGTGACCTGTGCTGCCTCCTGGCCCTGGCCCTGGACTGCAACACTTGCACCAGCAGGGATGCTCCCACCAGGCCCCATGTGTGCACCAGTGTCGGCCTCCTCCTCCTCTGTGCAAACCACCAACCTGGATGGCTCCTCACCGTCTCCCGCCGTAGCAGGCCCCTGTGGGGGCTCACCCACCCCTTCCGCTGCAGCCGTGGGGGCATCCCCGCCGCCTTGCTCCACAGCGCCGTCTCCGCCCTCTTCTTCACTAGCCGCTGCGTAGAGGGAGACAAAGGACACAAGCATCAGGCTACTGTACAATGGTCCCCTAGACAGGAAGCAATAGCAGATGAGCACCACTGTCAAAGTACACTTCCATCATGTCCCTCCACAACACATGGGTCAGTCCAGGCAAAACACACACAGTAACAGGCATGGTGCATGCCATGGACATTTCCATGCATGTCCAATGGACTATTGAAACATTCAATGATATGTAACTCACATGCATCATGGCTCATGCATATCACATGCACACACTTCACCTCAGTCACATCCATCTGGCCCCAAACACACCAAACACAGGGGAAACAAGGGTAAGTTGGGTGCGTCACTGAATCTGTGCATTGTCACACACATGTGTCATGCATCCATGGCATGCACAAGTCACAGACACACAGGTCAGGCACACAGACATGGCTACCATATATGTACCTGGCATCAGCACCCATCCTTCACCCCCATCCATGTCCAGGTACAGAGACTGGCATGCTCTCATGTCCAAAATCTGCATAGGGCTCCCCATGCCGCATTTCAACACATGCAACAACCATGTGGGTCACACATCACTGGTCGCACATGCATTACCATCATGTCCCTGCACACATACATGCATACATGGCCCATGGCACACATACAGGCAAGTATCATAGAACCAGCACACCGCAACATGCCCTGTCTCACACAGTAATGCTTGGACACTTACCGCACAAATCCAGACGGGCCTCCCTCTCAAGGACCTGGGCGTGGAGCGCTGGGCGTACGCGTTCCAGGACCCTCTTCTGGATGGAACTCATGCGGCCCCGGCCCCCCTCCACGAGGCGCCGGGCCTTCACAAGGGTCCTGGACCTCAAGTCCTCCCAGCGCTTCTTGATCTTCTGGACGTTGCGGGTTGCCACCCCCTCCGCGTTGATGGCAACCACACAGTCGGCCCAGATCCTCTCCCGTCCTTCCTTGCTGGCGCGGGACGATCCAAAGAGGGCATCATACTGCCCCAGGACATGCTCCACCAGGACACCAACTTCGGTGGCAGTGAAGCTGGTGCCCCTCTGCCCCTCTGGCCTGGGGTTGCCACTGGTGCCAGATGTGGAAGTGCCCGACATGGCAACCCCAGAGGCAGGTGTGGGTGGGCAACTGGGTCCTGGGGCTGGGCTGTGGAGCGATGTAATCCCAGTCGGGAGTCTTCAGTTCCAGCAGGGGTGGACACAGCAACTGGACCCCTGCAGATGGCTGATGTGCAGGCACCAAATGGCAGGGCACGGTGGCAGCAGGCAGGCAGGCAGGCAGGCAGGCAGGCAGCAGCAGATGGCACGTGGGAGGCTGCTCGGGGCACTGGGGGGCAGTAACTCGGCCTTCTGGGCAGGAGCGTGGTCTTCCGTGTGTTTTCGGGTGGCCAGCTTGATACGGAGTGATTTGGCACGTGAAATTCCTGCACGTCAGCGTGAAATCCGAGGAAAGGCCCTTAGCGCGTAAGCGCATCAGCACGCATACGCGATTCTATTGGACCAGAGTCCCTCAGTGCGTAAGCGCGTCTGACGTGACCCGCACGGGTGTTCCCCACTCAGCACGTGATGACGGAGCACACGTGGAAATACTGCACGTCAGAGTGTCATCGCATGTAATTGGACAAAAGTGCGCGTACACGCGATTGGCCTATGTACGTGTATTTCAGGGGTGCGTCATCTCGTGTAATTGGACAAAAGTGCGCGTACACACGATTGGCCTATGTACGTGTATTTCAGGGGTGCGTCATCGCGTGTAATTGGACAAAAGTGCGCGTACACGCGATTGGCCTATGTACATGTATTTCAGGGGTGCGCGGGCACTTACACACACAAGTACGTCAGCGCACTTGATCCCGTGCTGCGTGGGAATTTCCACACGCTGTTGGACTGGGAACTAGATTCCAGGGGTGCGCGGGTCACACGCTCGCCTAGAACACGCGCAAAGCATTAATTTGCACACTTTTCAAATAACAAGCCAGATGCCAGGATGAACATACCGTTCCTAGCAGCAGTGGCAGTGGGCTACCAAAGGAGGAGGAGGAGGAGAGTCAGGGCCAGAATATTCACACCCAGAACCAGCCTTTTCGGGATGCCTGATGACCAGGTGTATGGAAGGTACAGGTTTCCACCACACATAATACTGGACCTGGCGAGTGAGTGGGAGGATGACCTCACATCACCCACCCTGTGCTCCCAAGCACTCAGCCCCCTGGAGAAGGTCCTCAATGTACTGCACTTCTTAGCCACTGGATCATTTCAGCGGACAAGTGCCATAGTGGGTGGGGTGTCACAGGCCACCCAATCACGCTGCCTACACCAGGTCTTGGACATCATCACTGCACGCCCATCAGTCCGCAGGCACATATACCTGCCCAGAACACCTGCTGAAAGGCATGCTGCCGCCCTGGATTTTTACGGTGTGGCACGATTCCCCAAAGTGCTAGGTGCCATCGACTGCACCCATGTGGCTCTACGTCCCCCCAGGGCATCTGAGCACATCTATAGGAACCGCAAGCACTGGCATTCCATCAACGTGCAGGTAGTATGTAATGCCAAGGGAATCATCACCTCAGTATATGCCAACTATCCCGGGTCCACCCACGACAGCTTCATTTACCGAATGTCCACCCTATGCCGGGACATAGATGCTGGGCGGCATGGCGATACATGGCTTCTTGGTGAGTATGTATGCCACTGCACATGCATGCATGTTGGATACTGAGCAAGGTCACAACCCCACCAGTGATACCAATCACCACCTCCACAGGGGACAGTGCCTACCCTCTCACCCCCACATGATGACGCCAATTCGGAACCCCACCACGCCACCCGAGGTAAGATATAACACAGCCCACATTACAACCCGGGGCATAGTGGAGCGCACATTCGGAGTGCTAAAGTCACGCTTTCGCTCCCTTGACCGTTCTGGCGGGCAGCTGTTATACGCTCCCCCAGTAGTGTGCAGGATCATAGTGGCAGCATGTGTCCTGCACAACGTTGCAACACGCCGGGGCCTGCCCGTGGACATGGTGGTGGCCCCACATCCCCAACCACATGCACAGCCGCTGCGCATGGGAGGGGAAAGGGCACGAGGGGAGGCAACCCGTACACAGCTAGTGGCTAATTACTTCACATAGTATACACTCCCCTGTGGAGTGCACACTGGCCTGGCACATTCCATCTGACAATCAATGATGACTCAACCTGACACTGATCCTGGATGTCTGGAGATTCAACCGTGAAAAGCATATCAGCCTGAGATTGTTCACCTGGAAGTGTTACAATGTGTGCATCCCTACCCACACACAACACCAATGCAGTTTTGTGAAGAAACACATTCAAGCAGCCAAAATGAATACCCACTGGCTAAATGCAACAAGAGGACAGTGCCATGTCACCCAACCCCTCCCCAGCACCGCCACACAACACACCGTGCCATGTCATGCTATGTGCAGGTAAACAAAGTAATCCCCACAACATGACAAGTGTTGCGATGTACAGTGTCCCCAATTGAAACTTCCTACACCTGAAATGCTCACTGTAATGCAGGACAAACAACAAACTTGAGCACGTACTACCATTAACATGACTTCAGTAATGTAATAGATCAGTTGTCTCACCACCTGGATATGCCTGCACTCCCACCACTTCCAACTGAACAGTGTTGGTGCCATGTAGAGTTGTAGGTGCACTGCTGCCAACAAGGACCCCATCTCCAGACTAGAGGGCCTTGTGTAGACATGAGGAAGGGACCTGCAAATTGGGAGGCAGACACAGATGATGAGTTACACATCAATGCAACATGCAGTGTACAACACAACAGCAATATGCACTAGGAATGTATACACAGTATTGACTAGACTACCCACACATGTAGTGGGAGTCCAATGTCACCATGTACTTCAATGTCACTTGGGCACACCCTTTGCAAGCCCATGGAAACGGGAAGCAGGAGGGGTGTGTGTGACTGAAACCCAGGCATCTGAACCTAATACATGACAAGCCTGCATGTGCCCCGCCTCAATGCAGCGTATGCCCACAGGAACCACGGAAGCCAACAAATTGTCCCAAACAAATTTGGGAAAAATATAAAAAAAAAAATAAAAAAAATAAAAAATGGTCATTAAAGGGCCCAGGGGGGTTGGGGAGGCCACCTAGGAGGTCCGAGGTCAGGGTGCACACCAGAAACCACCTGTGTGGATCCTGGGAAAAAAAAACACCTCCATGGGCTCATGGCCCACACGGCTACCCTATTGTGGGAGTATCACTGCTGTCGCTATTATCACCCTGTGCAGCTGCATCCGGAGGTGGTTGCACTATGGGAGGCAGCCCACGCAAGGCCCTACTCTGTTCCTCCATGGCTGCAAGCATGCGGGTGTGGTAGGTCTCGTTCTGGAGGATGAGTGTGCGGAGGTCCCCATGCAACAACTCACGGGATGCCCGGACCTCCGCCCTCGTTGCTTGCATCTCAGCTGAGAGCGTACGGGTGAGACGCTCCAGCTGCTGTTCTGTCCTTTGGTGTGTTGAAGCCTCTAGCTCAACAAGAGTCGTCCTGAGTTGATGTAGCTCCTGCCTCAGGGCTTCCCTGTGGCCCTGGGACTCTATGGAGATGGCCTCCTGCAGAGTCGCCAGTGCCGCCCGCCTGTTCCTGTTGGACGCCAACATGTCCTCCCTGTGTGACTGGCAGATGGAGTCGGTTTGCCTGCTCTAGTCGCTCCATCAGCCTTTCAGGGGGGACAATGGAAGTGGCCACCCTATCCATGGCCTGAGCCATCATCTCGGATGATGCTGCCTGTTGGGTAGCCATACCGTAAATGGATTGCTCCCATGCGGTATTGCCAGGTGGCGTACGGCCACCACGTCGGCGGGCACCACACCTGTCTGGGGCAAGGCGGACTGCGCCTTGCTGTGCCGGCACTGCCTGAGGCTGCAGGACTGCATTCCCCCTCTGATCTGCTGGCCCAGGAACAGGATCAGATGTCGCGGAGTGTGACCCTGCATCCGTAACCACCAAAGGCCTAGCTGCCAACACTGACATCCCCATTGAGGGTTCTGACCCTGGTGCAGGTGGGTGGGACAGAACAGATTCCCTCCCTGGAACACTCACCTGCGACGGCACGTAGGTCTCATCATCCGAGTCAACAGCTGAGTACAGCTCGGGGGAGGTGCAGCCAGAGACACCCCTTGAGAGCACGACCTGCAGCACTTGTGGGTTTTCACCCACCAGCACACCACGTCCCTCACTTGTGGTTGGTCGGCCCTCGGAACCCTCCTGGGTCTGCACCATCTCCACAACCCCAGCAGTATCAGGTGCGTCTTCCCCTGCAATTACATAATGACAAAGAAATGGAAACCCGCATTAGCACCATGGCACACAATGAGGGCTGAGAAGCAAGAGAACCAGTACTTGATTGACACATGTCCCACATGACTAAGACCCTCCCATGCATGCACCCTCACTGCGTATGAAGGGCAGGCAAATGGCACACACTCATTACACAAAGATGGAAGTTGAACACATTTCATGCATGCTGCCTGGCAGTGGCATCACACATTGCCCTGTGATTGCCAGGTGACACACACATGCCATCACGCAGATGGCATGTGCCATTGCTATTGAGTGTAGATGGAGAGGAGGGCAGCACTTATTCATTCTGTCCAATTCCCACATGCAATAGCTTTTCTAATTCAAACAGGTCTGCTTTATCACCTGGAGCTGGCAGTCCAATATGGTCCAATTGCACAGGGACATGTGTGAACATATGATATCCAGGTAACAAAGTAACTCCACTTTACCATGGCCATGCCATACATGTGACTAGAGGACTGAGGAATGCCTAGTATAAGTGGTGGAATGCATACAATCTGTCTGATTGAACATAGGAAAATAAGCAACAATGTTGTGGCAAGGTGACACTTCAAGGCCTACTTGAGTGCTGTTGGCCTAGATGTCTACTGTTGGCAGAAGGGATACTGCAATGGCAAAATGCAGCTGCGCAGGATGTATTGCATGAAGCACATGGCTGACCCATTCGACTCAGGCGCACACACTCTCACCTGGCACACAAACAGATGCCCTCACACACACACCATGCACATGGATGACACACACATGCATGTGCACTCACCGGACAATGCCTCGTAATCAGGCAGATCTCCCACGCCTTGGATCTGTTCCTCCGTGACGTAGGTCCCAGCGACTGACTCATGTGGAGTGAGTTCCATGTCTTCTACTGGAGACCCACCTCCAGTCACTAGAGTTGCGGCATGACTTGAGGCCAGCTTCTTCTTTGCCCTGCGCTTTAGGTCATTCCAGCGCTTGTAGCAATCATTGGCTGTGCGCCTCACGATTCCAAGGGCACTTACGATGTCCGCAACGGTCTGCCAGTGTGCCTGGCGTTGTGCAGGTGTGGTCTTGGATCCTGCAACAATGACCATCTCGTTATCATGTCCGGACACATACTGGACAAGTGCATTCAGTTCGTCATCCGTGAAGCTGGGCTTCCTCGACGGACCGGACTGTGTAGCCATGTCTGGGGCATCAGCCTGTGCCGGACGAGCACTCTTCCTCTTCCGCTTGGAAGGTGGTGGTGATCCTGAGTGTCCTGCGCCGCTCTGGACACTAGGGGCAGGAGCCCTGGTGGGCTCTGTATCAGGTGTGTGGGATTGCACACTCAGCATGGGAGTTGGTGCAGGCATTGGCTCAAGTGTAATGGTGTCATGGGGAATGTCAGCAGAATGGACTAGGACGGACACTGTCCTGGCTGGGTGTGTGAGAGCTGGGGTGGATGGAGCCGCAGCTGCCCCTGCAGCCTCTCCGCCCTGCCTACTTGGGGCAGCAGATGACCTTGCTGCCCCAGATCCACGTGGCATGATAGCATCAACGTGCACCAGCGCACGTGTCGTAGCCCTGCTGACCTGGAAGTCAGCCATGGAATCAGCCAGGTCTGGTGCCACAATGGGCTGGTCCAACAAGGGCTGAGCATGGATGGTGTCAGCCACTTCAGCCTCAACGGGAGGGGGGGAGGGGGGGAGGGGGGGATGATGGGTGCCCTTGACTGGTCCTCCACACATGTGGGGACAGGCTCACCCTGCAAGTTACGACCACGTCCCCTACCGGATCCACCACGGCCACCACTTGTGGCTCTTCCACCTTTGCCACCCTTACGGAATCCTCGCCTCCCAGCCATGGCACTGATATTAATGTGCGTATGGGAGTGGCTGTAGACAATTGTCCTGGGCAATTGGGGGTCAAAGGGGTTGGGTACCATATGGTAATTGTACCCTAGTGCTCTAGCACGGCTGATTGTAACCCCTGGGGAAAGATGACGGGTCACGCAACGCACAGGAGGCCCAAAAAAGGGAGATGACGTGCACGCAACCCCTCCTAGACCACGTGTGCAGAAATAAAAACCTGCACTACGCTGTGGCACCCAGTAACACAAGAATGAACGTATGCGTGTCACACGCAGCCTAGAATGACCTCTGAAGGGGTAGGCTACACACGGGGCAAGCACAGAAGTTAGATACGTGCGTGACTCACCGTCTGCCAGGTAAAAGAGCGCAAAAAATGAGCGCGTTTGGTTGGCAATACCCCCGCCAAAAGAAGATGTGTACGCTGTCTGAGAAGACAGGAAAACAGTAGAAGGGGACACTGTTTGAGGGAACAGGCCCAGGTAAACCAGTACAAGAGAAAAAAGAGAAAAAGCTGTCAGAGGTAACAGGGAGTACGAACTGGAAACGCCGTGAAGTAAATCGCGTGTGAAACGACAAGAAGTACAGAATTCACCCACTCGCTCTCCACGAAAAGCACGTACAAGGAAATGGTGTTCTACACGTACCTTATATACAGGCCCACACGTACAGCGTCACTTACGCGGCGTGTACGTTCACCAATCACACGCTTTGTCACTCCTGCGTGTAGATCCATTTTCACCAATCACACGCTTTGTCACTTCTGCGTGTAGATCCATTTTTTCCAATCACACGCTTTGTCACTTCTGCGTGTAGATCCATTTTCTCCAATCACACGCTTTGTCACTTCTGCGTGTAGATCCATTTTCACCAATCACACGCTTTGACACTGGGACGTGTCACGCAACATTTTCCTGCACGTGCAGGTGACTATAGGCGCGCATATGCTGGTGACGGGTTTATGCGCTAAGGGCCTTTCCTCGATTCACACGCTGACGTGTGGGATTTTCACGTGCAGTATCACTCCCTATCAGGCTGTCCACGCGTTCACACACGAAAGACCACGCTCCTGGACAGGAGGCCAAATTACTGCCCCCCAGAGCCCTGAGCACGCTCCCACCTGCCATCTGCGGCTGCCTGACTGCCTGCTGGCCACGTGCCCCACAGTGCTGGTGGGTGGGGGTGGTGGGAGACATGAGTGGGGGCCTGGTGGAGGCTGCCCCTGGTGGCGGGAGGGTGGGGGTGGTGGGAGACATGGGTGGGGGCCTGGTGGAGGCTGCCCCTGGTGGCGGGAGGGTGGGGGTGGTGGGAGACATGGGTGGGGGCCTGGTGGAGGGTGCCCCTGCACTGCTGGGGGGTGGGGGTGATTGGGGACATGAGTGGGGGCCTGGTGGAGGCTGCCCCTGGTGGCGGGAGGGTGGGGGTGGTGGGAGACATGGGTGGGGGCCTGGTGGAGGCTGCCCCTGGTGGCGGGGGGGTGGGGGTGGTGGGAGACATGGGTGGGGGCCTGGTGGAGGGTGCCCCTGCACTGCTGGGGGGTGGGGGTGATAGGGGACATGAGTGGGGGCCTGGTGGAGGCTGCCCCTGCACTGCTGGGGGGTGGGGGTGATTGGGGACATGAGTGGGGGCCTGGTGGAGGCTGCCCCTGGTGGCGGGAGGGTGGGGGTGGTGGGAGACATGGGTGGGGGCCTGGTGGAGGCTGCCCCTGGTGGCGGGGGGGGGTGGGGGTGGTGGGAGACATGAGTGGGGGCCTGGTGGAGGCTGCCCCTGCACTGCTGGGGGGTGGGGGTGGTGGGAGACATGGGTGGGGGCCTGGTAGTGGGTGCCCCTGCACTGCTGGGGGGTGGGGGTGGTGGGAGACATGGGTGGGGGCCTGGTGGAGGGTGACCCTGCACTGCTGGGGGGTGGGGGTGATTGGGGACATGAGTGGGGGCCTGGTGGAGGCTGCCCCTGCACTGCTGGGGGGTGGGGGTGATTGGGGACATGAGTGGGGGCCTGGTGGAGGCTGCCCCTGCACTGCTGGGGGGTGGGGGTGGTGGGAGACATGGGTTGGACATGGGTGGGGGCCTGCTGGCAGGTTCCCCACAGTGCTGGGGGTTGGGGGTGGTAGGAGACATGGGTGGGGGCCTGGTGGAGGCTGCCCCTGCACTGCTGGGGGGTGGGGGTGATTGGGGACATGAGTGGGGGCCTGGTGGAGGCTGCCCCTGGTGGCGGGAGGGTGGGGGTGGTGGGAGACATGGGTGGGGGCCTGGTGGAGGCTGCCCCTGGTGGTGGGGGGGTGGGGGTGGTGGGAGACATGGGTGGGGGCCTGGTGGAGGCTGCCCCTGCACTGCTGGGGGGTGGGGGTGGTGGGAGACATGGGTGGGGGCCTGGTGGAGGCTGCCCCTGCACTGCTGGGGGGTGGGGGTGATTGGGGACATGAGTGGGGGCCTGGTGGAGGCTGCCCCTGGTGGCGGGAGGGTGGGGGTGGTGGGAGACATGGGTGGGGGCCTGGTGGAGGCTGCCCCTGGTGGCGGGGGGGTGGGGGTGGTGGGAGACATGGGTGGGGGCCTGGTGGAGGGTGCCCCTGCACTGCTGGGGGGTGGGGGTGATAGGGGACATGAGTGGGGGCCTGGTGGAGGCTGCCCCTGGTGGCGGGAGGGTGGGGGTGGTGGGAGACATGGGTGGGGGCCTGGTAGTGGGTGCCCCTGCACTGCTGGGGGGTGGGGGTGGTGGGAGACATGGGTGGGGGCCTGGTGGAGGCTGCCCCTGGTGGCGGGGGGGTGGGGGTGGTGGGAGACATGGGTGGGGGCCTGGTGGAGGGTGCCCCTGCACTGCTGGGGGGTGGGGGTGATAGGGGACATGAGTGGGGGCCTGGTGGAGGCTGCCCCTGCACTGCTGGGGGGTGGGGGTGATTGGGGACATGAGTGGGGGCCTGGTGGAGGCTGCCCCTGGTGGCGGGAGGGTGGGGGTGGTGGGAGACATGGGTGGGGGCCTGGTGGAGGCTGCCCCTGGTGGCGGGGGGGGTGGGGGTGGTGGGAGACATGAGTGGGGGCCTGGTGGAGGCTGCCCCTGCACTGCTGGGGGGTGGGGGTGGTGGGAGACATGGGTGGGGGCCTGGTAGTGGGTGCCCCTGCACTGCTGGGGGGTGGGGGTGGTGGGAGACATGGGTGGGGGCCTGGTGGAGGGTGCCCCTGCACTGCTGGGGGGTGGGGGTGATTGGGGACATGAGTGGGGGCCTGGTGGAGGCTGCCCCTGCACTGCTGGGGGGTGGGGGTGATTGGGGACATGAGTGGGGGCCTGGTGGAGGCTGCCCCTGCACTGCTGGGGGGTGGGGGTGGTGGGAGACATGGATTGGACATGGGTGGGGGCCTGCTGGCAGGTTCCCCACAGTGCTGGGGGTTGGGGGTGGTGGGAGACATGGGTGGGGGCCTGGTGGAGGCTGCCCCTGCACTGCTGGGTGGTGGGGGTGATTGGGGACATGAGTGGGGGCCTGGTGGAGGCTGCCCCTGGTGGCGGGAGGGTGGGGTGGTGGGAGACATGGGTGGGGGCCTGGTGGAGGCTGCCCCTGGTGGTGGGGGGGTGGGGGTGATGGGAGACATGGGTGGGGGCCTGGTGGAGGCTGCCCCTGCACTGCTGGGGGTGGGGGTGGTGGGAGACATGGGTGGGGGCCTGGTGGAGGCTGCCCCTGCACTGCTGGGGGGTGGGGGTGATTGGGGACATGAGTGGGGGCCTGGTGGAGGCTGCCCCTGGTGGCGAGAGGATGGGGGTGGTGGGAGACATGGGTGGGGGCCTGGTGGAGGCTGCCCCTGGTGGCGGGGGGGTGGGGGTGGTGGGAGACATGGGTGGGGGCCTGGTGGAGGGTGCCCCTGCACTGCTGGGGGGTGGGGGTGATAGGGGACATGAGTGCGGGCCTGGTGGAGGCTGCCCCTGGTGGCGGGAGGGTGGGGGTGGTGGGAGACATGGGTGGGGGCCTGGTAGTGGGTGCCCCTGCACTGCTGGGGGGTGGGGGTGGTGGGAGACATGGGTGGGGGCCTGGTGGAGGCTGCCCCTGGTGGCGGGGGGGTGGGGGTGGTGGGAGACATGGGTGGGGGCCTGGTGGAGGCTGCCCCTGCACTGCTGGGGGGTGGGGGTGATTGGGGACATGAGTGGGGGCCTGGTGGAGGCTGCCCCTGGTGGCGGGAGGGTGGGGGTGGTGGGAGACATGGGTGGGGGCCTGGTAGTGGGTGCCCCTGCACTGCTGGGGGGTGGGGGTGGTGGGAGACATGGGTGGGGGCCTGGTGGAGGGTACCCCTGGTGGCGGGAGGGTGGGGGTGGTGGGAGACATGGGTGGGGGCCTGGTGGAGGGTGCCCCTGCACTGCTGGGGGGTGGGGGTGATTGGGGACATGAGTGGGGGCCTGGTGGAGGCTGCCCCTGCACTGCTGGGGGGTGGGGGTACAGGGGGACATGAGCAGGTGTGCAGGGTAGTCCCCTGTTTTGTAGGCTGCCTTCAGGGGCCGTGGAGGGTGTACAGGGAACACCTGTGAGGACCCACCCAGCCTAATCGCGTGTGTGACTTCCCACGCACCCCTGTAATACACGTACCCAGCCAAATCGCGTGTGATTATTCCCACGCACCCCTGTAATACACGTACCCAGCCAAATCGCGTGTGATGATTCCCACGCACCCCTGTAATACACGTACCCAGCCAAATCGCGTGTGATGATTCCCACGCACCCCTGTAATACACGTACACAGCCAAATCGCGTGTAAAACTTCCCGTGTACCCCTGTAATACACGTACCCAGCCAAATCCCGTGTGATCATTCCCGCGTACCCCTGTGATACACGTGCCCTGGCTAATCGCGTGTAAAACTTCACGCCTACCCCTGTAATACACGTACCCTGGCCAATCGCGTGTTAAACTTCCCGCGTACCCCTGTAATACACGTACCCTGCCTAATCGCGTGTATTACTTCACGCCTACCCCTGATATGCACGTTACCCGCTTTGCGTTCCTTGTTTGGCAGCCCTGTAAACTGGTCCAGGGATAGCGCAGCCCTTTGCGATGATTTAGCGATTTTGATGGCTTTTCCTTGCGCGAGGGCGTTCTTGGGGGCGTTACTGGCGCTGCTGCAGGGTCGCTGCGATACTCTGCACCACGGCTGGTTTGGGAGCCTAAAATCCATGAATACGCTGTGCGCGGAAATCGGTTTTAGCGCACGTGCCTGGCGCAGACAATCGCACGCGGACACTCTGCGCCAGCCGCTTGCGACACTTTTCTGCGAAATTCTATGAATTACCCTGTATATATTCCTTATGGTCCATGCTTGTCCGCCTCTGATCTTCCTGGGGGCTTGCATTCAAAAATGACAACATTTTGCGCTTTTTGGTCGGTTTACCAATATCGGACATTTACCAAAAATTACACAAATGTGCTCAAGGAGTATGGACATTAATTGATGAAGGCCCTCATTACGACCCTGGCGCTAAGTGAAAAACGATGGCGGTAAATTTTTACCGCTATCATTTTCCGCTAGGTCCGATCATGACCCGTGACCGTTAACTACGATGCCATTAGCGGCATCGTAGTTAACGCTGCCGCTAACTGCACCAAGGACGCGCGCACGCGACCTCCCACACCGTAATTACCGGCATGGCGCAAAGGTACGCGAATGCCGACCCAAGCGGACATGCACCTAACGCCATCACCCAGCCCGTTAAGTATCTTACCGCCATGGTGCTAATTACGCCATCGCGAACCAACCGTAAAGGGCCTTGTGCAGTGAATCCAGCTGCCACAGGTGCACAGAATCAGCACAGGTGGAGGCAATACAGACTCAGGAAGTAGAAAAAGAGCACACCCAACCCCTTCCCAGACCCATTCACACTCCACAATGAAACCAATAGGACTAGCAATGTTGGGGCTGGAGGACCTGATAGCAATGCAAGTGCTACAACTTCAACTACAACAACAACAACAACAACAACAGGCTGCACAGAGGAGATGCAGGAGGAGAAGGAGGGCAAGGCAGGGCCAGCAAGCCCCACCAGCACAGCCAGTGGCACCACGCAGGCAGCCCCCAATCCCACGCATCAGAGCCAGTCCATTCAACCTCACCGCTGAGCAGATCCACACCCTGTACCGACTGGACCGGGACACCATCACCACCATTGTGGACATGATACACAACAACATCGTCAGCATGATTGAAACACCCACCGCCATCCCCCCCTACTGAAGGTAGTGTCCGTGCTCCACTTCCTGGCCACAGGTACCTACCAGCACACAGTGGGGCACTTGCATGGCATATCACAACCATTATTCTCACGTACACTGATCCAAGTGCTCGATGCCCTCCTCAAGCACACAGATGACCACATCTCATTGCCACGGGCTGCCCAGGAGATTGCTAACACCAAAGTGGGTTTCCATGCACTAGCTGGCATACCTTGTTGCATTGGTGCCATCGACTGCACCCATGTGGAATTGGTGGTCCCACATGCCATGGAGGTAGCGTACCGCAACCGTAAACTATTTCACTCAATCAACGTGCAAATGGTCTGTGACTCCAACAGGATCTTCACACATTGTTGTGCCCCGATTCCCCAGATCAACCCATGATTCAATGGTCCTGAGGAACTCCACAATACCATGCTACATGGAGCGACATGCAGGCTCAAGATCCTGGCTACTCGGTGAGTCTAATGTCATGAGCATGGAAATGTGAAGTGGGTAGGTGACCGACGTACCAATGCATACTTCACCAGGCAGAAAGGGGGGGGATGATGCATACTTCACCTGGCAGAATTGGGGGGGGAAATATTCCATACTTCACCTGGAAGAGAGGGGGGGTGGGATTGATGCATACTTCACCTGGCAGAAAGGGGGGAATGATGCATACTTCACCTGGCTGCCACTAGCAGTAGCCAAATCATACCCTGAGGCAGCACTTACGTCATCTGACAACTGTATACATGATGCCTGACCTAAGCAGCCCTAATATGGGAATGAAGGTGTCTCCCAACCATGACACAACCATCTGCAAGTGCATTGTACAAAATGTGACCACATTGACTCCAACGAAAAGCACCTACATGCACGTCACCAAACACCATCAACTGAAAGGCCTGTCCCCCATAACTGCGCACAAAGGAGGCACATGACGGACAGGAACATCAATACACCACAACACAGACAGCAAGGCCCACAAACTGTCCCTATTGACATCAGTATTGTTCACTGGGGTCATAATGAGGCAGACAGCAATGTTGCAATCATGTGAGCGTTGACCTCACAGGACACGTGCCAGGTCACCTAAAGAAACGGCCTGAACGGACACAGTGGATGGGCACTCACAAGGCACTTGTCCCCCCTGCATTGTGTCTTGGCATGCAAAACTGTACGTGCGTCAGACGAAATGTGCCCCTGCCCCCTGACGCAGAAATGCAACCACCTGACGATGAGGATGATGAGGGTGGGGATGGGGCAGCACCTCAAGGAGGGGCGTGAAATGCGTCAGAATCTCATTGACCAATGCTTCTAGCACACACGGCGTGTGCGTGTAACATGGAGACGGCACTTGGGGCACTGTGTGTGTCTGGGACATGCACACTGGTTGCAGGCTACTGTGTGTGTAGCCCAATGGTGGTTTTAGGCAGTGCACTCCTGCGCTCACAACATAGGCAAAAATGGGTGGCAGCCTATTCTTCATGTTTTCCCTGTGCACTCTCTGGGGAGTTCTGGCCATCATGATATTTTCCATGCCAGTACTGCACAGTTTTATGGTAGGGCTTGGATGCATGGGTAAAAACAAGCCCCCCCTCTTGCGATGGCCATTCTGATCTTTCACTGATGGAACTCGCAAGATCTGGGATGTTCGCCTCCTCTTCTTCCAATTCCGTAGATGGCACAGTTCAGCATCTTTTCCTCCCTCCAGTCATTCAATCAGTTCTCCTTGCTGGTCCTGATGGGAGGATTGGGCGGTACCCCGGGCCCCTCGGATCTTTGCTCCCGGTCCCCAGGTAGCCTTCCGTGGTCAGTCTCCATGGTTTCATCTCTCCTAGGATGATAAAGCAAAGCGGCAATACACATTCCTAGACATTTTTCCACCACTATTAATGGTGTGGCGAACATATACATTTTATAAATCAGAAGATATGAACATATACATTTTCTTTTTTAAATTAGGAGACAAGAACATATATATATACAAGAATCACAGAATTTTATATGCTATATGTGGAATATTTAGGGTTGGAACTGAATGACTCTGGAGTGGCCCCCTCTGGTATTGCAGAGGACTCCTCCAGTTGCTGCAGAGTGTGCCTGGGATGGCAACACTTCAGCTGATTAATATGGACCCACTTATCTTCCCCTTCCGCCAAATTACCTTTGGGGATGCGGATTTTGTAGGCAACAGGCGAGATCTTGTCTATAATTTCAAACGGTCCCTTCCATGTAGGCAAAAATGTTCGCTGTTTGGCCTGGTTCCTTTGGAAATTGTATAGAAAGACCCGGTCCCCCACAGTATATTCCTTCCTGGTGGTCTTCAGGTCGTAGTGGGTTTTCATGCTATCAGCTGATATTTCTAGATTCCGCTGAGCATAGGCAAAAGCATGCTGAAGGTGTTTCCTTAAATTCTCCACATACTCATGAGTTGTGGAGGCATTTATCAGTGTCTGCTCTTGGGTCCTGTAGAGCAAATGCTGGGGAAGCACCATCTTGCGTCCGGTCATCAACTCAAATGGTTACATTTTAGTTGCAGATGAAGGGGTAGACCTGATGGCCATTAGGACCAGAGGTAGTCAGATATCCCAACTTGGCCCAGAATCTGCCACAAACTTTTTTAATATGCTCACAATGGTTCGGTTGTAGCGTTCTACTGCCCCAGAGGAAGCTGTCTGGTAAGCAATATGTAACTTCCTTTCGACCCCCAGTATCTCCCACATCTTTGTCATTACTTCATTGGTGAAGTGGCTACCCCTGTCTGACTCAATCCTTTGAGGTAGACCAAAACGGGAAAAGATGTGGTTAATCGTCAGGGCAGCTGCTGTTTCTGCCTTGCAGTTTGGGGCCGGGAGACATTCCACCCACTTGGTAAACAAGCATGTAACGGTCAATATGTACTTGTTTCCTCTAGACGAGCGAATTACAGGGCCTACAAAGTCGATTTGCAAATCTGAACATGGCAGTGTCATCCCCCTCTTTTGGAGAGGCGCACGGGTTGTTAGCGATGATGGCTGAAATTGTACACACACAAGACAACCTTTCAAATATTGGTTGAGGTCCTGGCCCATGTGTGGCCAGTATGCAACCTCTGTTAAGATTTCAAGTGTTGTGTGAAACCCCCTGTGACCGGCTGTGGCCGCATCATGGGCGTGACTTAACATCAGGCTTCGGAATGAGGTAGGAACCACCCACTGATCATGGCCAGCTTGGGATTTCCTTGCCAACAACCCGTCTTGGATCCGGAACATCTTTGGACATTTCATCAACACTCTTTCCCAATGTAATCGGTATCCGTCAGGGGAAAGTTCTCAGGGTCCTCAATGTGTTGGTAAAATTTACCAATTATTGGATCCCCCTTTTGAGCCGTGATTAAATCAGCATCAGGGGTCTCCTTACTCTATTGTGCAGTTGAAAGATCATTGTGAGCATCTGTCTGGGACCTAGTGATAGCAGTGACCTGGATTTCCCCCAACAGGGACTCAATCTCTATTAGATCACCTTGGATGGCTCCGGTTTTGGCCAGCTGATCAGCTAAGTCATTTCCAGTTTTGTCTGGTCCCTTTACTTTGGAATGACCCTTGATCTTTTTCCAGTAGATGGTCATCCCATTCGATGTGACCAGATCATCAATATTTTGGATTAGCTTCCCATGTTTCAGGGGTTTGTTATTAGCACATAACATGCCTCTGGTTTTCCAATTAACCAAGTGCTCCACGAACCCGTTCCGTACATAATCCGAATCTGTGATTATGACCAGTTTGTGGAGTTGATGTTGGACAGCCGTGAGGATGGCTTGATGCACAGCCATCAGTTCTGCCACCTGACTACTTCGGGGACCAATTTTGTATCCAGCGGAGGGTTCTGGAAACTCCTTCACCCATGCATTCCCTACGTGGGCAACCAGTTCTTTCTCCCCGTTGTTGTCAACATGGTAAGAGCATCCATCCACATAGACAGTGGGCATTCCCTCACACTTGTTTTCTTCAAAGACTTTGTGTGGGGAGTTAAGGTATGCCTCCATGTTGTCCTTGATTTTTAGACTTTCGTCCTCGAGACAGTTTTCTCTGGCACAATCATGCAAGTCAGCCAGACCTTGCGCGAGGGTACTCTTCTTGTTTTGGCCATATCTGACCTCCACAGGAAAGCCTTGCATTGACCGAATCCAGGAAGTAATTCGGGAATTACTCACATTTCCGGCCCAGATTCTGTCACTTTAGAGGTATTGCAGAGGCTGGTGTGGAGTCTCCATGATGATGTGTTCCCACTGGATGAACGGGCGGTAATTCTTCAATGCCCACACCGTTGCCAGGAGTGCCTTCTCACAATCATTGAATTTTTCCTCCACAGAGGATAAAGTTTTGCTCGCATAGGAGATTACTTTATTCACCTTGTCATGCTTTTGGTATAATACTGCCGTCAAGCACGTATTAGAGAACCCTGTCTCCAGGAAGAACTCCTTGTTTCTGACAGGGTAAGCTAGGCAAGGCGCTTGTGAGAGGCTTCTCTTGGGTTATCTTACTGCCTCAGATTGTTCTGGACCCCATTCCCACTTGACCCCCCTTCAAGAGATGAATCAGGGGTCTGGTGATCTCTGCGTAGCCCTCAATGAACTTTCTGCTGTAATTAGCCAGTCCAAGGAGGCTCCTTAGTTCCCGCAGAGTTGTGGGATCCTTCAGTTTCTGAAGTGCTTCCACTCTCTTTTCTTGGGGACAGAGACCTTGAGGAGTAATCTCATGCCCCAAGAAATTAACACGGGTTCTACACCACTGTGCTTTCTGAAAGGAAAGTTTTGCTCCGGCGGCCCTCAACTGTGTCAGAACATAACGGATCTCCGCTATGTGTTCCTCCACAGATGAACTTTTGATGAGGACATCATCTACATAAGCCAGGTTACCCCTCGCACCCAGGTCGGGCATGGCCTTATGTAGGAAAATGTTGAATTCATTGCCGGAGTTGAGGTATCCAAAGGGAGTCCAGGTCCATGTGTACTGCTGGCCCCAAAGGTAAAAGCCAGTTTGTATTGGTCCTCCCTACTGACAGACACGGTCCAGTATCCATTGGTCAGGTCTATTGCAGTGAATACCTGTGACCACTGGATCTGGGCCAGCCCTTGGTCACTGTAGGGCAGAGGCCATCAGGAAGTATGGACCCTTTTTTTGAGCTCGGCGCAGAGTCTCCACTGGCCGTTTGGCTTCAATATTCCCAGCACCGGATTATTGAAAGTGCTGTGCACTGGACTGATTATTCCCCGGGACTCAAGGTTCTTAATTATTTCAGTAAGGGACTCCATGGATGCGAGAGGCAAATGATATTGCTTCACAAACACTGGAGTCGTTCCAGGGTCCGTGGGAATTGTTGTTGTGTGGATGTCGGTGCGACCACAGTCATATGAGTCTACCACAAAGAGATCTTGAAAATCCAAGAAAACTTGTTTCAACTTTTGCTTCTGTTCCAGAGTCACACAGGCATCAGCTAGGTTGACTCTCTCTTCCACCATCTGCCTGAAGCCTGAAAAGACTTCTGGTTTGGCTATCTCAGCGGCCTCCTCCAGCTTGGTGGAGAAGTCCCTGGTCAGAGTGCTGATTTGGACTGGAGGCTTCAGGTGGGAAAGGCAGCCCTCATGGACCTGGAAAATCACCTCATCCCTCCTGAAGTCACAAGTCACATCTTCCTTACCATAAGGGCAAGAAGTGTACACCAGGAAGTTCCCCCCATGCCGGGTGAAAATCCTGTCTGGTGTTGTATTGTCATCACTGTCACTGTCAAAACAGTCCTTGGGGATTAGTCCTAACAGTTAATTTCCTAAATCAATGGAGAAATGTCAGTCATCAACCGCCATTCCAATAATGGTGCCTGCGGCTAGAGTAATATTCTGTAAGTCGCTGTTATCCACTTCTATTGGAATGGTGTCATGTTCTATGTTGACTAATGGTGTTGGGTTTACCCCTAACCCTTGCTGTTGGAGAGAAGCATTTAGATGAATATAAGCATCAGGGTTTTTCAATTTTTGTCCCCTTTTAACTTTCACTTACAGGGAGAATTGTCGGGTCCTTTCTGGGATGGTGACTTCCTCTTTAAACTGAATTTCAACTGCATAAGGTAGCAATTGAGCTGGCCTAAATGCTTTTTCTTGATCATCAAAGCCCATGGGATTATCCGCTAATCGGGACCAAGCTTTGAGGTTTATTAGGTCCAAACTAATGGCGAAGCGATTGAGAATGTCACTACCTAAGTAAAAGGCGCAAGTGACGTCTCGCACGACCCAACAATTATGGACTATGCTCTTGTTGCCAATGAAGATTTTGAGCATACACCTGCTTGGCAGGAGATGTTTGGAATTGGGTGTTTCCAGATCCATTTCCCATTTGTCTATCAGTTTGAATGTGGGAATGGCTGGATCTTTTGGGAGTTGGCGGAACATGGCTTCGCTGATGAAGCTCTTACCGTTTTTCACACACACTCGGGCGAGAACAGAGTCCTTCCCATCATTTAACTGAACAGGGTTGAACAACTGCTCTCCAATTTGCTGAATATCAGCCAGGCTCTGAGCTGATTTCACGTCTTTCTGGACTATAGGAGTGGGAGTGTCTGATTGTGGATTGGTAAAGAATTTCAGAGTATCTCCTTCCAGTGTGGAATACCACCTTAAACTGGAAGGAAGGTTGATTTTCAGAAATAGAGAGGACCCCCCATCACCAGTCTGTTGTCCTACTGCTATTACTGCCACGTCTGGAATTTGGTTGTTCTGGAAGTGAAATTCTACTTGGTCAGATTTTTGTTCAACCATGTGGCAGGTGCCGTTTAAACTAACATGGTTGACACTCTGTTTTAATTTTATTGGTCGGCTAGTCTGGGTCCAGAGGACCTTGTTTACACAATCTATTAGGGGTGACAACCTTCTCAGGAGGTCATTCCCTAGTAAACAAGGGGTGCCCTTTGGAGTCACTACTATGACCGGGTGTTTCACCTTGTATTGCCCAATTTTGATGTCCAAATCTGCAGTCCCCTCGACAGGAATTTCCTTTTGTCAAAGTTCTGCAGTTGTCCAGGAAGAGAGGTGAGAGGAATAGGGTAATTCTCCCCCCTTCCTGCATTTAGTTCCTCAAAGGCCCTTTTGGACAGAAGGGTAGCTTGGGATCCAGTGTCCACCAGAGCCAAAATTGTACCCTGCCCCTGTACTTGTACCGGGGCATAATATCTTCCCTCCTTCTCCTCAAGGGGGCACAGATAATCCACATTTTTGGACAACTGGTGGGCTAACTTTCTGGTTTTGGATATTGCTAGCGAAGAGATTTAGGCAGAATTCTGTGGAGAGCCTGGGGAATCTGAAAGAAAAAGTTGGCAACTGAAAATGGTTTCGGGTTCTGGGCCGCCCCCCCCTTTAAGGAGGCAGTCATCAGTTCGGTTTGACCCATGGGATTTTGGTATTGTCGGTTCTGGGATGAGATGATGGGCGGCGGTAGCTCAGTCTCCACATCTCCCCAGTCTGAATTGGCATCTCTTGGGACCCATTTTTCCTTGGGAGGAGTTCCCCCATCTCTGAAGGAGAAGATCCTTTTCCCAGGATCTTCTGAGGATCCCTCTCCCTCAAATTGGAAGACCTGTACCTCCTCCACAAAGTGGGTCTGTTTGGGTCCTCTGTTTCTCCTACCCCCACTCTGCTCCTTGGGAGGCAGGCTTTCAGGGGCAGGAGATTTTGTTTCCGGTTCCTGGTTTTCCAGGGGCTGTTTACAAGTTGGGAAGGAAGCTTCCTCCAAGGCTTTACACCCCCTTCCTAGGACAAACGGGTCCAGAGATACGGACGATTTAATAAAGGTAGATGTTCGGATTTAAAGTAAAACTCAAAATGACAGGTGATAGTTTGCAGCTTTAGAATGACAGATGACAGCTTGCAGCTTTAGAATGACAGATGACAGGATTTCTAGGAGGCAGTTCTACTTAGGTTAAAATAGTTTGGATTAGATTATTTTAACTAAGAGATTGGTTTTGGCACAGTGAGTACTCACACTATATTTTTGAAATAAGCCGTCAAGGTTTGGTCAGGTTGGGACTTCCGGCGGTTCTGCTCACATCGGTCTGGTCTCTGGTTCTGCTCTCAGCACTGCACAGTTCTGGTCTCTCTGGATCTCTGGTCTCTCTGGATCTCTGGTCTCTCTGGATCTCTGTTCTCTGGAGGTTGATGGATTTGAAGTCTGGAGTCTCCCGGCAAAGCGTCCCGCAAGAAAGTGGAAAGTGAATCCCCTACCTGGGTTTCAGTGGCCCTTTTTATGTGTTTTGAAAATGGGTGTGTGCGTGGCATAACTGAGCCTGCCCCTCTCTACTTGTCATTGGCCCAATTCTCCCCTCTCCCATGATTGGGGGAATTGGGTTGTGAGTCAGAGTGATGAGGTCTGTTTATGGGTCAGAGGATCCTCCCCTGGTTAATTTGCCCCCAAATCTATATTTGATTCAAATACATATTTCCCCAATACACAATTTGTTTAAATTACATGTACACATTATATATTCCTTATGGTCCATGCTTGTCCGCCTCTGATCTTCCTGGGGGCTTGCATTCAAAAATGACAACATTTTGCGCTTTTTGGTCGGTTTACCAATATCGGACATTTACCAAAAATTACACAAATGTGCGCAAGGAGTATGGACATTAATTGATGAAGTGTCAGATTTTTAACATGCAGACATTTGGAGTAAGACCCTATTTTCCGCTAGCAACCCCCCAGAATACACCACAGGGTCCTAGCACCTCTTAAAATGTGCACGGAAAAATCCCAAGAATAATGATATTATTTATATAATTTTGACCAGTCCACACTATGAGTTATCTATCTTTTTAAAATTATGCCCTGGTCAAAAAGGGGTGTGGCTTCCCACATCACATGGTGGAATAATTGGTTTATCCACTTCCCCCAAGCTCAGCTTGCTAGCAGAGGCACTTCTCCTCCCACTTCTCCCAAGAGGAAGCTATTTTACGACCCCCCCAATATAAATTTGCCTGAACCCAGGACAGTGCTTTGTTCAACCTTCTGCAGGTGCCCCTCCCCTAATCTAATCAGAGAGGTGTCATCTCCTTTTGGTGGGGGCAGCAGGATGCAGCTAGGCCTGGGAAGAGAGGCTGAGCAGGTTTCTCCTGTCGGGGGTAGTTGTCAGGCAGAATTCAGCTAAATGTCACTTTAGTTCCCACTTTAAATCAAACTTACCATTTTTACATATACATTAAATAATTACTTCCTTCAAGTCATTTCAGAGTATAGTTTTACATTGTATCCACCTCTTAGCAAGTCTTTCCTTGGCCTGGTTTCGGTTCATTTGTTCAGTTTTACACAAAAATCTGGTGGTTTTAAAACGCCGGCTTTCTGATAGTGGTACTGCATCCATTTTTGACATTACGAAAATGAATTCCCCACAGTTCTGGTTTGCTTTTGGCAATCAGCATTGCCATTCCCAATGGTTTCAGGCTACTGTGTGTGTAGCCCAATGGTGGTTTTAGGCAGTGCCCTCCTGTGCTCACAACATAGGCAAAAATGGGTGGCAGCCTATTCTTCATGTTTTCCCTGTGCACTCTCTGGGGAGTTCTGGCCATCATGATATTTTCCATGCCAGTACTGCACAGTTTTATGGTAGGGCTTGGATGCATGGGTAAAAACATCCCACAAGCTAGCACAGTTTGCCACAAACCTATCAACATATTCTTGAAGGTAGGGGACAAACCATTCCTCCTGAATGTCTGCTTAAAAATACTGTTTAGACATATGCATTGGGAAATGCAGTTGCTCAAGAGCAACCATAAGCAATTACCGCTGCATTACTACTTTACCTGTAATGTTTTGTCTCCAGATAAGATCTGTCTGTGAAAGTGGGCACCCACGTTTTTACCCACAAATCCTATAAGGCATAAATTAATCTTTCTAGCAATGCTGCATGTTGCACAGGCATCCCATCGGACCTCTTGAACCCTCTCCTTCATCATCTGGACAACCCTGAATATACTGTAGATAAGATGTATGCTGAATCTGAATATATTGTTACTAGACACCCTTGTGATGCTTATAGTGCTTCTATATGTGCAATGAGTTTGGCTGCTTGTGCGGAATAATGTGTTGGTAGCCTCCTTTTAATTGCTACATCGTACTCCTGTCTACAAAGAGAACCCCCCCCTTCTCCATTGCATCCTCCCTCGCTTGAACTCAGAACTTTGGTATGTGACACAGTCATGTAGTTTCTCCCCTAGCTGAAAGGGTATTGCAATGAATGTAGCAGGGTTCACTGTGTGACACCTTACAATGTGAACAGAAGGGTTGGATATTATGACCTCATAACGCAATGCTCTCTGGGTAGGTAGGGTCGATTTGGACCTTTTACTGAGTGAGTGACCCTTTTACTTACTGCACTTCTTTAAGTTTTTGCAACAAGGGCTTTGTGTAGCTAGAGTATTCGAAAATCCATGTTCTACGATAATTACACAATCCTAAAAACTGTTGCATCTCTTTCACAGTGGTAGGCTGTGGTTTGTTTTGTACTGCAGTTGCTCTCTGGAGTTACCCATTCTCCTGCTGATGATATCATCTGCTCCCCAAGTATAGCACTTCTGTCTCACAATATCGCATTGTGTCCTTGTCCACTGTGTACCCTTTTCCTGCAAGCAATGTCTACAGCGCCTCTGAGACCTCTCTACACTGCTCTTCTGTGTTACTACAAACTAGGAGGTCATCTGCATACTGAACGATGATGCTCTGAATGTGTATGTTACTTAAATCCTTATGCAATACTGTTTTCAAAATACTGGGGGACTCACAGTACCCATGAGGAAGCCTTGTGTTTTGAAATTGCTGGCCGCAATATGTAAACGAGTTGAGATCCTAAGAATCCGGGTGCATTAGGATGGAGAAAAATGCATTTTTCAGATCAATTACAGTAAAATATGTGGCCTCAGAATGTGGCAGCAATCGGTACTACTGGGAATTCTGCCTCTGCAATGTTATTCAAATGGCAGGGATCCTGTATTATTCTCCAACCTGAACTCTTTGCTTTCTTGACAGGATATATAACTCTGTTGCAGGGGAATTCTGATGGTACTATTATGCTCTGCTGCCATAATGCCACAAAAATTCCTTCATCTGCCTCTCTGGATAATGTGTATTGTTGTACTCCAGGTAACACTGCACTCTGCTTCAGCTTTATGTGCACGGCCCATATGCTCCTCAATAGACCTACATCGTGGGGTTTACTAGTCCACAAGGTGCTGGGTACTTTTGCCATGTCTTTCTGTAAGTGAGCAGATACTTGTCTAGCAATAAATATAGTGGGTTGTACTTCTCTGTGCTGAAACATGACCTGACATGTTATACATATCTCAAGATTCTTTTCTCCATCATTGTCAACATCTTCGAATAACTCCTAATCAGACTCCCCAGTTAATGGCTGGGTAGGATCTATACACAAAACTACGTACCACTCACTTCCTTCCTCATTAGCCCATAACAGCACCACCTTATCTTTTTTGATTATTGCTGCTTCTAAATCTAATGTGAGGATGGTACGTGGGGCATGTTCCCGCAGGGACTGCTGCCCTAAACAAAAGCTCTCTCCATGTTTTGTCTTTTATTCCTGGCACCCATCCCACTAACATTGTTACTCCACATAGGAACAAATATGGATTTATAGGCACCCCTCTGGTAGCGCCATGCCTATAAAGGCTTGTATTATTGCAGCGGCCATAGCATTATACATTCTGGGGATTAAGCACACCACACCATCCTCAGTGAATGCAATAGTCATGTTTAGCCTGCTTAGGAGGTTCCTACCTAGCAAGTTCACTGGTATATCTTTTGAAAATAATAATGGTGCTGCCACCTCTTGGACACCTACCTTGATGGGTAAGTCTTTTGTAAACAGAACCAACATTATTGTCTCAGAGAACCCCTTCATGTCCCTAACCATTCCTTTGTAGCTCCTGTGTCCACCATTAAGGTGAATGTTTTACTACCTCTCCTCGCACCTACCTGGGATTCCTCTTCCTGGTCAGCAGTGACTGACAGGACTGGCCACATTAGGTCTCTCTGTGGACAGTCCTATTGGGGGATAGGTGTTGGACCCCGAAAGTAGAAAAATGCTCCCTCCTAGTACACTTGTTCCGGTGTACTGGGATACCATACCCTGTGGCAGGAGGTTCTTGTCCCAGGGCTGAGATAGGGGCTGTGGGGCTTGCTGCTGTATATATGCCAGTGCCCGATTTGGACGTGTGTTCTGCATATTCTGGTGGGGGGATGTCGGTTACTGAGACTTTGGTAGTAGTCGAGGTTTAGGCATTTGTGAGGGGATTGGAGGCATCATCTTTGATAGCAAATGGTATGTAAGTGCAAGCGAGGGTCCACCATGGTACGCACAGGACTCATAAGGATATAATGGTCTACTCCTACACTCTCACGCAAAGTCTCCTGTCCTGCCGTAGTCTAACATGGTACTAGTCCCCCAAACCTCAGCCTCATTCCCCCAAATCCACCTTCTTGTCCTCCCTGTAAAACTCATGTTTCCGTCTGATAACCTCCCACATGCCTTCTGTTGTCTGGGTATCCTTGGTAATGCCTCCATCCATTCCAGTGCTTGCCTTGTGTCCTACTGCTCCTCAGTGGAGCTGATAATCAGCGTTCCTTTTACACTTAACTTTGCCATCTTCTTCCGTACTAATTTCGCCTCAGCCTTTTGCACCTGCTCTGCTGTTTCCTTTTCCTGTTCCTGCCTTCTCCTGCAATGATGCACTATGATTGCCTGAATCCCAACCCATCCCATTGCTTCTCTCCCTACTACGTTATCTAAATCCTTTTGCACATCTTTGGGAGTCCCTTCCAGAGCATATGATAAAATATTGCTATATTCTTGTCTCAGGGTTCCCCTGTCTCCGACATCCACATTTCTTGAATCTGGTTTATATACAATGCAGGGTCTTCATCTAACTTCATGGTTTGGGCCATAATCAAATTGATATCTGGTGTGTCTGGGTATGCTAACCATAACACGTTCCATACTCTCACACGACAGTCATTAAACTGTGTTCCATCATGATTGTCATTATTCATCTGTGCTCCTGGGTATCCGCCTTCCTCCATATGTCATCTGTCTTTTCTCCCAACAGCGCAGCAAATACACTTTTCATATCCCCACAGTCCATTATTCTAATTATTATTATTATTATTATTATTATTATTATTATTATTATTTGTATTATTGTATCTATTGAGTGCACACCTAGCTTTGAGAAGAAACAGAGCGCTTTACAGAGGTATACTACAATACAGATACACAATGGAGCTCTTTAGAAAGGTGCCGAACAGTACAGATGCGTAACGGAGTGCTTTTCAGAGGTAAAAGAACGGATATATAGTGGGGGTAGAAAAAGAGGGGCACAGAGGATGGGAACAGATGTACAGGGTTGTGGGGAGGAGAGGGACGGGCGGTGTCTAGCAAGTCAGGTGTTGCAGGGGGCGACGTGATGGCCTAATACATATATCCATGTACCTGCCTCCGCTGTGAGTGAGGGTAAAGCCTTCATTAGATTCTGGCCATGTGTGGCAAGGGCACATATTGTGTCCTCCCATGTCCCTTGTATAATAACAAAAGGTGAGTTCTCAACTGTTTAGCTTGTATGGTTCTCCCTCTGCTCCTGCCTTTGCTACAGCCATTTGGCCTGGTCGTGTCCTGAGCCATAGGCTCTCTACCCTTCGTGTTGGGACTGGTGGTATCTCAGCCTCCTCATTCTCCCCCTGCTCCTCCTCTGATACCCATTCATATTCTTCATCTGTGGCTTCTGAATTTCTGGCCATTCGAGTTGAGTCATACAGCCTCATTACAAGTTGGTTGGTCTGGAAATAAGATGTTGTTAACAACATATATCAGTACCTTTCTGGATTGGCCAACTCTAAGTTTGCCATTAGGGGCTCTGATCTACCATGAAGCCTGGCCTGCCGGTAAAGCAGGCCCCTACCGGCAGATAAATGCCTGAATCACTGTCACTGTTACTAATGGTGCCAGTGATTCAGGCAACCCTATCCTTCCCCAAAGTGTCCGCTGATAATGTGTGTATTTTAGTTTTAATTGTTACAATTTACCCTGGTTCATCTACCCGCCGGTTGCCTCCGAAGTATCTCTTCCATTTCCATTGTGGAAACTACTGCAAGTCACCTGATGCGCTCCAACTGCATATATACACCGGAAGACATGTTTGCGCAGCGGGCGGGTACAGCTGGCGCACCTAATACATGCCAGAGGCACGCAAAAGGCAAGCCTGTCTGTGTCCATCCATGCTAGGAGAGGCTGGCAGGACTGCACTCCCTAGATACACCATTCCAAAGTTGGTGTGTCTTTATCTTGGATGCAACTCTGTCAGCTCGCTCATCCTCACATGGTATTCCCTAATGATTTTTCTTCTGTGAACAATGCTGATATTCTCCCCTCTTCCACTGAGTCACTAACTGCTTTCTTCTCAATGCCAGTCGCTTGTAGCCCACATTGCCTACTGTTATGATGTTTTAAAGAATTAAAGACCTGATTTCATGTGTGTGACTGAAACATGGTTCAATGAATCATCTGCCCCTGCTATAGTTCAGCTTCTTCCTGAGGATGTAATATTTTACAAGTTGCTCATGCTACCACTCGTCCTTGTGTTTGGGTAGCTGTCATGTTTAATTCTTTGTTTTCTGGAACACTACTAGCTCTGGGTCATAGCATTCACATGAAGCCCTCTTGGTTTGCTTCAATATCTCCCCACTCTATTTTCTGGTAATCTATCACCCTCTGGGCTCTGATCCCACATTCTGCTATTGCTTTTTGGAGCTGTCAGCTGATCTGCAACTCCACCATCCCCATCCCCATCTCATAGTTGCTGGTAACAGTCAATCTAAATTGCAATGATTCCTCTACCTTAAAATGCAGAGATGTTTCCAGTCTATGGATGAACTTGGTTTCTCACAGTTTGTATCTGGTCCCACCCATCATCTAGGTAACACGTTTGATCTAATTTTCTCCTCTGTATCTGACACCATAATCTATTCCCCTCTCTCTATTGTCTGGTTCAAACATGTCCTTATTCCTTTTTCTTGGAGCTCCCCCTCGCCTCCAGCTGCTGCCACAGCCTGTGATTGGCACTCTGTTTCCCCGATGCAATTTCAAACCTTGTAGAGATGTCTTGTTCTCACTGTTCGGTCATAGACATTAACACCATTGTTCAGGAATTTTCCTCTGCTGCAGACGCCCTTGCTTCTCTTAGCACACCCAAGCCTACAGCCTGTACCGCTCAACCTTGGTATTCTGACCAACTTTGGGCGCTTTGCCTCCTATGCAGAAAGGTGGAGCGTATGTGGTGCAGGAAATATGATCTGGCTGATCAAGCCACCCTGTGCTCTGTCCTATCTAGCTAACACAAAGCGTTCTACACTACTAAATGCTCCTATGTTTCAAAGCAGATTGGTTACTTTATTGTATCTACATGATTACTACACAGCATAAAAATCCGAAACCAAAAATGTCGAATTCTAAAATCGCGGCATGCAGTAATCACATAGATCACTTTCTCCTGCCTCCCGCATCCTCCTACCCCTCCCCCTACTTATCTTTTCGGTGGCACATTTCTGTGTGCGCCACCGACTCCCCTCTATCCCTGCAGCATCAGTTCCCTCCCACTAACGTGGGTCAGAGCTGGTGCTGCAGGGTCCTTTCTTCTTCTTTTTTTTTTTAAACTTTATTGTCCCCTGCTTTCAATGTCATGGAAGTGGGGGACACCTCCTGCAACCGCCAAAGAACATAATGTTGAGCAAGGGAGTGGGGGACCCCACGCAAACCCTGTTCCCTTTGTTCAACATTATGGGCTTATTTTTTTTCCCATGCCATTTTTTTGCCCTTTAAATGCGCATTCAACTTTTTATGTTACGTTTTTGGCTAATGCAACTTTATTAACCAGCCGGAACAGCTGTTTAAAGCTGTCTGCTCCTTATCTTCAGTCTCTTCTAAACCTATACTACCCAGTTTTCATGTCTCTCTCTCTCTCTCTCTCATCTCACTTTATGGAAAAGATTATTCAAATTTGTGAAGCCATTGGCTCATCTGGCTCTTGGTCTTCATCTCCTGTTATTGCAGCTTGTAGGCCTCCATCTTCCTTATCGTGGTCTGTCTTTCCTGTCTTTACCTTAGGCGAAATTCAGTCAGCGGTTCTTAAGCTGAAATCAACATCCCTTGCAGTTCCCATCCCTCTTGCCATTTTAAAAGATAGTTTGCCTTGTATTTGCCCTTGACTGCTGCTGCCGTTAACACATCTCGCTCATTCGGGATGATCCCGGCCTCACTTAAACACTCCTTGGTGGTCCCTCTCCTGAAAAAGCCTTCCTTGGATCCTGCGCTTCCTGCTAACTACCGTTTTATCTCTCGTCTTCCTTTTTTAATAAAAATTCTCCAAACTTTCGTTGGTTCCCTCCTAAATTCCTTCCTTAAAAAAATCATCATTTTTTCACATATCTAAAATTAGGCTTCCACCTCGATCGAGGCAGGGAGAGTGTGCTGGTAATGGTGGTCGATGATCTTGCACATTTGCATGATCAAGGCGCATTTGACACCATCTGTCACACAATTCTATTTTATCGCCTCACCAGTGCTGGGCCTTTCTTGTACTGTTCTTTCTTGGTTTTCTTCTTTTCTATCCAAGTTTAAAAAGGAGCTAAAGATGTTTCTGTTCAATCTCCCGCCTGACTAGGGACAATGGCCCGCTCCTGGATGTTTTAATGTTTTATACCTGACTCAGAGTTCTGCCCTGGCTTCCCTTCTCGCATCGTTTTAAAACTATCTGTTTTGATTGTTCGTTTGTGTCTTATTCGTGCACGCTGAGGCCTTCGGGCATGTGGCACGATGATATAAGAATTTTAAATAAATAAATAAATAAGTAGGACTCAATCTCTCTAACCTCCCTCTTTCTGCTCTGCCCCCATGATGCTCATATGTGGTGTCCCTCAGGGTTCGGCCATCTCACCTTTTCTGTTTAATGCCTATATCCAACCTTTGACTAAGCTCATCTTCTCCCATGGCTTCAGTTGTTATTCGGATGGTGACGACACCCACATTTTGGTTCATTTAGATCTGTCTGTTCAAGATACAACTGCCAGATTCCGAGGCTGTGGGGAATGAATGTTGGCTTAAACTCAATGGGGAGAAAAGTGAGGTGCCCGTGATGGAGCCCCCATCTGTTGCGGCCATCTGGAAGCTTGCTGTCTAGCCTCCCAATCTTGGTTCCTTTCCATCTCCTATTTCATTGGTGAAATATCTTGATGTCAAAATATCCTCATTACTATCAGCAGATCTTCAGATCAGTGCTATTTGTCAAAAAGGGTATTTCCAGTTAGAAATCCTGCCCAAAATCCTTCCCTATCTCCCTGTCCATCTCTGTGCCCCTGAGGTCTCCTCTCTCATCTTGTTGACCATGGACTACTGCAACGCTTTACTTTTGGCGCAGCCTGCTTATCTTCTGTTGCGCACGTTGCCACTTGATGCCCAGGCGTGCCCACATCTCCCCAGTTCTTCATCATCTTCATTGGTTTCCTGAGGCTAAACGTGTCCAATTTAAGTATCTATGGCATACTATGGCAGTGGAGCTGAATGTCTACCAGCAACATTTCCACTGTCACGGTTCGGCTGCTTTCCTCTGCTGATACTTTGCTTAGTGTTGTGCCCCGCTTTAAGGCCTCCCAAATTGGTTTCTGCTCTTTTTCAGTGGCTGCAGCCCAGCTCTGGAATTTCATGCCTTTTACTTTGAGATCTATCAAGGAGCACCTCACATTTCATTGTTTACTGAAAACCAATCTCATCTAGCTCTTCTTGTCCACTTCCTGATTGCTTTCTAGCACCATGATGCCTTGGTTGGTTACCCTGCACTTTATAAATGTTGCCTAACAAAACATAACATGGAATCCAATGGGACTCCATGGAATGGGGAGTTACCGGCCACTGCGCTGCCCATAATATCCTGGTAATACTGGGATCTCGAACAGCAGAGACAGTACAGTAGCTCCCCGGCATCCTGCCAGAATTACCGGTGTTATACCGGGGGAACTCATAATGAGCCTCAATGTCTTCAGTGATGGCATGCAATGGACCCTCTGAATTTCCCCCAGCATTGGGGTTATCTTCACTTGCAGCTACCTGCACATCCCTGATCACTCTATGCACATACTCGACTTCTGTCTTTGCACTCCATATGCTCTATTTCCATGGGTCTTTGTCCTTTACCTACCCGGCCTATGAGATAACTATCCTCTGAAGGTTATCATTTAAACACTGCACCAAAGTTGACCAATGAAGTGCTATCAGCACTATGTACGCTACTGCCCATCTATTGATAACATTTCTGTGCGACTTATCGGCTGTAGGCCTTTCGGTGACAATAGCGGACCCTAATCTCCCTGACCACCAGTATCTGAATATGGCTAATACCACGCTTCCATTACTGGTTATTAAACCCACCAAATTCCTACCACGACTCAAGTTAGACCACCGGCCCTCCAATATTAAACCTACTAGCTTCTAACCTATGCTGATTCTAGGTCCAACACTCACCCAATCTCATTCATCAAATGACAAGAGCCCAAACCACCAGCTACCTACTAATCTAAAGTCCATCTGTGCCACCATTAAAACAGACTTACCTTGCTCTACTATCGCCAGAAACAACAGACTTTGCGCTAGATTAACTAGACTTCATGAAATACCTTCCAACACCGTTGCCAAAACAAGTCCTCCCAATATAGTGAATAACAATAAAACTAATACTAGAAATAAAAATAACGCTAATCTACCTATCAAAGGGCAGTTATTAAAGTAAGTCATAACAAAACTACTCCCCCGATGACTAACGCCAACACTCCTAACATCAAGGGCGCACTAATTAATGCCAGATCACTGGTGGCACATGCCACTGAGATAGCCGACTTCATCACGGCTGACAACCTTGACTTCCTAGTGATAACAGAGTCTTGGTTACATGCTGGCCTTTTACTTGCAGTTCCTGACAATTACAATATTCTAAGGTCAGAGAGAGTGGACTCCAGAGGCTGAGGCATAGCCATCATTGTTAAATCCAATTTAGCTATGAGAATAGCCCCCTCACCAGTTATCAAGTCCCGTGAACTACTTACAGTTAAACTACCCAATGTTATTTCTGCACTCTAACAGTCACCTAATTTACAGACCACTTGGACCGATTGGCTCCTTTGAAGAAGACATCTCCATAATATTATCTGATAACACTAAAGTATCATCCCAAATAATGCTGCTTGGGAATTTCAACCTAGAATTCAATGATCCCAATGACCAACATGCCCTAGCAGTATCCAACCTTCTCAATGAACATGGATTCACCCAAAGAGTGAATTAGGCTACCCACGACAAGGCAGAACCTTAGATTATGTAGCCGACCTCAACTGCAAAATGGTTATCTCCTCCATTACCCCCAAACATGGACGGATCACTTCCTGCTGTCATTTACCCTCCTAGCTAACACCGCCAAGGTCAGGCCAACCTAATAGCACCCCCACTCCTCATGCGGAACAAAAATAATATAACGTCAGATAAGATCCTACCATATGTAGTTCCTACCCTCAACTCACTGGCGGTTTAATCCGATCCAGACACTCTGGTCGAGGCCTGTAACGCTACAATGACTAAAGCTCCAGACTCAATCAGCCCACTTAAAATGCGCCCTTTATCTCTGAATTACTGAATGCTTTATTCTCATCCAGTACTGTCCCTAACAATTTAAAGGAGTCCATGTTCCTACCCCTCCTAAAAAAACAATCGTTGGACCCCACCATCCCGACTAATTACAGGCCAATTACCACAGTACCCTTCCTACTTAAAATATTAGACAAAGTTGCCTACATCCAGATACAGGAGTATCTAGAGATAAACCACCTCCTAGGTATCTAACAATCCGGCTTTAGGCTACAACATGGTTCTGAAACGGTGCTGATAGATCTAAATATGCAGATCGATGAGCTTAAAGATAAAGGGAAAATGGCCCTGCTACTTTTCCTCGATCTATCTGCCGCCTTCGACTTGGTGGATCACGAAGTACTTTGTAAACACCTCAACTCAGCTGCTCATTTCTCACAGGACGCCATTACGTGGATCAAATTTTTCTTGAACAATAGTACCATTAGAGGCTTCTCTCCCTCTGATGCCGCCGACCCCATTCCTATAACTTGTGGTGTGCCACAAGGCTCCTGTGGCTCTCCAATAATGTACAATGTATTCACAAAGCCACTGTTTGACAACTTGGACCATCTGGGTGTCACCTACACTAACTATGCAGACAACACCCAGATCCTCATACCTCTTACCGGGGACTACAACAAGGAAATGGCCCAGGTGAATAAAATGTACCTAATCATTTAGGCATGGATGGCCACCCACGGCCTATGCCTGAATGGTGACAAAACTGAAATCATGATACTTGGAAACTCAGCACAAAATATACCACATTTAATATTGATGGGAACAACAGTAAAGTGGCTAAAGAGGTATAATACCTAGGTTTTTACCTCGACTCAGCCCTTACACTAAGCAAACAAGCTAACGCCATGGCTTCATCCACATCATATACTTGCAAGCTGATCAGGGCCTGAAAACCCTTTCTTTCCAAAGAAAGCTGTATTACCTTAGCTAGAGCCCTCATTCTTTCCAGGATGGATTATTGTAATGCACTGTACCTAGGGGCTAACAAGTATGTTGTTAACATGATCCAAACTATCCAAAACAATGCGCTCAGAGCAGCACTTGGCATACCAAGGAGGGGGCACATATCTGAGTTAAGGGGACATAACAAATGGCTCTCTATCAAGGACACAATTATGCTTAAAATGGTCTACCTAACCCACAAATGCCTCAACCATGATGCCCCACGATACCTGGTGGAGAGACTTGTTAAAAAATCTACCTCACGCCCTACCAGGACAGTTAACTCTTTCTGCCTGGCCCTCCCGAGATACAAACTAAAAAAGCAGGTGGGAGTAGTTTCCCTGTTATGGCAGCCCAGCACTGGAACGCCATCCCTCCTTCCTTGAGAGTGGATCAACCTTTCGCTAGATTTAGGCGAAATACCATACATTGGCTTGCAGCTAATGACATCTAGGATCTAGGACTGACATACTGGGATACTCTAAACCTGCACCTCGATAGTCAGAATTTTTGGCACTGTAACCACTGCCACTGATTGCTATTATGTTTCTTGCTACACCTGCATTGCATTATCATGTGTTGTTAGGCAGAATCAGTGGTACCCTTTGGGACCACTACATGCAATTAAGACTACAAGTGTAAGCACAATTTCACCTTTGGTACAAGCCTGTACTACACAGTAAAGTAGTAGCGATGGCTGAGCAGCCAGACTTATCTCAAGAGTTTAAGTGAGCAGTAGAACAAGTTACACAAAGGACCAACACATACAGTGATTCAAATATACACTTACTCAAGGTTTCTTGGTAAAAGTATATACATTTATTTACATATTTAGTTAGAAAACATTACACTTGCACAAGCAGCTCAATATCACACACTAATAAACCACAAAAATCCATCTAGGAAGTAAATGAACAAGTTTAGCTCCAAAATGAAGTGGGAGCAAAATGGCACTTCAAATACTTATAAAGGGGAGGAAAAGACAAGGTTATAAGAATAGACAGCCCAAATACATTCATAGGCAGGGCAAAGGGTTTCAGTTAAATACAACCAGCAATTCTTCTCATAGGCCTGGGCCAAAGTCAATGGTTCAGAGTCTTTGTATAGGATAGCACAGTTCTGGTAGATAACGTTTAAGTCTTTGCCAGAGAGTTTAGAAGAATTTGGCTAGGCGAAAAGTTTGTCGAATGTTTAGAGAAGCACAAGCCTACGAAGTTGAGAAAAGTTTCACGCACTTTCTCGATGGCCGAAAATATTTCCGGACCGCCTTTGCACAGTACCTTTTCAACAAAGAAAGCTGTAGCTGAGGCAGTTGTTCCTGGTTGTTCCGAGCAGTCCTGAGCTTCAGTCATGGGGACAAGAAGGAGGGCGTCGGGAGGTTCCTGCACTGCCCAGGGATGAGGCCAAAAGCTGTAGCAAGACGTTGGTTTAAGGTGTGAGTGCCTTAAAGTCCACAAGCTGGTTTCCTTCCCACTGGCTCTCCGGTTTTCAGCAGCACTCTACTGAAAATTCGACCAGTCAGGGACGGTGTTCAGGTGGCTTACGAGTTGGTTGTTCCCACCAAACACAAGGGAAGAAGTTAATCTTGAAGGGCTTCTCTGTCGATTGAGTTTCAGGCAATTCAGAACTGTAGCAGGGCTTCACCGGTCATCCAAGAGTTGCAGCAGTCCTCTTCCTTCAGCTCATCTTCGGTTCTTTCGTTCCAGTGGTCGACTCTGCTTTCCAAGTCCCAGAGACCTGCTTTTAAACAGTTTTCCCCCATTCATTCAGCCTGGCTGTCACTCACCCAGCAGGGTGGCTATCCTTGCCGGACAGTCAGCCAGCCAATCAGACCAGAGTGCATTCAGGTCTCCTAGGAGACTAAGCACAGGGAGTTCCGGGCACCTCCCTCACATTCTGTCCACCCAAGACACTCTAGCACCAGAGGAGGGCTTCAGCGCAGAAGCCCGCCAAAGGGCACGAACAAAGGGACCAAACCTGGTTTGGCGCGCAGAGACCAACACAAGAAGGACTTTTCCTAAAAGAAATGGCGAAAAAAGATGACCGGAGTCTGTTTTTACAGATCGGTCTGGGGAGCTATATTGAAAAACATAGCTGCCCTGACTTTTAGCTACCGTTGTTAGCGGTCACGAAAAATCATGGTAGTTGATCTAAACCACTGCCACCAGCCATTTAAAATAGGAAAAGGTAACATTTTACTGTTACATGAGTGTTTTGACTCAGGGGAAGCTAGGCAACCCCTCCAGCACTCTATGGGAAGATACTGTGTGCTGGGTCAGTAAATTTAAAAAGACTAGTAAAGCCAACTTAACTGTACATGCTCTGAGAGACGGTAGTCCGACCCAGAGAAGGTTTTTAAACCTTGGGGAGTCTGAAAGACACCCCTGTGCCACTGCACTGAAGGTATTGTGTGACACACATAAAAAGATGATGCCACTGGAGTTGTTTAAAAACTCCATAACCAAAGAACACAAAAGTAAAACACACTGAAAATGAAAAGTTCAAAGCCCCCAAATATAGCAAAAGAGCTGGAGGGCTCTAAGGTAGAAGGAATTAAGCATGTGTGTGAGAGTTCTCCCTAGCATGTGTATCAACATGTTTATACTTAATTTTCTTTTTTACGTTGTATATTTTTTTTTTCCTGCTGTAACTATTGTAACCATTCAATCGCAACCTTTGTAACTCGTGCTGAAAACATACTTGTTTCATTTTGCAAATGCGCCCAGATACCTTCGGGTTCGGCATGCAATACAAATAAATAAACAAACAAACAAACAAACATCCCTGATCACTCTACTATCAATTTGAAACAGAATGTCGCCTGTTTTCCATTCGTATGCACCTATTGTCACTTTCTGTGCCTCCCCCTGTTCACAACAGCGTTGCCTCTGTCCTGTGGAGCGCCGTTTCCGATTCTCTCCATGCCCTATTTTCTACTTCCATAACAAATGGGTCTTTCAAAGCATTAGCCACTGATTAGCGTGTTGCATTCACACTAGCAGTGGGAGTTCCCTGCTTTGGGGCAGGTTGGGGTACATACCGAGGGTTGGTATAGCCTGCTCCAGGTTGCAATGAAAAACACCCGTATGGGAGTGGGCCTGTGGGATGACACTGGTTGTAGGTATTACCACCTTTTGTTCTTTTTGTTCTTCTGGGGCATCTTCTAAATCCTCAACCATTCTCCAGAGTTTGAGGATACCCTGCGTACTTCTCAACTACTCCCTTTGTACTTTGCAGCCAGATACGTATACATATGCCCTAACACATCCTTGTTCTTTGAGCCCTCTGTGAGTCATGGCTTGTACATTCCGATTTTGTATACACGACCCTCTCACAATTGTATTTGAGAATCTTTTCCTTGTACCGTGGAAGCCCGGAACACATATACTTAATGGGGGTACTCATAACTCTGCCCACCTATCTCCTTACCAAGAATATTTATTTCTCAGATAGCCGATCAAGCAGCACCGTTCTACCCCACCCTTCCAACACTGCGCATACTTCCCAAGTCCCCTCCCAATGTCCCCTCAACCCAAACCACACACCCCTTTTCCCTTCCCACTCATACACACACTCTCCGCTACACACCCCTATTGATACAACAGGGCAACCATTGCCCCCTCACCACAACAATTCTAGATACAGATTAAACCACAACTTATACCAAAAACATCTTCAAAAATAAAACCACACTTATTTACACAATGGTTAATACCCTTCCTCTGTCTCCTTGCCTTGCGACGAGGGAATTATCCCCTCTTCATGCCCCTTTGTGCTGGGCAGAGGGATCCCTGGCCCTCTATATAATGGACCACTACTCTATTCGCAGGGCTGCCTACCCTCTTGTTTGAGGTGATCCCTTTTCCTCTCTTCTATTTTATCACTGTTATACTACTTATGACGCCCTCTTTCCTCTCGTCAGAGATCCCTCTGATCACTATTGTAAAACCAAAATATTGCACCGTGGTCTGCTCTCTCCACACACTCATAAACACTCAGGTTTACACTTCTTCCCCCGTGTTGTTTAATCCTGCAAAGGTGCAATTACGTCTATGTGTTCTCCTGAGCAGCTCCTATGCAGGGTAAACGTCAATTCGCCTGCATAGCTGGGTGCAACACCCTACTCCAAGGAACAGAGAGGGCATCTGACATCACAGTGCCTGCAAACCTAATCAAGTCAAGCACATGGGACTGGTCACTGCAGATGGGTGCCGTGATCCAGGATGTGTGCCGGGTGGATGCCAGCCTCACGGGGATTCTAGGATCACGTTGGGGTCACCAATTTTGTAGTGTGAATGACCCATAACTCGAACAATAAAAACAATCCCAAATAGGCCAAATAATTGATACACCGTTTGCAAGGAAAAAACATGTTTTATGACAAGCAAAAGTATCAGACAGTCCTGTAGAACTGAACTAACATGGAGCACGCCCTACCCAAAGAAGTTAAATCTTTATAGCAGAAAAGTGTGGATTGATAAAACTATGCATAATAAGGATCCTGCACTCCCCTTTGGCTAATACCTATATCCAGTTCTAATTATCCCCTATAGTCTATTACACTATTGGTCACAAATTAACTAAACACACTCCCCTAAACACGTGACCTACTTGACCTACTACATCCTCAATACAAAGCTCAGCAGTTGATTAAATACCTTGTACATTGTTACCATGATCCATTTCTCTAACGAGTAAAGTTTTTTGACCATCACGTGAGGTGCACCCAACCGTCCAATCCCAATCAAAATGTGAATAGCAAGGGAATTCTGCTTTAATAAGACAATGGGCCACTTCATTATACCACACACTGTGGCATATACAACCAGCGACCCGCCCTTGTAGATACATTTATTGGCATCACCTTTGCTTCTCTCATCACAAATCATGGTACAGCCCTAACACATCTCCCCGTATCTCTCTGGGAACCCAGTTGCCCATGAATGACGTGATGAGGGCACCACTCTTATATTTGAGTTTCGCTTTATGTATTGGTCCATAGAGTGTGGTGCCTGCAGTTCAAATAGGATGACTGCTCTTCCGGTAAGGGCAGCAGTGCTCTACATTTTCACGAGGCCTCTTGCAATCACAGAACCGATTCCCTGTTCACATGAATTCAACCTTCAAAAGGCGCAACCCTACCCTTCCTCTCTGGACCCAACATTTCTTTCCCAGCTCCTCTGAGCTTTGCAGCTGGACTCAATTAACTGTTATTGACACAGCACGGCTGCCTGTGACATTGACAGCATAACTTCTCCCAGGGGAGAAGGAAGGGGAACTTGTCTCAGGAATAACTTATCTCAGGAATAACTTGTCAACGCTGCATCTCCAGTTTGAGCCTGTTTCTCATACTTTAAAAAATGCATCTTCTGACCTTCTCTAAAATCCAATATGATGGAACTCCTGCTACCTTAGCCCCTGGAGCTCACCTTTACTGCAACACTTCTCTGACTCCATCTCATACACCTACCTATGTCAGCTACCTACTTGAACATCCCTGAAATCATAAGACTGTTCACTACCGCTAAACACAAGATACATCACTGTATTTTTGACCTCTGCATCCTCAACATGAATACATTGTTTTGTCTTTCTGTGTGGCTATATGATATTTCTAATATGTGTCAAAGCTAACTACAAATGGATAAATGCACATTCCGCCGTGCCCAACAAGAACTGCTGTCACTAGGCTGCCAGCTAATATATTTTGTGCAGTCTAAATCTCGTCGTCTGACTGGGAAATTGCACTTTTATCCCAACATATGGTTGGCCCCATCTACCCATCAAGCCTGCAAATATAGAAGACATGATAGGATTGAGGATTCATAAGTTATGTACTCGAAAAAGATAAAAACCATTGGTCAGATAGCCCAGAGCTAGTAAATGTAGAAACTGTAACTAATTAAACGTATATGCCGTAGGCTGATGATTAACAATGTCACTGTCTGGGACACTGGTGTAAAAATGTACTTTTCCTATTTCAATCGCATTAGTGCAGAGGATAAACGATGGCTGTCATTTGGAAAATTAAAATGTAAATGTTCAGCCCCAAGATTACCAATATCACACTTCTGATATAATTGACTTTCGTGTGCGGAGATAGCAATTGTTGATGAGTGAAATTACTTTGAGTGAGCTAAAAGATCATTTGTCTCGCACTGCACACTATTAAAGTGATGATGTTTTATCATTACGGTAGGGATCATATTTGTAAAGTGCATATGTGTACATGTGGTTTCTTGATGTCTACATATTTTAATGCAAAGCTGTGGACTGTTAAACCAGGTATGAGTGTGCCTTTTTCTATAACACACCCTGTACAACTGAATTACTACTAGGTATTCCTACTTCCCTAAGTTAAGTAGAACAGACCACAGTTACATAAAGGGATTTGGTGGGATCACATAATCTAGTCAAGTGAAAAAACTGGGATATGAGCTATTGATTTCTGGTTCACGAGATTAAAATATATGCACTAGACAACGTTTTAGAACCTATGTACCAGGTTATCTGTGTAGCTAGCTTTAAATAGACAGACTAGTACACTGTATCGTATTGAACTGACTTGCAAAACATCAAATTGCATAGCAAATTAACCTCACGATATTAAACAATTCTTCATAAAAAAATGTTACTCTAAAGAATCATGTTCAAAATCACTCTCCAAGGAGTCAAGACCACAGCAGACATTGCATATCTTCAAAACTATTAGAAGACACTGAGCGGATTAAAACTGCAACATGCTGTTCTCCACAGTTTGATGTTAAAAGCAAGGAATTGAAAAATACCTTGTATATTTTAAATTCAATTAATTATACGGGTGTACAATGAATAACTAATACAAAGGTTCCGAGAAATTAACCATACTTTGGACATGAATAGATGTGATGATAGATCTTAAACCTAGCACTTGCAAATTGCTGGCTGCATTACCACTGTTTGTTGCCTTTATTATTTATTGTCATTTATCTATTTCTCCTCTGCTTCGCACTTTCCACTTTTCCCTCCTTCCATGCACTTTTCCCCTCCCCCTCTCCCATGCACTTGCGCGTTCTCAATGTCACTTGGCCTAGTAAGATCGCTGTTTTGTTCTCCCCTGTTTCCCCTCCCTTGCCTTGTCGCGCTCTGAAACACTTGTGTACGAGCGCGATAGAAATAAAATATAAAACAATCAATCAATGACATATTAAATCAGCAAAACAACAAGATATTTTATACTAATGAGACAATTTTGAGCCTGCTCTCAGTTTACAGATTCAAGAACTCTGAAGTTCAGCTGGGCTGAGTTGGACTTGCCCCATTTTCACATTGTTGTCTTACACCTGTCAGCGCTGAGCACCTGTGGCATTCTTCGATGGTTATCAGTCCCGTGGGCTCAGGGACAGATGAGAAGGTGTTTAATCGGTCTCTACAGGTGGACCAAACATGGCGGCGTGTTCAGTTTTTGTCAATGCTGCCACTTCTTAAATCCACCTCTGATGATACCAAGCCTGTGCAGTTTATGTAACTACGCTAATACACATCGTACACCAAGGCAAACGTATTTCAAAACAATACATATTTGCACTGTTGGATTTTTACACGGGTTCAAAATGTCCAGTGGTTCGGGGCAGGATTTTTTTAATATGGGTACAGAAGTATTAAAACCTCCCTGAACCCCAAGAAAGAAGAAATATGGCAAAATCTGGAAACAGGGAGAAAATATATTACCTGGTTGCCTTAATGAGATTTTGCCCCGATGTGGAGAAAGGCTGATCATCATTATACTCATCAAATACTCCCCATCTAAGGTGGGCCCACTCATGAACAAAAACTCTGCCTGCGGAATGAAAATGAAATGCATTGTTAGAAGCAAATATTCATTATTGATGAGACAAAACGTGCATTCATTTAAATACATTTAATTCTTCATGTGGATATATCAAAAATATCACTTTTTAATTGTGAATCATTTAAAATTGTATACCCTGACAAAAGGCCCAGTGATCCAACAATTTACACACTACCTTGTATCTGAACACATCCAGACAAATTCAAACATGATCCAAATGCTAAATCGATACATTTTCCAGGCCACAATACATTTCTTTGTATTAGACTTATTTATTCAGAGCACTCCTCATGATCTAAATTCTGAATATTGTTAAATCAAACAGTACCTAAGACATTAGCGTGGGAGGATAGCACAGTAGAAACGTACTCTGCTTGGAAGCAAGACAACACGAAGCAAGACAGGTTCGATCCCTCGGTCCGCGCTTAAAAACCTCTGCGTATTTAAGCATGTTATAAATATGCAACTAAGACAACAACAAAATCTGTAACAGCGCCTCGATGTCCCCGTGCTGTGTGAGCGTGTTAAAGATGCAAAATAAATAAATAAATAAATAAATAAATAAATAAATAGGTTGGAGAATGCAACATCCAAAAAGCGATTTTGAAGACTTGGCCTACACCAGACAATTGCAACATTTAATTAAATCCTTCCCAGGAAGAGTACCTTACTAATCTTACTATAGCAATAGTGAACAGCAGATCTGCAGTAGTGACTGCCAACAATGTTTACAATAATATTGAAGCATTCAACCTAGATCTTACTAGAACTAGAGCGGTGGTTCTCAACAACTTAACTTCTCACCATCCCAGATATTGTCATGCCATTAGTCTTTAAAATGTAGCACAAAACAGGGAAGGTGAAAACAGTAAAGGGATTTCTCCAGATGACCCAGAATACCTTAATTGTGTCATGTTACACTTCGCCTTCAGTCCTCCTTTGAGGGGCTTGCTTTCAAAATATACCGGGTGCCACCATGAGTATCTTGTTTCTCATAGCCTCTGGTGTTCAAGGTGAAAGGCTGGTCTTCCATGAGGATTGGCTAAATCTCATCACTAGCCTCAAAATAGGTCAAATACTGTTCTCGTAATGGGTAGTATGAAAATGTGTATGTGATTTAAATACAAAAGTAATTCAACAACCCAAGAGTAATTAACTCACATCAATACAAAACCGCACACAAGTCCTTACCTATGCCTTGCCTATGCCTATATTACTTGGAACATCCCTCTAATGTCTGTGGAGGGTCTGAAGGAATCAGACACAAGGAGGACATGTTACTTTGGTTTTTAACGAAACTATATCAGAAATGCCTATCTTTCCCTATTTCTACTAATAGTCCTCAGTCCCAAACCAAATTTTACCTGACCATACCCCTAATAAGAAAATACCAAAATAATGTTTCTCTTCTTCCAATTGTTCTTCAAACAGGCTTCCTCTCTGTATGTGCATCGTATCTCTTCGATTGGTTGATGTACAAATGTCTTTGTTTTTAGAATATAGATTTTGCAAAGTTATTTGGTCTGCTAGTCACTTGATATTTGGTTCATGAGTTTGTGTAGCTCTTCCCATATGCTTATGGGTCTTGCACTCTCCTTCTTAGCTGCTTTGCAATAGAGTTTCTTGGGATATCTCCCGAGTCTCTTCTTTTCACTTAGATATTGCGTGTATCTTTGTGATTCAATCCTTCAATCTATTTTGTTTGGCCTTGTTCAAATCACTAATTCCCCTCTCTGGATTTCTTGACACTATATTGTCTCTTTTAATTCCCTGTCCCCTTGACAGCCTTGCTTCTTCAACTCTTCTTCTCTGGAACTTTTACCATTCTTCCCAGGGAATTCCTTTCCACTTTTTATATATTTCACAACTATCGTTGATTGTCACACTGTTTATGACATTGTCACTTTTCCAATGGTCATTTACTGTTTGACTTTCCAAGTTTCAATTTTCGAGAGTCGTTTCCCCTTCCACTACTTTGCTTTGACGGCTTCCCACCTCTTCTGTTCTCCCCAGTACCTTTTTCCTTATAGGGTAACATTGCAGCGCTCTGCATGCCTTTCGGTACTTTGCTTCTCCCTTTCGCAGGTTGGTCTTGCGCTTCGTTGTAGCGGGCCCAATCGGAGCTCTGCACACTCTCGGGCATTTTGTTCCTCAGTGGCACTTGTCGATGCTTTCAGCGGAATCTCTCTTGATCCGGCACGACGTGGCCGGTAGGGGGCGAACAACACTCCCGACACCTGGGGTTTCAGCATTGTTGGCTGTGACTTTCAATGACCACGGTGTTGATCACGCCACCTCCTTGTACAGATTGCAGCTTCCTGTATGGGCAACGGTTCTCTGATTGCTGTACTCATGGGTGCCGACTATTGATTTTCATTAAGATTGTTGTGATTTGATATAAAGCACAGGCCTGCCTGCTGAGAATGGAAATTAGTGTCACACATGGAAGCATTACTGAGCATTGGTTGATGCCTGCATAAATAAAAGTCAAACCAGAGACCATGGATTGTAAGGGCAGAAGGGTTACGAGAAGTGAATGCAAAGGAATAGGAAACTGCAGGTCCAGCTAAAAATGTGTCATGGCTGGTGGGGGTCCATTACAAAATCATATTTTGGAGCCCTTGCCTACAGATGGGAAAAACTGTTCAAACCACTGGTGTGATGCTTAAACTAAAATGGACTCAAAAGCATGCAGGGAGGGGGTTAATAGTTGCAGATTATCATGTACAGGCAGCCAGCAGGGAGCTGAAACACTAAGGGCCTGATTCACAGAATGTTTTCCTATGGGATTGCACCATTATAAAACACATCCATGAATCAGGCCTTAAATGTACATACAAGACACCCGAGAAGAAAACACCACACTAGAGAATTGCCTTCGTGACATATTTAACTGGATGAACCTCAACCATCTCAAAATCAACCCAGGCAGAACAGAGATAATGATTGTTTCAAAAAAGGGAGGAGACATCAACTACATCCCCTGGGCAAGAGAGCTCAGCACCACACCAGAACCATCATCAACTGTAAAAAACCTAGGGGTCCTGATGGATAACAATCTCACTCTGGAGCCACAAGTAAACTCGGTAATCAAGAAATGTTTCTTCCTCCTGCGAGCAGCAAAAAGGATCCTACCGTTCCTGTCATTCGCCAAAAAACACTTACCATCATCGCTCTGATCATGTCCAGAGTAGACTATGCCAATAGCCTATACCTGGGCATGCCTGAACGACTTCTAAAAAAAACTGCAACGCATACAAAATGCAGTAGCCAGACTCCTCCTCAAGCTACCCAGAAGAGAACACATCACACCCGCGCTAAAAATACTACACTGGATACCACTGAAACAACGAATAAAGTTCAAGGCCATGTGCATCACGCACAGAGCAATACACAAACAAGGCGCAGAATTCCTAAGCGACAAACTACGCCTACATCAACCGACAAGAACACTAAGATCAAGTACCGACATACACCTGGAACCAAAACCCTACAACAGAAAAAAACTCGGAGGATCGTCTTTCTCACACCAGGGACCCAAAACCTGGAATGACCTACGTAAGAATATACGGAATACAACAAACCACCTAGCATTCAGGAAACTCCTCAAATCATGGCTCTTCAAAGCGTAACCACAACGGAGACGCACTAGAATGCCCAGACATTAAAATAATGATGAAAATAACTCCAACCTTGGCCACTCTCAAATTGGACAAACATTCAAACCAAAGAACCAACCACTCGACAGAGCATAAGAGATCATGGAAAATAGCCACAAAGGAAGGCTGCAGAGATTGACCACATACCTAGACCCAGACGAAAGCCCTCAAGTGACTCTCCCACTTGTACACACTGGACGAACATATCCAGACCGGAAGACGCACCTAGATAGACGTTAGCCTGCGTCACACCTGGATAGGATTGTTTGAAGGATAACATGCCCACGCCTAGAAAAAAACGTGAATGCTAGCATGTGCCACACTTAGAGTTGTGAACACCAGCCTGCGTGGCGTTCGGATGGAGTTGTGAATGTTGGCATGCCCACACCTAGATGGAGTCCTAAACATTGGCCTGCGCCGCGTCTAGATGGGAATGTGAGGGCCAGCAAGTGCCACACTCAGACAGAACTGTGAATGTTAGCATGGTAAAGGTCAGGTAACCCACTAACCAATATAAGCTCAAACTCTGCATACTTATCTCACTCAAAAAACTCACACAACCATCTAACGCACAACAAGCCGCACGCACTTCACAACACTGCAAAAACACATAAGCCGGAACAACAGCACACACGGACTGACTCCGATCCGATACCCGCACCAAAGCTCAGCATCCGGTGTATACTGAGTTGAAGCTGCCAACAGAACACCACTCCCCTCACTATCCTACTCCCTTCTTCATCCTACTATCCCATCCCACCTTTATCATTTACAGATCCGCCTGAGCGCCTGGGGACCAATTCCGTTGGTGACGGTGCGCGGTACAAATACCTTCAACATTTAACATTTAAAATTTAAATGTCCACTGAAAAATTATTAATTTCATTTTTTTCGGCAGCACGGTGCTAATTTAGAGAACAATGGAGCAAAAATGCAACAAGGTGATAAGAAGGTTACTGGATACTGCAAGAGGCTGGATGGAGGTGATAGTCTGATGGCACCAGCAAAGGCATCCTGTGTGCTAAAAAGCACACATTTGATTTCACAAATGTGTCATAAAACTGCCAACATGGGGCAGCTTCTTGTGGGCCCCCAAAGACCCAGGGCTGATATTGAAATGCTCTGATACTGTCTTTCGCAAACTAAAAAGAAGCTTCGGCTGTCAGAGTTAATGATTTATTAGTATTTTCTCAGCTGCGCTTTAGAAGGCCTGGGGCTCTGCTGCACCGGCTGGAGAGTGGAAAATCCATTCCTGGATAATTGCAGCCTCTGTGTGGGTATTGATTATTTTTCTCTTTTTATACCTAGTGTTTCTCATGGTTTGTGTCTGTGTGATAATGTCTGGAGTGGAGGCCCTGCACCACGCATATCTACACAAGCCCTGCATCCACAACTCTGCACTTGAATTCCCATAACCCCTCCCATCTCACTCCTCCCTCCAATAGCCCATGAATGTACCATGCCTAGTAAAATCGGGTGTCCTTGTCTTCCCTATGTCTTCCCCTCCCAGGCATGGTTGTGCTTTGAAACACTTGTGTATAAGCATATAATAAATAAACAATCAATAACCATCCTCCCATCAACTACTCTCTTCCCACTCTTTCTCTATCTTTTCCGATCTTTCACTCCCTCTTCTTCCCCTCCCTAGCTCCATCCCTCAAATCCTTCATTTTGCTTCACTTTTCTCCTTCCCTCTAACCCTACCTCTGTTTCTTTCACTCTCATCGCTCCTCTCTCCACACATCACTCTCCAATCTCTCTGCCATTCTTTCTTCCTTGCTTGCTCCTTCCCAAACCCAGTTACCCGCTGTTTCTCTCCCCTCCACCCTCACTCCCTCCTATATGCTCCACATGCCTCTCTATAGCCCACTCCCTGCCTCTTCCCCTCCATGTCTTTACCTACCTTCCTCTCTTTCCTTTCTTCTCCTCCTACTCTCCGCATTTCCCTCTCTTCCATTCCTTTCTGCCAGCCTCTTAGGCAGCAGTACCCTCTGCCTGCACACATTGTTCCATTGGAGGTGGATTAACAGGCCATACAATCTTATTGAAGTTTGAATTAGTGGCCTCTAACCGTGCTTTTCGCTCAGCGTGTTTGCGCAGTGCTATTTCGGTCTCCCTGGCAGATGCCCTCTTTTTCCATGGACGCGCTACCTACCCTTTTTGGTTCACGTCAGTCAGATATTCTGCATTTGGGTGGGACGCAGCACGATGTGCACTGCACTTTTCCCCTGACTGCAACTCTCACTGGGCCAAATTTCCTGTCAGAATCCAGACTGGGGAGTGGTCCTATCAACCTAAGACACTTCGAACTGAATTCTCCTGCATGCCTTCAGAGTATTCCATCACTATAGTGTCTCAATTCCTTCAACACAAGGTTTTACTTTTAAAGAAAACAGCCTTGGAATAGACCCCGGAAGACAATTTCTTGGACAATTAGAACGTAGATTTACCAGTCGTGATGAAAACCAGCCCTATTATATAGAACTTGGGCTGCCATCACTTTATGCGATGGTCCTCTGGAAATCGGCAGCCCTGATGACGAAAATGCTCATGACCTCTTCAGCCAAGCCTTACCATATCTTGAATGCAACCGTGGGTAAGCCAGACACTGGTATGCTGAAAGAATGGGTTAGAAAGCTTTGCAATCAACTAGCTCCTGCAGACATTGCACCAGACACACTCGAACAAAACCCATGTGCCGCAAAAAGAAAGTTGTTTCACTGCGCCTGGATAGTAACTATCCAGAAAAGATCTAGACTCAAAACCTCATTAGATCTGAGCCATGAAGAGAGGGTGCTCAAATAATTCCAAATTACCTAGAAAAGTTTCTCAGCCGTCATTATAGAGATCAATTTTTGCGGCTACGCCTAAACCTTTACCCAATCAAGGGGCCTCATTACGAGCCTTGTGCTGACGGAATGAAGGGGGTCGGTACGGGACCGGCCCCTTCATTCCGTCAGGGTTGATTACGAGGTTCCCTTTGGGGGACCCGGATCAGACGTCTCGTAAAACCAGACGTCTTTTCCGGGTCCCGCAAGGGGAAGAGGGAGGTAACAATGGGACAATTGTAATGTGCCTGTTGTTACCTCCCTCCCCATTCCCATTGAGCCCTATGGGGGCTCAAATGGGAATGGGGAATGGTTCCTGCAAGGAGGACTTACCGGGTCCTCCTATGTCGGAATGACCGGTAGGTCCTCATTGCAGGAACCAGGTAATGGAGCCCGGTTTGGAGGCAGCTATGGAGCTAACGGCTCCATGGCTGCCTCCAAACTCGTAATGAGGCCCCAGGAGTTGTTGTATATGAGACACTAACAAGACATCATGGATAATCGTTGCCACTTTTGTAATAATGCGGTAGAATCCTTAAACATTTGATAATTAGATGCACAGCATTAAACTCGCAAAGAAATCTATAGTTGGGACTATACGGACCAAAAAATGAGGACATGGTAGAGTGGTGGCAGACTATACTAAATGGCCGGAATGACAAGTATATTTGTGCCACAATTGACTATCTTGATAAAATTCTGATTAATTCTATGCAATAAGTCACGAAGGAGATGGACAATAATAGTGATGGCAGAGTATTTAAGTAAATGTGTTAAAAATGTTATATTGGAAAGGATTTATTATGTATGGAAATGAACAAAAAATGTAATAAAGTTTGTAATAAACTAAATTACAAAAAAACATTTTTTTTTAAATCAGACCCTATATTTACCAGTCGAGATGGAAACCAGCGCTATTATAGGGACCTTGTTGAAACTAGTGTAGGGTCGATTTAAGTAGGACCCCACATGAGCTTGTTTAAGATTTGATTGTGTCTCTTCTAGTAGACTGATGTTTTGACGGCAAGATTTAATTTGTTGCATTGATGTTATGAAACCACAACTTTATAAATGTATTGAGTTGTCTACCATGAACTCTTGATGAAACTAATTCAGTATTTAATTGTTTGTATGTTACATGTTTTTGTATTTTATTGTGTGACCTTGTCTACCAAACAAGGATAGGATTTAGTTTGTTGATATACATGGAAAAAAAACGAAAACATATTTGTGATCATTGACACATGTATGACATTTTTTGTTTGGGGAACTGCCAATTTATTTTGGATAAAGTGAGGCGTTTGATTTATTATAGTTTGTTGTGCATTTTTCTTGAACCTAAGCTGCACCTTTGTTGTATCCTCTAGTTTAAAACAGCCAAGGAAATGTGACCCAGCAGAGGGTGGGGCTGACTCACAGACTTAGAGAGGGAGACAGAAGCAAAATCAATGGGGTAAGGGATGGGATGCAGATGAAAGAGGCAGAGTAAAAGGGACAGGTTACAGGTGAGATGGAAGGAAAAAAGGATTCAGAAAGAAAAAGTCAGGGAATAAAGAATGGAAATAAAGTGAAATGCAAAAGGTCAAGCAAGAACATTTAAATAAATAAAAGAGAAAAAGTAAAAAAAAAAGCAAAAGAAGAACAATGAGAATGATGTGCCAAACCGCTTTGGCCTGTCCCCCAAATCAAGGCAGAGGTGATGATGGGGTGGCATTCCCACGTTGAAGTGAGCAGCACTTGCTAATTTTGCAAGATGCCTGCTAAGCAAGCCGGAGCCCAACAACTGATGTACCCAATGAGGGTGTACTGTAGATAGTCACAGGAGATAGTCAAAGTGTGCTTGCCCTTTGAGAGTGCCTTCGCTCAATCTGGATTTTGTTATTTCATTTCTTGGTTGCACTTACAAAGATCTTTCATGCAAACACTTTACTAATCGCCACAGGGTCAAAATGACACTCCTTTGCCCGTTGTTCAAAGAGAATAGGGGCAAGGGCCTGTTTGCCCCCATGTACTCAGCGCCTATGTACTTGTCGGATTTCTTGCCTCTCTATCCTCAGCTTCTCGGCTCTCATGAAGTCATGGGTCCCGCGGCTTCATTCTGCTCCACCTCTGCAAAGTGTCAACACGTCAGGGGGCTTCCCCTCCATAACCTGCTCTCTCTCATCGTAAGAATTGCTCATCCCAGTTATATGCTTGTCTCCATTTAAAGAGACATTCCTTTCTCTCTGTATTGCAGTTTTGTTTCCAGATTACCAGTAGTCCAACTTAAGGATAGCAGATTAGTCTTTAAAGCAGGTAGACCCATGTAGGCAAATGGGGTATTGGGCTTAGGAATTTACTCATCAGAAAGAAAGTCCTTGTCCCCTAAGGGGGAGTCACTCCCATTGTGGTCCCTCTTGTCCAGACCCCTAGGCAGGATTTTGCAGAGCAGACTCTCCTCCCTAGCCTCAAAGTGGGTGGCTATCCCTTGGGGAGAAGGAAGAATACCCTTGATTCGTCACATGCCCCATATATTTAAACATTTTCTACCTAGTATACCATATGTTGATAACAGGAAAAATCATGTCCCCTCCTCAAAACTTGCTTATGGGAGTTGTAAACAAAAAGTTGATTGCGAAGTCACATATGAAGCACATCCCTGCAGAGAATTTTAACAACACTTTCAGAGATGTGCGAAATGCAGTAACAGTTGAAAACCAGCAAGCACCATTCTGGAGTACTTAAACCCTAAAGAAGTCAAGAGTGTAGACTAACTATCCCCAGATGCTTACAAGAAACCACACTCAAAGATCCCAAACATATTGTTCAATAAAAAGTTGAAAACTCAGAAAAGATTGTGCTAAAATCGAATGACAAAATGGAGCAAAACAGATGCCTGAGGTAATGAAATATCATGCAAGATAAACACAAGATGATATCAAAAGACCATCCAGCACATGAAGACGGACGTTTAATTAATTTGCTTCAAAAAGATCAGCAATAGACCAAGAAGCTCTTCAAAATCAGAGAAAAGAGAAACCCTCAACAATCTAAAGATTAATCAAACCTGTCGAGGTCCCTACAGATAACCTAGCAACTTCCTTTTCCAGAAACAATTGGAAAGATATAGACAGATATGCTGTCTCAACAAAGTCTACCTGATTCCATCTGAATCGTCCCAACTCACATGCCAGCTTCATAGCCTTCAATCCTTTCTCTGAAGATGATTGATGTCAGGTCATTCAGGGAACAGAAGATGCTCTAGAGGGCAGGCAGCTGTCTAGCCTAAGAATGGCATGCTCATTCATAAAGATAGTGGTTCTAGTTAAATAGAGATAGTGTAATATTTGGTTCTATGTTCTTAGATCGCCAGGCTTTTTTTCGGGGAGTTTTTTGCCGAACCTTTTCGACTGAAAAAAACCTCATCTAATTTCTTTTTTATATTTGGGGGCCCCCCAAACCACCCTCCCTATTTTGTAGTCCTTATACCCCACACCTCCCTACACCTTATATGCCCTTACTCACCCACCATCTATATTTTTCGATGAGTTTTTCAGCCACAAATGTTCGGCAAAAAACGCTGCGAAAAAAAGCCTGCCGATGTAATACCGTCTTACTAATATGTTTTAAAGAGAATGTCATTTGCACCAAAACAGTAGCAGCATTCTAGCAAAGGCTTATCAAAATTGTGTTGTAGGATAATGGAATGTTTTGAGTGCAAGATAGTTGTCAATGAAATATCCCATGCTTACGAGGCTACAGGGAGCCTTCTGAGGCTCTAGATAGCTGGAAGCTGGCAGGTTTTCCTTATTATTATTTTTTTGGAGCATAAAACATTCGTATACTGTAGGAAACATACAAGCAACAATCTGCCCTGTTGGGTTATGATCATTATAATTGTTCTCTTATAACGTTCTTAATACTGGGAAATGTTTCTTAGCACAAGCCTGGAATTCGAACCTATGTTGCTATGGATTGTCTTGTTTCCAAGACAAACGCGTTGCCATTGAGCTGCCCTCCCAGCCATAGAGGGGCTGCGTCAAACATATAAGACTTGTAATTTTAAATGTATTGAAAGGCAATGTCTAGGAGTGAGAGTTTAAAAGTCTAGGGGGATCAAATTCAGAAGAAGGAAATCTGTTTTTGGTGTGGATAGCTGCTATCTGTCGAGCCAGAGATTGCCTTGCTAAAAAGGTTCACTAGCCGATAAGCTGCCAGATGCCAGGGAGTTAAGCAGAGGCGCTGTGTGCTTATTATTGCACCCACCCACGATTAGTCAAAGTAATTATCACTCACATCTGCAAAGCATGAATAGCTAGCTGTTAATACCTTTCAATTTGGAATGTAAATAGTCATTTTTGATTGAGCGGAACAGAACAATTCAGTGGTGGTCTATGTACCACTACACAGAATGGGTGAAATTCGGTTCCTGAAAAGCCCTCTGACGGGACAAACACAATTATTATTCCCTCAAGTACAGTTAATAAGTCTCAGGAGTTTTTGTTACCATTGGCTTCTATGCACAACTGATATTACAAACAATGGGTCATTTGGTTTAGCTACTCCCAAGTAAGATTTATGAAAAATGTAACATGTTGGGAAATTCGATTTGATATTGCTGAACGCCTTGTATTTCTCTTTTTTCCCTATACGTCTTTCCTTTAAAAAAAAAGAAGGTTATCACGTAGGTTGCAAAAGATATCTGCTTCCTGATTCTGAGCCACTGTTGTGAAGTAATATGTAGCATTTAGATGTTTCAGATGGATGCAAAAAGAAGAAAATAAGTATTGTCCATCTGATTATATTGGAATTTGAATGATTATCATTATTCCTGGTTGGTATCCCTGAGAATATGGTACTGGCAGATGTTTTAAGGCCAGGCTGCATGATTTGAAATGATTTGTGGGGTTCATTGTTTCAGTGGTATGGTACAAAAATGACAGTAATTCCAAGTTTTGACCTTCAAGTCAAGGATTTACCTCCAGCAAGATGATGGGGATATATTTTCCACTTTAAGGCTAACATTTAGCTGATTTACAGCAATGGAAGTACCGCTCATGGTGAATATGAAATTAACTTGTATTCCTGTGAACTCCAAAAATGGGGATTTACATTATCCTACTACTGCTAATATGTTGGTAATTTTGCTAGACCGAGTGACAGTAACAGTACACAATTTTTGCAATAATCCAATGGAATTACTGTGAAATTACTGCCCAATACATAATGTGGCCTGATGTGTTGATTGCCTCTAGACAGTGTCACAGATGGCTCAAGAAATACTCAATTTCTATAGATTTTTCAATGGGCCCTATGGCAGACCTTCTAACCTCCCATCTTAAAAAGTACCTGCTCCCATCCATGGCACTGGGTTAGTAGACAGCGATCAATACTCTCTACTGTCTAATATCTTGCTTAGATTGGATCTGAGGACTTAATGGAAATATGCTTCTCTGTCGTATCTCCCTCAGGGGCTTCCTATGGCTGTCTCTACTCTTTCCAGTTGTTAGTGTTCTAATGAGTGGAGGATTGTGCCATACAGACACTGCGCCGAAATCAGTCTTCATTCTAGCACACTCACGTTCTCCTTTCCCTCTACCTTTTTCTCTCTACACTCCTCCTCATATTCCACCCACCAATACTCTCTTTCCACTTCTTCTCCATCTCTCAAATATCTCACATTCCTTCTAGGCTTCGCCCCTGACTTTTGATGTTACTACTCCAACCTCAAAATTACTACTCCCTCCTCAACGCTACAACTCCCACATCTACACTACTACTCCCTCCTCCACACTAGAACTCCCTCCTCCACACAGCTACTCCCTCCTCAACATTACTACTTCCTCCTCCACACCATAACCCCTTCCTCCACACTACAACTCCCCCCACATCCTACTCAGACACCATCCTTTCTAGGAGTCACAAACACTTCACATTGACTCCTTACACTACCTTACCTAACCACATACATTACTTTTTCACACATGCTCACAACGTAGTACCACTTACACTCACTAGCCAATACCTCACCTCGCCTCCATACTCCAATACTCCTTCCTTCTTCATGATGGTCTCTTGGTTTGCTACCTCCTCGTCCTCTGACCTCACCCAAACTACACACCACTTCCTGTTTCCCGCTATTCATATAATGAGCCCTCTATTGTCTGCACTGCATTACTGTCCCGGGCCAATTTGTCACTGTCTTCCCTGCCCGGAAGGTGTTAGAAGCAGAAAGTTTGACAAATAGTGGGGTTAAGCCTTGTCCACTTTCTCCGCATGGGTCCATCACAGAATAGAAATTGCATCCTGGAAAGCTGATTGACCAAGTTCATGTTAGGGTGCCTTGCATCTGGCTCTGCTAAGGTATGAGATTTTAGTTTAGGGATTGTTGTTCCTCTTTTGAGTCACAGGTGGTCTAGGGACTCTGTCGGTAGCACAGGGAGTTGCACTGCTCCTGTGAAATGTGTTGTGGCTTCCCCTGCAGCTGTGCAGCTCCTCTGTTACAGTCTATTTCTGTGTAGCAACCAACTGCTTCTACTGCTTCTACTGCTGTCAAAGCAGTGGGGTTGTGTTCATCCAACTCACCTAGTCATTTTCCAATGGGTATGCACCCCTCCCGTTGACATTAACCAGAATAACCAATAAACAATTGAGAATACTGAACCTTCCTATAGCGGTGCCCGTTCACACCTAGAATGTGTGCACTCTTTTGGTTTGTACCAGACGGTGTCACAGACTGTGTATGGTGTGGGAGGACTACTGGTTCCTTGAAGTTGATCATTTTTTTCATATTTGGCACAATATGTCTGGAAGAGATTCTGCCAAGCATTTTGTTTCAGATGCTTTGGGTGAGACAAATCAGTACTGAGCATGTATTGGTCTGCACATAAAAGATGAACATCTGTCAAAAATAGATGCTTTCTAGTAAGAAATGAAAATAAAACATTTAGAAGTTGGTTGTTTGCGGCTTTAGGGTTTAGTGCGTGAATAAAGCATAGATGAAATCACAGGCGGTTTAAAGTATTAAACTGAAACAAAGATCTTTCTGCTTACAGCCTGGATGTCACAAGAGTTAGAATCAAAGAAACAGAAGTTAACCAGCAAAAGATAGAAGGAAGATTTAGGTGACTTGTTTCGCACTCAGAGCATTTTATACAGTTGCATGCTCACTTTATTTGAAGAACGTGATAAGAAATGTGAGAGGCAATGTCTTCTCAGCCTTTCCCCAAACATATGGTTTAATTTGCAATGTGCCACTCACTCCAGGAATGAGATAACACAGAAAAACGTGTCAAGCAAGGTCGAGCTGCAACAGATGAAATAGAAAGTTACTTATGTATAACAGGAATGATCTCCAAGAAAATACCAAGTCCTAGTCAACGATGCAGACCCTATGTGTGAAGGGGCTAACATAGCACTAAAGTTGCCACAGTTACCAAATACATGCAGGAGCTAGGCTACTTGTGCACACATCATGAAGGATGTTCCTATGAAGAAGGGGAAGTCGGAGGACAGATAGAAACATTAAGTAACTATTTAAACCTGTTCACACAGTAAATTAGTGGTTTGACTGTTGCCCAGCCTGAGATGGGACAATTGGAGAAAGAGACACAAAGTTTATGCATGACAGACATGTGGAAGACATTAGACAGGCAATTCTCTGAAGTTACATGAAAAGGCGATCAGAGTATCAATATATGTGACAATACAGGGCACAAGCCACAGAGCGGCAGAGAATTCTTGCATGGATGAAAAAACGATGAGTGAGGCAGAATATTGAACAAGGCAAATTTTACGTTTAGCAGCTATGGTTTAGGGAAGCAAAGTGAGATAATGGAACATTTATTGAATAATTAACTGGGAGACTTAAACGAAGGAGCGGTACAAAAGGAGGCCATAGAGTAAAAATGAAATACAGAGCGCCGCCTTCCCTTTCCATGGGGGCCATCTTGGAACAGTCTTTTCATTCTGTGAATGCGACACCATGAAGATCCCCATTAACAGAGCGAAAATACTGTAAATTAGCCTGTACCAGCCCATGGGATGGGTTCTAATGGCCATATGTATTTGTTCCATTGGCATCACCAGGGGTTACTGGCCCAGGACCCAAGTACACTACCCTTACTTTGCTCGGGTCATGAACTCGGGCCCTGGGCCGTTACCCCCATTGATTCCCGTGGAATGGGTACATAATGCCACATTAGTGATCATGGCCATAAGGTCCATATCTTCGGATGCAACAAATGCCGGTCCTCATGAGGTGATGACTATCAGAAAAATGGTGTTTTGCCCAAAACCTACTGCACAGGACCAAATAAAGACAATAATAATTACCACCACAAGCCAAAAAATCTGAGTATGCACTTGCAGCACACATTTCCATTCACCCAAAGGAATATGATGATTGAGAGTACGGCTGACAGTGTCAAACATTATATGAAAAGGGAGGGACAATCAGAGAATGCAAAATAGGTGATCAGGTGTACCAATTTAAATTTGCAAAGAATAGGACAAACACGCCTAAACTCCTTGCCGCTTGTTGCAGCCCATTCAGAAGGGTATACAAAAGCTCCCTCATAGTGTATAAAGTATTAGCAAAGGTGGGTTAACAAAGAGTGGAACAGTTTGCCCATGTAAATTAGCTGAAGCCCTGTTATCCTGACCATGAGATTAAGAAATTTGAGAAGTCAGATGCCAATAACGGTGAATAAATAAGTAATTATTATTTCAATGGATAAGCATTTATAATCGCCCAGACAGATTGCAAGAGGTGAGTAACATGTGCATACATGTGTATGGTCATGAAGAGATGCACTGCAACAGGTAAGTATCTTGCATGTGAACAGAAAAATATAAAAATAATGATAATCAATTTAGATATAAAGGATATACCCAGGGCACTCTGCTCAACTGGTATAATTAATTGTAATATTCAATGGCATTTAGACAGGTGTACATTTCCAAAGGTAGTAGAGCGTGTGGTGATCTTTGGTGAGCAGGGTTGAATGTTTTTTTATGAAGTATGCAAGTTCTGTCTCCATGGTCAGGTTCCTTTGAAACAATGGTCCACCCTAAAACATGTACCAGTCACCCAAGTGAGTTTCTAGCCCTCACCAAGTCCTTGAGGGAGATCCTGTGAGGAAGCAACCATGAAACAATAGGACCAACTCTACATTTGTATAATGTTTTCATTATGCATCTGTGAGGACGGAGAATCCATTGAAAATGTGTTTGCTTATACTCAAATGCATATTCATTTTTAAGTAGATGTTTAGGTAGTGCTACCCATTGTGTAGTGTATAGGTGTAATGTACCAAGAACATTCCGTTGAGTTCAGGTGAACTTGAGCAACTTGAAAAGATTCATGAAGGTGTATTTTCGGCACAGAACTGTGCTCACAGCTACCAAACGTCTACCTTTGGATTGGATGTAGTGACTTCCTTCAGTGTCCAGGACTGCCTTTTAATGTTTGGGGTCCATTGGGAATTCAAAGAAACTAATAGTAACACTTACCTCGTGACCCATAAACAGAGAGCAAACTGTCCTTCAAGAGGAAATTAGGTGTGAAATGTATATATCTTCCCCTTTCTCCACATCGTCCATAGTGGAAAGTGTAAGGATCATCTCCATATTTTGGGGCAGGATCAGCTATTAAAGCACTTGCCTGGAATCATAAAAAAATGTATTAGGGAAGCGTACCAGATCAGATCATCAAGCAACACATTCAGTGCATCATGAAGGTCTGTATTTCCTGAACATATCAAAGTGAAGTCAGCCTTCATGCACACTGCAATCCTTTCCAGTTCTGTAATTAATTTATTTTTTTTACATCTAATGACAATATAAAGAATAATATGATATGTTCCTTTAATCAGCATTATGTTTGTCTTTTTCTTAAATGTTAGCATGTTTCACCAAGGAAGGTCCTGTGTCATGATTCTGTGCTTGAGAATCAGTGTTTTTAAAGGAACAAAAACAAAGTTGTGACCACATCTATTTACTACTACATGCATGATTGCATGAGGTATTTCCTTTTACTTAAAATGCTGAATATAGTGCACACCTACCTATAAGTGAGCAGGGAAGTACATTATTACCACAGTAGGAGCCTTTCAGATTTGATGTTCTGTTAATAGAGCATTATCGAGGAAGGGGGGCAGTAAAGTGAAGGTGGGTAAGGTGGTAGAATAAGTCATTGGGACAATACTGTACAGAACAAAGACTGTTATAATCAGGGCACAAGAGGGGCGAGTGATGTCTGCTGGAGCCTAGAAGGAGGGCATTGCTTAAACATTGTTTAGTTGTCAAACTATCAGAGAAAGAAAGAAAGAAAGAAAGAAAGAAAGAAAGAAAGAAAGAAAGAAAGAAAGAAAGAAAGAGAGAGAGAGAGAGAGAGAGAGAGAGAGAGAGAGAGAGAGAGAAGAAAGAAAGAAAGAAAGAAAGAAAGAAAGAAAGAAAGAAAGAAAGAAAGAAAGAAAGAAAGAAAGAAAGAAAGAAAGAGTGGAGTAGTGTTTAAACTAAATAAAAATACCTTTAATGGGAGAGAAGATGGACTACAAGTACATGAACCCAATAATGGGAGAAACAAAAAGGATTGAAGAGAAAGGCAGTGCATGGTAAGAGGATAATGTAGGTAGGTGAAAATATGTGTAGTGGGGGGAGACACGAGTACAGGGCAATATGAGGTATGATGGGACAGAGCAATTGATAGTAACAGAAAGCTGTGATGGAACAGAGAATGGAATAGAGCGGAATACAATATCTAATATAGGATCAAGTAATACAAGTGAAAACCATGTACAAAAGGAGCAAAGATGGAATACAGAGGAAGTGTATGAGCAAAGAGAAAAATACTTGGAAGGAAAGGGAAGATATGAGAGACAAATTAAAAAGACAATATGAGATTGGAACAGAATAACTTGTTGCACAGTTCTGTACACTATGATGAAGACAAATTTCTGTCCTCATCCATGAAGAGTGCTGGTTGTTGTGAACCAGGAAAATGTACCTTTAAAGGTCTCTACACCAGCAGTCTGAGATTGATAAGATATGACCCAGTGTCTCCATTTTTGGGAACCCGCACAAACCGATCCTAACCTCGTCATGTGGACTTTTATTTCAATGGGCCAGCTTGAACATGTGTGTATGGTTATATATAAACCTCTTAACCACTTTTGAGTTCTCAAGCTCCTGAATGCCAGCTAAACCAATTTGTAGGGGTACTTGGTATTTGTTGATCTGCATCGATCTCTGGATCTGGACTCTGGATTCACTGACTTGTGCTGGTCTACAGACTTGTATTAACCAGGAGTTGAGCCAGCGGGATATAACAATGTTCAATCAAGAAAACTTCATCCAACAAGATAAAAGAGGGAGAAGGGCCCCCTAGTCCACATCACAGGTCACCTTACAAAAAACAATAAATCATTTTAAAATACTATGTTTTATTTAAAATTTGTTTATGTTAAAATGATGATTAAATCATCCAAAGTTCATGTATAATATACAATAATAGACAATAGTAAACACCTTTACACAATTAATAAAGTGCATGCTATAAAGTGCTTATTACAAAATTAAACTGCAGAATAAGAAAAGAAAAATACACCACTCATAATAATCCTAAATACTAATCAATACGTGCCGTGTTGGATACCCCAGACAAGTGAAGAAGATCACTAGGGTGCGGAACCATCGGTCACCTGGACAAAAAATATAATATTTATAACAATAATGAAGCAATCAAAAGCAATTAAATTGCTAAAACAAAAAAAATGCGAAAATAAAGCAAGCACATATTAATCAAAAACACACTAAAGCTAACCATGGGATGCCGTGAGTCAACTACTCAAATGTCAAGGCAATAAATACAAGCAATTCAATAGGCCTGACACAATTCACAATCAGTAGTTTCGATGGAAATAACGCATCTAACTTAAATGCAGATGATGCCCATCTTCTTCAAGACGTAGCATTCCTGTAAACGTCATGGTTCTTAGTATTTCATCTGTGTCTTTGTTTACACACCCAACATTAAAAAACTGAACAATACAGTTTGATATATAAAAGACAGAAAAACACACCTAAAACAAGTGCAACAAAAAAGAGCACACGGGTTAAAAACTGATGATCTGTGAGTGAAAATAAGGAGAATCTCTCTCATTCTCTAAGGTTCAGATAAGTTGTGAGACATATTAAGGGAGAAAAGGTAGTTACCATAGTCTCAACCCTTTTGAGGCTGGTCTCAGAAGCCTGTATATAAATCCAGGAAGTAATACTTGAGCCGTGCCAGAAAGAAGATCTCAAAAAATTGGATCTAAAAAGCAAGGGTAAATGTAAATGTTAAAAGGACACGAATCAACATGGCCAACAATTGATCCAGATTTAAGTAAAGTGAGAGGACCCAACAAGAAAGGACAAGTCGTCTACCTGACCTCCCTTCAAACTTAAAAAAACATAATATAATTGTAAGGATGAGGCAGACAGCAGCTGGCTTGAAGGAACTTAAATTGCCATTATTCAGGTTCACAAAGAAGAAAAATAAAAATAAAAAAATGATTGTTCAAAGTTCTTGAATAGAGTTCTTTTTTCTTCTGTGATAAGGATGAACCAAGGAAAGGTGACG